>NC_091985.1:208643165-208943165 GCF_044704955.1 Pristiophorus japonicus
CCTCCACTCCCAGTTTTCACTACCAATTCTGGCTGGGTTCAGTTCTACAGTCACTGGTTCCCCTCCCTTTACTCCCCTGAAGGTGCTGACTCTGGCTGGGTTCAGTTCTACACTCACCAGTTTCTTTCCACTATGTGACCCATGTGCCCAATCTCCATGTGTGAACCTCGACAGTGATTGGTGTGCAAAATTAAAGCACATGGTATTGGGGGTAATGTGCTGACGTGGATAGAGAACTTGTTGGCAGACAGGAAGCAGAGAGTCGGGATGAATGGGTCCTTTTCAGAATGGCAGGCAGTGACTAGAGGAATGCCGCAGAGCTCGGTGCTGGGACCCCAGCTACTTACAATATACATTAATGATTTATATGAAGGAATTGAGTGTAATATCTCCAAGTTTGCAGATGACACTAAGCTGGGTGGCAGTATGAGCTGTGAGGAGGATACTAAGAGGCTGCAGGTTGACTTGGACAGGTTCGGTGAGTGGGGAAATGCATGGCAGATGCAGTATAATGTGGATAAATGTGAGGTTATCCACTTTGGGGGCAAAATCACGAAGGCAGAATATTATCTGAATGGCGGCAGATTAGGAAAAGGGGAGGTGCAACGAGACCTGGGTGTCATGGTACATACATCAGTCATTGAAAGTAGGCATGCAGGTACAGCAGGGCAGTGAAGGCGGCAAATGGTATTTTGACCTTCACAGCTAGGAGATTTGAGTACAGGAGCAGGGAGGTCTTACTGCCGTTGTACAGGTGAGGCCTCACCTGGAATATTGTGTTCAGTTTTGGTCTCCTAATCTGAGGAAGGACATTTTTGCTATTGAGTGCTGCGAAGGTTCTATTGTTGAGGCCAATTCACTAAATATATTCAAAAAGGAGTTAGATGAAGTCCTTACTACTAGGGGAATCAAGGGGTATGGTGAGAAAGCAGGAATGGAGTACTGAAGTTGCATGTTCAGCCATGAACTCATTGAATGGCGGTGCAGGCTAGAAGGGCCGAATGGCCTACTCCTGCACCTATTTTCTATGTTTCTATGTTCACCTGGCTGATTCCGAGGATGGCAGGACTGACATATGAGGAGAGACTGGATTGACTGGGCCTGTATTCACTGGAGTTTAGAAGGATGAGAGGGGATCTCATAGAAACATCTAAAATTCTGACGGGACTGGACAGGTTAGATGCAGGAAGAATGTTCCCGATGTTGGGAAAGTCCAGAACCAGGAGACACAGTCTAAGGATAAGGGTAAGCCATTTAGGACTGAGATGAAGAGAAACTTCTTCACTCAGAGAGTTGTTAATCTGTGGAATTCCCTACCGCAGAGAATTGTTAATGCCAGTTCATTGGATATATTCAAGAGGGAGTTAGATATGGCCCTTACGGCTAAAGGGATCAAGGGGTATGGAGAGAAAGCAGGAAAGGGGTACTGAGGTGAATGATCAGCTATTATCTTATTGAATGTTCGAAAGACCGAATGGCCTACTCCTGCACCTAGTTTCTATGTTTCTATGTCCTCACCTGAGGCCTCACACGTGCATTTTCCAGCAGGGTCACTGGAGCCTCCTCCCAATGGGTAAAGGTAACACCCAGTGTGACTGAATCATAGGAACAGGAGGGGCCCAGGTTTAATCCTGTCTGCATATCCTCCCCTTCTAATCCCCTGTAACAGCTGTTTACAAAAGTCATCACTGTGTAGGAACAGAGGAACAGAAAAAGGCCATTCAGCCCCTTGAGCCTGTTGTGCCATTCAGTTAGATCGTGGCTGATCAGTATTTTAACTCCATCTACCTGCCTTGGTTCCATCGCCCTTAATACCCTTGCCGAAGAATAATTTATCAATCTCAGTTTTGGAATTTTCAATTAGCCCCAGCCTCAATTTTATGGGGAACAGAGTTCCGGATTTCCACTACGCTGTAAGAGCATAAGAAATAGGAGCAAGAGTAGATCGTACGGCCCCTCTCGCCTGCCGCGCCATTCAATAAGATCAAGGTTGATCTTGTACTTCAACTCCACTTTCCCCGTATCCCTGGATTCCTTCAGTGTCCAAACATCTATCGATCTCGGCCCTGAATACACTCAATGACTGAGCATCCACAGCTCTTTGGGGCAGAGAATTCCAAAGATTCACAACCCTTTGAGTGAAGACATTTCTCCACATCTCAGTCCTAAATGGCCGTCCGTTATCCTGCGACTATGACCCCTAGTTCTAGACTCTCCAGACAAGAGAAACAGCCAATCAGCATTTGTGTGAGGAAGTGCTTCCTGACATTAGTCCTGAATGGCCGAGCTCTGATTTTAAGGTTGTGTCCCCTTGTTGTGGACTCCCTCACCAGAGGAAATAGTTTCTCTCCATCCACCCCATCAACTCCTTTAATCATCTTAAACACCTCAATTAAATCACCCCTTAATCTTCTATATTTCTCATAATTTACAAACTTCATCACTAAGTACAGGATCATAGAATCACAGAAGTTTACAGCACTGAGAGGCCATTCAGCCCATCGTGTCCGTGCTGGCCGACAAAGAGCTATCCAGCCAAATCCCACTTTTCAGCTCTTGGTCCGTGGCCTTGTAGATCACGGCACTTCAAGTGCACATCCAAGTTCGTTTTAAATGCTACAAGGGTTTCTGCCTCTACCACCCTTTCAGGCAGTGGTCTCCAGACACCTACCACCTCTGGGTGAAGAGATCTCCCCTCTAAACCTCCTACCACTTTATAATCTACGCCCCCCTGGTTGTTGACCCTCTGCTGAGGGAAATAGGTCCTTCCTATCCACTCTATCTAGGCCCCTCATAATTTTATACACATCAATTAGGTCTCCCCTCAGCCTCCTCTATTCCATAAAAAAACCCCAGCCTATCCCATCTTTCCTCATAGCTAAATTCTCCAGTCCAGGTAACATCCTCCTAAATCTCCTCTGTACCCTCTCTAGTGCAATGACATCTTTCTTATAATGTGGTGACCAGAACTGCATACAGTACTCTCGCTGTGACCCAAGTAGTGTTTTATACAGTTCAAGCATAACCTCCCTACTCTTGTATTCTGTGCCGCGGCTAATAAAGGCAAGTATTCTGCATGCCTTCTTAACCACCTTATCTACTTCCTGCGACCTTCAGAAATCTGTGGACATGCCCTCTAAGGTCCCTTTGTTCTTTTACACCTCATTGTCCTACGATTTATTGTGTATTCCCTTGCCTTGTTAGCCCTCCACAAATGCATTACCTCACACTTTTCCGGATTGAGTTCCATTTGCCACTGTTCTGTCCACCTGACCAGTCCATTGATATCTTCCTGCAGTCTATAGCTTTCTTTTTCACTATCAACCACACAGTCAACTTTTGTATCATCTTCCTTGCATTGAAGTATATACTATTTAGCATTGCCAAACCATGGAAGAGCGCGGCTGGGACACATTTCTGACACAGCTCAAGATTAACCCGCACGGCGACTTTGTTGTCGGTGATGATAGACGAGAAAGACCAAAGTGCCGTTTGGCCCCCTCAGTGTGGCCCTGAAGGACTGTGTCCAGGCTGAAGTTCTGTTCCCACCGTACAATCCTCCCCCCAGATTGTCCTCTCTGAGTTCGCCAGGTGATGCTAAACACTCAGGTGAGAAAGACAAAAATCCACAGCAATGTGTGAAAAGCAAAGCTGATTTATTTCCCATTCATCCAGAATATTAAACTCCAGCCCAGTTATAGGAGTCATCAGCAGAAAAATAAACCAACTGTCAGAATGAACATGGTTCAGTCCGGGATGTGATTAACAGTAGCAAGAACAGCAGAATCCCACCTCTGCAGTCACTTGTGAACTCGCTGGTGTTTCAGCAGGATCGAAGACTGAGTGAATCCCTTCCCACACTCTGAGCAGGTGAACGGCCTCTCCCCAGTGTGAATGCGCTGGTGTTCAGTGAGGAAGGATGACCGAGTGAATCCCTTCCCACACTCTGAGCAGGTGAACGGTCTCTCCCCAGTGTGAGTGCGCTGGTGTCTCAGAAGGTCGGATGACTGAACGAATCCCTTCCCACACTCGGAGCAGGTGAACAGCCTCTCTGCAGTGTGAACTCGCTGATGTCTCAGAAGGTCGGATGACCGAATGAATCCCTTCCCACACACGGAGCACCTGAACGGTCTCTCCCCAGTGTGAACACGTTGATGGCAGCTCAGTTCTGCTGAATTTTTATAGCACTTCCTGCAGTCCGGGCATTTAAAAGGTCTCTCGTCAGTGTGAATACGCTGGTGTCTCAGAAGGTTGGATGACTGAGTGAATCCCATCCCACAATCAGAGCAGGTGAAGGGCCTCTCCACGGTGTGCACTCGGTGTTTCAGCAGGTCAGATGACCGAGTGAATCCCTTCCCACACTCCGAGCAGGTGAACGGTCTCTCCCCAGTGTGAACTCGTTGGTGTCTCAGCAGGTTGCATGAATCAGTGAATCCCTTCCCACACTCAGAGCAGGTGAACGGCCTCTCCCCAGTGTGAACTCGCTGGTGTCTCAGCAGGCTACCTGACCGACTGAATCCTTTCCCACACACAGAGCAGGTGAACGGCCTCTCCCCAGTGTGAGTGCGCTGGTGTATAGCGAGTTTAGATGATCGACTGAACCCAGTCCCGCAGTGAGAGCACCTGAATGGGCTCTCCCCGGTGTGAACACGTTGATGGTACGTCAGTTCCCCGGAATGTTTATAGCTCTTCCCACAGTCCGGGCACTTAAAAAGTCTCTCGTCAGTGTGAACTCGCTGGTGTATCAGAAGGTGGGATGAACGAGCGAATCCCTTCCCACACTCGGAGCAGGTGAACGGCCTCTCCCCGGTGTGACTGCGCTTGTGTCTCAATAGGCCAGAGATTTGGCTGAAGCCTTGTCCACACACAGAACACGTGTACACTTTCTCCCCACTGTCAACGGTGCTTTTTGCTTCCATATTGAGAGGCCGATGATATTCGGGTCCCGATGAATCGAGTGACGCTGTCAGATCTTGATGCGGTCTGCGATTTGAGTTTCCCGTCTGCAAATCCTCCCCTTCTAATACCCTGTAAAATTAATTTAAAACAGGAAAAAGGGAGTGAGAGAGAGAAAACAGAGGCAGATTAGTAATTTGAACTTAATGAGCCTGCTAATTTGTGGGGCTGGCACTAGAACAAAGTGACCATGAAAGCGACCGAATTGTCGTAAAAACCCAACTGGTTCACTAATGTCTGATTCTGGCTGGGTTCAGTTCTACACTCACTGGTTCTCCTCCCCTGAAGGTGCTGACTCTGGCTGGGTTCAGTTCTACACTCACCAGTTTCTCTCCAATATGTGACCCATGTGCCCAATGTCCACGTGTGAACCTCGACAGTGAGTGTCGACAAGCTATTCCCCTGTCCTCACCTGAGGCCTCACACGTGCATTTTCCAGCAGGGTCACTGGAGCCTCCTCCCAATGGCTCAGTGGGTAAAGGCACCGACCAGTGTGACTGAGTCACATTAACAGGAGGGGCCCAGGTTTAATCCCCTCGGCGTATCCTCTCCTTCTAAACCCCTGTAAAAGCTGTTTACAAAAGTCGTCACTGTAAGTAGGAACATAGAAACAGGAATAGGCCATTCGGCCCCTTGAGCCTGATCAATTGGCCCCCAGCCTCAGTTATATGGGAAACATCGAGTTCTGCATTTCCATTACCCTTTAAGAACACAAGAAATTGGAGCAGGATTAGGCCCATTGGCCCCTCGAGCCTGCTCCACCATTCAGTAATATCATGGCTGATCTTCTACCTCAACTCCACTCTGGTTACCGACCCTTCTGACACTGAAAATTATTTCTCCTTATTAAGAGGGTTGGCGGGCTGGAGGAGATTACAGAGATAGGGAGGGGCAAGGCCTTGGAGGGTGTCATGTATGTAACCACAATGTAACACCACTGTATTACTGTATACACTCAACCTAGATGCACACCTTGACAAGGGGTGAACTTGTGGGAGACACTCCTTACCTGATCACACAGGTGTAAAAAGAGAGGTCCCACACAGGGTCATCATCTTTGGAGTCCTGCAAATAAAGAGAGCAGGTCACAGAGTGACCTTGTCCCCAGAATGTGCCTCGTGTGGTTTCATGCTGTAGAGTAAGGACTTTACATTGGCGACAAGAAACGGGAATTCACGAGAATGGCCACCGGTAGCACAGAGGAACGGTACTGTGCTGGGGAAGACTGGGACGATTCTGTCGAGAGGCTTCAGCAAAGCTTCATTACGAAAGAATGGCTAGATGATGCAGCGGCTGACAAGCGAAGGGCTCATCTTTTGATCGGCTGCGGACCAAAGACTTTCATGCTCATGAAGGACTTACTAGCACCCGAAAAGCCGGCGGACAAAACCTTTGAAGAACTTACTGAATTGATTGGGAAGCACCTCAAACCGGCGAGTAGCATACATATAGCCTGACACAGATTCTACACCCACTGACGTCATGAAGGACAGAGCATACCGGACTTCGTAGCGGACCTCTGGCGTTTGGCCAGCCTCTAAGTTCACAGACGCCTGCACGGGGATTTGCTAAGGGATTTCTTTATCGAGGGCATCGGTCATGCGGGAATTTCCACAAATTAATTGAGACCAAGGATTTGACCTTAGAAGCGGCGGCGTTGATGGCTCAAACTTTCATGGCGGGGGAGGAAGACACGAAAATAATATACGCGCGCAACTCTGCCTCTAACGCGGTGATGGATCAGGGAGTCAACATCATCAATGTGACTCAGGCAGGCAGGGGCAGTCCAACATTCCCCAGGCAGCAATAGACCCCAGAGTAGGACTGTAACAGACAATGGCAGGCTGAACGGACATTCACGCCATCACAGTGGACAATGTGGCTCGGGACGGGGCCATTGACACCCACTAATAGGGTACTTAAGAGCAGTCAAAGGGACAGTCAGCGAGGAATGCCTGGCCATAGTCCCTTTGTTCCCAACAATAGAAACTTTAACTCATGCTGGAGGTGTGGGGGAAAACACTCAGCTAGATCTTGCAGATTTCAACAGTTTGTCTGCAGGAACTGTAATCTCAGTGGCCATTTAGCTCAAATGTGCAGGAAGCCTGCAACCAGACTAATATATGAGGCGGATGGACCAGGAGAGGGTTCTTTGAGGCAGGATGACTTTTGGGGCGAATCGATGGATGCCGAAGCTTAGCGGGTCCATGTGGCGAATATTCACAGCTCATACACCAGAACGCCATCAATGATGATGAGCGTTTTATTAAACGGCATCCCTGTACGCAT
This sequence comes from Pristiophorus japonicus, assembly GCF_044704955.1. Classification (NCBI taxonomy): domain Eukaryota; kingdom Metazoa; phylum Chordata; class Chondrichthyes; family Pristiophoridae; genus Pristiophorus; species Pristiophorus japonicus. The sequence goes on from NC_091985.1 coordinate 208,650,411, forward strand.
GGAGCTGGACACTGGGGCCAGCCTGTCACTCATGGGCGTTCAGCAATTTGAGAAGCTATGGCCACTTAAAGCCAACAGACCCAAATTAGCACATAGAGACACAATTACGGACTTACACCAAAGAAATCATTCCGGTACTAGGCAGTGCAATGTTGGCTGTCACACCCAATGGGATAGTGAATCGGCTGCCACTCTGGATTGTCCCGGGCAATGGTCCAGCACTGTTGGGGAGGAGCTGGTTAGCCGAGATGAACTGGAAATGGGGGGATGTTCACACAATGTCGTCTGTGGAGCGAAGTTCGTGCTCACAAGTCCTACAACAATTCGATTCACTATTCCAACCGGGCGTCGGGACTTTCAAAGGCACTAAGGTAGTGATACACATCACCCCAGACGCCAGGCCAGTGCACCACAAAGCCAGAGCGGTGCCATATGTGATGCGGGAAAAGATCGAGAGCGAATTGGACCGGTTGTTGAGAGAGGGCATCATCTCGCCTGTTGAATTCAGCGACTGGACGAGCCCCATCATGCCCGTCCTAAAAGAGGATGGCTCTGTCAGGATCTGTGGAGACTACAAGGCCACCATCAATCTGGTGTCCCTACAAGATCAATACCCGCTCCCGACAGCAGAGGACCTCTTCGCCACGCTGGCAGGCTGCAAGCTGTTCACCAAGTTTGACCTCACTTCAGCCTATATGACCAAGGAACTGGCCGACGAATCTAAACTACTGACCACCATCACCACGCACAAGGGACTGTTCGTTTATAACAGGTGCCTGTTTGGCATTAGATCAACGGCCGCAATTTTTCAATGATTCATGGAAAGCCTGCTTAAATCCATTCCTGGAATGATCGTATTCCAGGACGACATCCTCATCACGGATCGAGACACCGAGGAACATCTCCACAACCTGGAGGAGGTGCTATGACGACTGGACCAGGTAGGCCTGCGACTCAAGAAGTCTAAATGTCTGTTCTTAGCTCCTGAGGTTGAGTTTCTGGGCACGAGGGTTGCTGCAGATGGGATTCGGCCCACCGAATCCAAAACAGAGGCGATTCGACGAGCACCCAGGCCCTGCAACACATCGGAGTTGCGTTCATTCCTGGGACTCGAACTATTTCGGGAACTTTCTGTCGAACTTGAGCATGTTGTTGGAGCCGCTACACGTGCTCCTGCATAAAGGTTGCGATTGGTTTTGGGGGGACTGTCAGGAACGGGCTTTTGATCAGGCGCGAAACCTACTTTGTTCAAACAAGTTGTTGACCCTGTACGACCCCTGTAAAAAAATTGGTTCTGACATGTGATGCATCGTCCTATGGGGTTGGGTGCGTGTTGCAGCAGGGCAATGCTGAGGGTCAACTACAACCTGTGGCTTATGCCTCCAGGTCGCTCTCTCAAGCAGAACGGGGATATGGGATGGTCGAGAAGGAAGCGCTTGCGTGTATCTATGGTGTAAAAAAAATGCATCAGTACCTCTTTGGTAGGAAGTTTGAATTAGAGACGGACCACAAGCCATTAACATCCCTATTGTCAGACAGCAAGGCCACCAATGCCAACACATCAGCTCGCATACAGCGATGGGCTCTCACGCTGGCTGCCTATGACTACTCCATCCGGCACCGGCCCAGCACTGAAAATTGCACTGACGCGCTCAGCAGGCTTCCACTGGCCACCACTGAGGGGACAGCGGAGCAAAGTGCCGAGATGGTCATGGCTGTCGATGCCTTTGACAGCGCAGGCTCCCCCATCACAGCCTGCCAGATCAAAATCTGGACGAACAGAGATCCCCTCCTATCCCTGATTAAGAAATGTGTCCTGACTGGGGATTGGGCGCCCGCACACGGAGCATGCCCTGAGGAGGTCAGACCGTTCCACAGACGGATGGATGAGCTCTCCAGGTAGTTATGCCCCAGAAGGGCAGGGAGGCATTCATCAGGGAACTCCACAGCGAGCATCCAGGCATTGTGCTGATGAAGGCTATTGCCGGTCACACGTTTGGTGGCCTGGAACATTGTGTTCGCAGGCACACGTGTGCCCAGCCGGGCAATGCCCCCAGGGAGGCCCCGCCCAGCCCGTGGCCCTGGCCCACCAGGCCATGGTCAAGCATTCATGTTGACTATGCGGGCCCATTCATGGGTAAGATGTTCCTTATTGTGGTAGATGCGTATTCGAAATGGTTCGAGTGCATCATTCTGAATTCATGCATGTCATCCACCACTGTGGAAAGCCTATATGCGATCTTTGCAACCCATGGCTTGCCAGACATCCTGGTTAGTGATAACGGACCATGTTTCACAAGCTACGAATTCCGAGAGTTTATGTCGGGCAATGGCATCAACCACGTCAGGACTGCGCCGTTCAAGCCGGCCTCCAATGGCTAGGCGGAACGTGCGGTCCAAATCATTAAGCAAGGGTTGCTCAGGATTCAAGGACCCTCCCTACAATGCCGCCTGTCGCGCCTCCTGCTGGCCTATAGATCCCGTCCGCACTCGCTCACGGGGGTCCCGTCCGCAGAGCTACTAATGAAACGGACACAAAACTCGGCTGTCCCTCATTCACCCAGTCCTGACCGACATAGTTGAGGGCAAGCGCAAGTCTCAAAATGAGTACCATGACTGTAATTCGAGGGGGGAGGTGTATAGAAATAAATGATCCTGTATTCATCCTCAATCACGCCGTGGGGCCCAAATGGCTTGAGGGCACTGTAATTGACAAAGAGAGGAATATGGTCATCGTGGTAAAACTCAACAATGGTCAGATATGCCGTAAGCATCTGGACCAAGTAAAAAAAAATGTTCAGCACCGACACGGAGGAACCTGAAGAAGACCATGAGATGGATTTCACAACACCGCCAGTGAACGAGCAACAAGAGCAATCAGAAGAATGCACAGTCCCTGCGGTCAGCCCGGAGAGGCCGGAATCACCACAGGTGACAGACACTCACGTGAGTGTCCAACAACCAGAGCCCCAACTGCAGCGCTCCACGAGGGAGCGTAGACCACCTGAAAGACTAGACCTATGATCCCGATATGACTTTGGGGGGGGGGGGGGGGGGCGGAGGTGATGTCATGTATGTAACCACAATGTAACACCACTGTATTACTGTATACATTCAACCTAGATGCACATCTTGACCACATGGGGTGAACTTGTGAGAGACACTCCTTACCTGATCACACAGGTATAAAAAGGGAGGTCCTACACAGGGTCATCGTCTTTGGAGTCCTGTAAATAAAGAGAGCAGATCACAGAGTGACCTTGTCCCAGAATGTGCCTCGTATGGTTTCATGCTGTAGAGTAAGGGCTTTACATTCTTTACACAGGGATTTGAACAAGAGGAGTATTTTAAAGGCTGAAGTCACCAGCCATCTCTCCCAGTGCAGAGTGACTCACTACGAATAGGAAGGATTTTTGTTTAACTACTAAAGATGCATAATGAGGGGGAAATCAATCTCTGTACCTTTAACTAACAGCAACATGGAAAGAGGGAAATGAATGACCTTTAAACACCTGGTCCACTTGGCACCGAAGTTTCTGAAATTCATAATAGGAACTCCAGGAAAACAAAATAGCTGTGTTGATAAAGGATGGAATCACTGCAATAGTGAGAGACAACATTGGCTCAAATGATCAGGATGTTGAAACAGTTTGGGTGGAGATAAGGAATAATAAGGGGAAAAAAGTCACTGGTGGCCGTAGTCTATAGGCCCCCTAACAGTAGCAACTCTGTTGGTCGGAGTATAAACCAATAGTGTGTGCTTGTAAAAAGGGAACAGCAATAACCATGGGTGATTATAACCTCCGTATTGATTGGACAAATCAAATTGGTCAGGGTAGCCTTAAGGAAGAGTTCATAGAGTGCATAAGGGACAGGTTCCTTGAGCAGTATGTAACAGAACCAACCAGGGGGCAGGCTATCTTAGATCTAGTCCTGTGTAATGAGACAGGATTAATAAACAATCTCCTAGTAAAGGATCCCCTTGGAATGAGTGACCATAGCATGGTTGAATTTCAAATTCAGATGGAGGGTGAGAAAGTTGGATCTCAAACCAGCGTAGGAAGCTTAAATAAAGGAGACTACAAAGGTATGAGGGCAGAGTTGCCTAAAGTGGACTGGGAAAATAGATTAAAGTGTCGGACGGTTGATGAACAGTGGTGTACATTTAAGGAGCTATTTCATAACTCTCAAGAAAAATATATTCCAGTGAGGAGCAAAGGGTTAAAAGGAAAAATAGCCATCCGTGGCTAACTAAAGAAATAAAGGATGGTATCCAATTAAAAACAAGGGCATGCAACGTGGCCAAAACTAATGGGAGGACAGAAGATTGGGAAGCTTTTAAAAACCAGCAAAGAATGACTAAAAAAATGATTAAGAAAGGGAAGATAGACTATGAAAGTAAACTAGCTCGAAATATAAAAACAGATAGCAAAACTAAGACAGTAATAAAAATAACAGAACCAACCCCTAAACAATAACAAAAATTTTTTTTATACATTTTTAAAAATTATTTAAATCAAAAAAACAAATATTTATGAAAAGTAAGGGAAAATGAGATATACGGCAGAAAGGAAACAAACAAACCACTAAGAAATTAAAACATTAGACCCCGCCTAACAAAAAATCCCCACTCCAAACCATGGACATTCAACTAGGTGAGGCATCACATACTACACACTAACAAAGAGAAGGCGGACTCTACATTTTCACCTAACAAACAGGTAGGACAACAGACCACACAGAGAGAATACATCAGAAGGAGAAAGAAGAACCAGAAGACCAGACAAAGCAAACAATTGACACCTGATCATTGAGAGAAACAAAGGTTTAAATAGTTCTTTTCCCTCCTCACAGCCCTTCTCGTTTTGACTGACCTAGTGGAAGGTAAGGAGCTCTAAATTCTCCATAACCTCTCACTGTACGTTTTTCGATCGAAAACTCGCGTGACTCTTGAACCCCCACCACACTAACCCCCCCCACCCCCGCACCCGTTTGCTTTTCCTGGCCTCAGATGAAGCCCCAGTAAATGTGAAACGTTAGGTCTATAGACTACAATCAGCCACCTAGACGACGGATCGTGAAGTGAGTTTTATAAATCCTCCCCCAAAAAATCCCCCTGACCTTTTTCTCCCCCCTCCCTGGTGGATTTCTCTCTCACTCTATCCAGATTTCAGATCCACGGTGCTGTCTTTAAAAAAACCTCTCTCATTTTTCTCCGCTTCTAAAAAAATCTTTCCTGTACCAGCTCTAATTGTACTACTAACTAGAACTAAATAAGATAATTGTCTGCTGTGGTACCGTGATTTCTCTGTTCCCCCTTGTTGTCCCCCTGACCTCACCCACCACCAACCGATAATTATTGCCGTCGAACCGTAGTGTACACATACGAAAATAAATTGAAAAACAAGAAAAAAAATGCTTCCTAAATTCCCCACCCCCCCCCCCCACCTCCCCACGTGGTCAGTCAACACGGCACGGATCCTGATCAACCCACCAAAACCATTCACAATTTAAGGCCCATAATCCCCTTCCCCACCCTACAGCCCAATCATTCATAAAAAGAACCCTCACCTAAAAATAGTTACAACAATGTAATTTTTTTTATTATTAAATAATTAAATTAAAAATCCAAAAATAAAAATCAGTCCACCAAAGTACAAAACTAAATCTCCACAAAGAACGTAACAACGACTTAAAATCAACCCCCTAAAAAACCCAGAGACTGATCCCTTCCCCGGGAACAACAGGACCTCTGCTCCAACCCGCCTCCCTCCCGAGCCACACAGAAATCCAGCCGAGGCTGATCATCAGCACTAGGCCCAAACACACAAACCACCGATTGACCCAAGACACCATCCCACCAATCACAACAATTAACCCCAGCCACCAACGCTCCCCCACCACTGCCCAAAACACGGTAACATCCCCCCTCCACTCTCAAAACATGGTAACACCACCCCCCTGTGAATATTTAAAAATGTATAGAGACATTTAAGTTGAGAACGTGGGAATTGTATAGGGACAGTGTAAGCTAACAAAGAATTCATGGAGGAATAGCCATGACATCTCAGACTCGAGACTGCAAAATGTTACAACACTAACACATTTTGAAACAAAACCCACAGCTTGCAAAACAAACCTCAAGGTCGTACTAACTCACATTGCTAACCTGAAACATTAACAGTAAGAGAATAATGGGCCTGTGTAAAATCAGACCATTCTTAGATCGGCTTATGAGTGGACAAAGGGAAAGAGGGATCAAAGAGGATAGGCTGAACTAGGATGTCACTCATATTGTATCTTGTTATCTTTTTCCGAAAATGTATAACCGTCGTGCCTTTACAATGTAACATCACTTTGTCCGTAGGAAGTGAGTGCGATCTATCAGAGTTGCATTCCTTCTGTCTGATAAAGTCCCCGATCGGGATTTGCTTTTGAAATAAAAGCTTGCTTTGTTTAAAGCAGAATCGGTATTTGACTCAGTGATTTCGCTGTACCAGATTGAGGGAAAAGAATCCACATTTACACCCCCACTGCCCAAAACACGGTAACCCCACCCCTCACTGCCGAAAACATGGTAACAACACCCCCCCCACTTCCGCCACTGCCCAAAACACGGTAACACCCACCCCTAAAAACTTAAGCACAACCCAAACAACCGATGAATGAAAACCAAGCCCTAAAACCCAACCCTGAACTGAACTTTGTACTGGTCCCACCTCTGGGGGTGGTGAGACCAGTACAAACCGGACGATCTGCACCTGGGCAGGACCGGAACCAATATCCTAGGGGGAGTGTTTGGTAGTGCTGTTGGGGAGGAGTTAAACTAATATGGCAGGGGGATGGAAATCTATGCAGGGAGACAGAGGGAAATAAAAAGGAGGCAGAAGCAAAATATAGAAAGGAGAAAAGTAAAAGTGGAGGGCAGAGAAACCCAAGGCAAAAAACAAAAAGGGCTACATTACAGCAAAATTCTAAAGGGGCAAAGTGTGTTAAAAAAACAAGCCTGAAGGCTCTGTGCCTCAATGCGAGGAGTTTCGGAATAAGGTGGATGAATTAACTGCACAGATAGCAGTTAACGGATACGATGTGATTGGCATCATGGAGACATGGCCCGAGGCAGGTGGACCAAGGCTGGGAACTCAACATCCAAGGGTATTCAGCATTGAGGAAGGATAGACAGAAAGGAAAAGGAGGCGGGATGGCGTTGCTGGTTAAAGATGAAATCAATGCAATTGTAAGGAAGGACATTAGCCTGGATGATGTGGAAACGGTATGGGTGGAGCTGCGGAATTCCAAAGGGCAGAAAACGCTAGTGGGAGTTGTGTACAGACCACCAAATAGTAGTAGTGAGGTTGGGGACAGCATCAAACAAGAAATAAGGGAGGTGTGCAATAAAGGTACAGCAGTAATCATGGGCGACTTTAATCTACACATTGATTGGGCTAACCTAACTGGTAGCAATGAGGTGGAGGAGGATTTCCTGGAGTGTATTAGGGATGGTTTTCTAGACCAATATGTCGAGGACCAACCAGGGAGCTGGCCATCCTAGACTGGGTATTGTGTAATGAGAAGGGACTAATTAGCAATCTTGTTGTGCGAGGCCCCTTGGGAAAAAGTGACCATAATATGGTGGAATTCCTTATTAAAATGGAGAGTGACAAAGTTAATTCGGAAACTAGGGTCCTGAACTTAAGGAAATGTAACTTCAACGATATGAGGTGTGACGTGGCTAGAATAGACTGGCAAACGATACTTAAAGGGTTGACGGTGAATAAGCAATGGCAAACATTTAAAGATTACATGGATAAACGTCAGCAAATGTACAACCCTGTCTGGAGTAAAAATAAAACTGGGAAGGTGGCTCAACCATGGCTAACAAAGGAAATTAAGGGTGGTGTTAAAGCCAAGGAAGAGACATATAAATTGGCTAGAAAAAGTAACAAACCTGAGGATTGGGAGAAATTTAGAATTCAACAGAGGAGGACTAAGGGTTTAATTAAGAGGGGGAAAATAGAGTACGAGAGGAAGCTTGCAGGGAACATAAAAACTGATTGCAAAAGCTTCGATAAATATGTGAAGAGAAAAAGATTAGTAAAGACAAATGTAGGTCCCTTCCAGTCGGATTCAGGTGAAATTATAATTGGGAACAAAGAAATGGCAGAACAATTAAACCAATACTTCGGTTCTGTCTTCACTAAGGAAGATACAAATAACCTTCCGAAGGTAGTAGGGGTCAGTGGGTCTAATGAGAAGGAGGAACTGAAGAATATCCTTATTAGGCGGGAAATTGTGTTAGGGAAATTGATGGGATTGAAGGCCGATAAATCCCCGGGGCCTGATAGTCTGCATCCCAGGGTGCTCAAGGAAGTGGCCCTAGAAATAGTGGATGCATTCGTGATCATTTTCCAACAGTCTATTGACTCTGGATCAGTTCCCATGGACTGGAGGGTAGCTAATGTAACACCACTTTTTAAAAAAGGATGGAGAGAAAACGGGTAATTATAGACCAGTTAGCTTGACATCAGTAGTGGGGAAAATGTTGGAATCGATCATTAAGGACGAAATAGCAGCGCATTTGGAAAGCGGTGACAGGATCGGATCAAGTCAGCATGGATTTATGAAAGGGAAATCATGCTTGACGAATCTTCTGGAATTTTTTGAGGATATAACTAGCAGAGTGGACAAGGGAGAACCAGTGGATGTGGTGTATTTGGAATTTTCAGAAGGCTTTTGACAAGGTCCCGCACAAGAGATTGTTGTGCAAAATCAAAGCACATGGTATTGGGGGTAATATACTGACATGGATAAGGAACTGGTTGGCAGACAGGAAGCAGAGAGTCGGGATAAACGGATCTTTTTCAGAATGGCAGGCAGTGACTAGTGGAGAGCTGGGACCCCAGCTCTTTACAATATACATTAACGATTTGGATGAAGGAATAGAGTGTAATATCTCCAAGTTTGCAGATGACACTAAACTGGGTGGCGGTGTAAGCTGTGAGAAGGACACTAAGAGGCTGCAGGGTGACTTGGACAGGTTAGGTGAGTGGGCAAATGCATGACAGATGCAGTATAATGTGGATAAATGTGGGATTATCCATTTTGGGGGCAAAAACACAAAGGCAGCATATTATCTGAATGGCGGCAGACTAGAAAAAGGGGAGGTGCAACGAGACCTGGGTGTCATGGTTCATCAGTCACTGGAAGTGGGCACGCAGGTACAGCAGGCGGTAAAGAAAGCAAATGGTATGTTGGCCTTCATAGCTAGGGGATTTGAATATAGAAGCAAGAAGGTCTTGCTGCAGTTGTACAGGGCCTTAGTGAGGCCTCACCTGGAATATTGTGTTCAGTTTTTGTCTCCTAGTCTGAGGAAGGACGTTTTTGCTACTGAGGGAGTGCAGCGAAGGTTCACCAGACTGATTCCAGGGATGAGGAGAGACTGGATCAACTGGGCCTTTATTCACTGGAGTTTAGAATAATGAGAGGGGATCTCATAGAAACATATAAGATTCTGACAGGACTGGACAGGTTAGATGCAGGAAGAATGTTCCCGATGTTGGGGAAGTCCAGAACCAGGGGACATAGTCTTAGGATAAGGGGTAGGCCATTTAGGACTGAGATGAGGAGAAACTTCTTCACTCAGAGAGTTGTTAACCTGTGGAATTCCCTGCCGCAGAGAGTTGTTGATGCCAGTTCACTGGATATATTCAAGAGGGAGTTAGATATGGCTCTTACGGTTCAGGGGATCAAGGGGTATAGGGAGAAAGCAGGAAAGGGGTACTGAAGGAATGATCAGCCATAATCTTATTGAATGTCGGTGCAGGCTCGAAGGGCCGAATGGCCTACTCCTGCACCTATTTTTCTATGTTTCTATGTTTCTAAAACAGATCCCTACCTGGAAACATATTAACCAAATTGGAGCCCCAATACCAAACCCTAACCCAGAACCAAACAGCCAATCAACCCTAATCTAAAACATAACCCCACAAGGATTAGTCAAGACCCAAACACCACAAAACCTAAGCCGTCAGAGCCCAAGACCAAACCCAACACAGACCTAAAACCTAAAGATACTAAATTGCATCAGTGTCTAGAACGAAACACATATGCACAGCAAGGTAGGAATAATAAAATAAAAAATCTTAACTTAGAAATGAGAGACAAAACACCAATCCCTAGAAAATCCAAGAATAAACCGCCCTCCCCCCCACCGACACACAAACAATTCCAAAGGAACAACATGCCCCAGGGTCCAGAACGACACAGAGGCACAGGGATTATAACATAGAACACCAGAACATAAGGAACAAGAGATAACCCAAATAAAGGAAGTGATAAGACTAAGAACAAGAAAGATCGAGTAGCATAATTTCTAAAAAAACAGCTAAACCAATTTACAGGGGACAGTAAGGAATACAAAACTCCAAGGGGACATTACCCCTCTGTCCATAACACCAAAAATCTAAAGGACAAGCCAATGGACAAGGGCAAGAATGGCTGAGTAGTAAACTTCGAAAAGCGTGAGCTAATCAAAAGTGACAGCAAGGAATACAAAATTCCAAAGGGGTATTACCCCCCTGTCCGAAACACCAAAAGCCGGGCGATGTTACGGAGGTGGTTTTAGTTATGCTAGAGAGGGAGAGAGATATGGACAGAGGGAAAGACAGAGGGAGACAGACATAGAGACAGAGACAGCAAGACAGATGGAGTGAGTGACAGAGAGAGAGAGAGAGCGACAGTGGGAGACTAGAGACAGACAGAGAGATAGATGTAGGGAGACAGAAGGAGAGAGACAGCGGGAGACGAGAGAGACAGAGAGATAGATGTAGGAGAGAGAGTGTGAGAGACAGCGAGGGAGAGGGGGAGCTCGACCAAGGGAGACAGTGAGATCAAAATAGAGGAAAAGAGACAGATGGAGATACACTGGGAGAGAGAGAGAGAGTGACTGACCGAGAGAGGCAGACAGACAGAGAGACTGAGAGAGGGTGGGGGCGGGGACACAGCGAGACACTAAGTTGGGACCCATAGGATTGGGGGCAATATATTACACGGATTGACGGTCATTTTCAGGTTGTCAGGCTGTAACCAGTGGGGTACCGCAAGGATGGATGCTTGGGCCTCAGCTATTCACAATCTGTATCAATAACTTAGATGAGGGGGCCGAGTGTGCTGTATCCAAGTTGACTGATGATACAAAGCTCGGTGGGAAAGTAATGTGTGAGGTTAATGCAAAGAGGCTGCAAAGGGACACAGACAGGTTAAAGTAGTGGCCAAGAACATGGCAGATGGAATGTAATGTGGAGAAATGTGAAGTTACCCACTTTGGTCAGCAAAATAGAAAAGCAGAGTATTTTTTAAATGGAGAGAGATTGGGAAATGTTGGTGTTCAGAGGGACCTGGGTGTCCTTGTACAAGAATCACAAAGTTAACATGCAGGTACAGCAAGCAATTAGGAAAGCAAATGGTATATTGGCCTTTACTACAAGAGGATTTGAGTACAAGAATAAAGATGTCCTACTGCAATTATATAGGGCCCTGGTGAGACCACACCTGGAGTATTGTGGACAGACTGGAGAGTCTAGAACTAGGACTCAGTCTCAGAATAAGGGGTCAGCCATTTAGGACTGAGATGAGGAGAAATTTCTTCACTCAAAGGATTGTGGCTCTTTGGAATGCTCTACCCCAGGGGGTCTTATGCTTTTTTGCTTTTATGTTCAAATGACTGGCAGAGAATGGGGCAGAGACTGGGAGCGATACAGTTGAAGTAAGCGAGACAGAGAGAGAGGGAGACAGAGAGAGAGAGGGAGAATGAGGGAGACAGTGAGATCAAAATCAAAGAAAAGAGACAGATGGAGATACACTGGGAGAGGGAGCGAGACAGGGAGAGAAAGCAAGACACATTGTAGAGGAAACTGTTTGATCTCTTTGTTTCGCCGTACACTGTCCCATCAAACACTCCCAGTGCAGGTGCAGTACAGATTAGATACAGATTTAAGCTCCCTCTACATTGTCGCTTCCAAGACTCCCGGGGGCAGATGCAGCCTGGGATAGATACAGATTTAAGCTCCCTCTACACTGTCCCATCAAACACTTCCAGGGCATGTACAGCAGAGGTTAGTCTCTGGGGCAGAGAATTCCACAGATTTACAACCCTCAGAGAAGAAATTTCTCCTCATCTCAGTTTTAAATGAGCGGCCCCTTATTTTCAGACTATGTCCCCTAGTTTTAGTTTCCCCCCATGAGTGGAAATAATCTCTCGGCATCCACCTTGTCGAGTTCCCTCATTATCTTATAAGTTTCAATAAGATCACCTCTCATTCTTCTGAACTCCAACGTGTATAGGCCCAACCTACTCAACCTATTCTCATGAGTCAACTCCCTCATCTCCAGAATCAACCTAGTGAACCTTCTCTGAACAGCCTCCAATGCAAGTATTTCCTTCCTTAGTTACAGAGACCAAAACATGTGAAGGTTAAAATCACCCATGATTATTGTCATTCCTTTTTTACAAGTCTCCATTATTTCTTGATTTATGCTCCATCCAATCATGTAGCTACTATTAGGGGGCCTACAGACTACGCCCACCAGCAACTTTTTCCCTTTATTATTCCTTATCACTACCCAAACTAATTCAACCTCTTGATACTCTGAGCCAATATCGTTTCTCACGAACGCACTGATCCCATCCTTTATTAACAATGCTACTCCACCTCCTTTTCCTTTCTGTCTGTCCTTCCGAATTGTCAAATACCCCTGAATATTGTGTTCCCAGTCCTGGTCACCTTGCAACCACGTCTCTGTAATGGCGATCAGATCATACCCATTTGTATCTATTTGTGCCGTCAACTCATCTATTTTGTTACGAATGCTACGTGAATTTAGACAAAGAGCTTTTAAATTTGTTTTTTTTTACCCTTTTTCCTGCTTGTTTCCTCTGTCCTTCAAACTCACTTTCTACATGTTTGATGGAACTTTACTCTGAATCTAACCTGTGCTGTATCTGCCCTGGGAGTGTTTGATGGAACAGTGTAGAGGGAGCTTTACAAAATCTAGGCTGACACTCCAGCACAGTGCTGAGGGAATGCCATTCTGTTAGAGGTGTCGTCTTTTAGATGAGACGTTAAACTGAGAGGTCGTGTCTGCTCTCTCAGGTGGATGTAAAAGATCCCGAGCTTGTTACTACAGTTGTACAGGGCCTTGGTGAGGCCACACCTGGAGTATTGTGTACAGTTTTGGTCTCCTAACTTGAGGAAGGACATTCTTGCTATTGAGGGAGTGCAGCGAAGGTTCACCAGACTGATTCCCGGGATGGCAGGACTGACATATCAAGAAAGACTGGATCAACTGGGCTTGTATTCACTGGAGTTCAGAAGAATGAGAGGGGATCTCATAGAAACGTTTAAAATTCTGACGGGTTTAGACAGGTTAGATGCAGGAAGAATGTTCCCAATGTTGGGGAAGTCCAGAACCAGGGGTCACAGTCTAAGGATAAGGGGTAAGCCATTTAGGACCGAGATGAGGAGAAACCTCTTCACCCAGAGAGTGGTGAACCTGTGGAATTCTCTACCACAGAAAGTTGTTGAGGCCAATTCACTAAATATATTCAAAAAGGAGTTAGATGAAGTCCTTACTACTCGGGGGATCAAGGGGTATGGCGAGAAAGCAGGAATGGGGTACTGAAGCTGCATGTTCAGCCATGAACTCATTGAATGGCGGTGCAGGCTCAAATGGCCTACTCCTGCACCTATTTTCTATGTTTTGGTTTCCTTACCTAAGGAAGGATATACTTGCCATAGAGGAAGTGCAACAAAGGTTCACCAGATGGATTCCTGGGATGGGGGGGGATTGTCCTACACACTCAAGAGTTTAGAAAATGAGAGGTGATCTCCTTGAAACGTGTAAAATTCTCATAGGGCTTGACAGGGTAGATGCAGAGAGCATGTTCCCCCTGGCTGTGGCATCTAGAACCAGGGGTCACAGTCTCAGAATAAGGGGTTGGCCATTTAGGACTGAGAAGAGGCAAAATTTCTTTACTCAGAGGGTGGTGATTCTTTGGAATTCTCTACCCCAGAGGGCTGTGGAGGCTCAATCTTTGAGTATATTCAAGACAGAGATGGATAGATTTTCAGATAATAAGGGAATCAAGGGATATGGGGATTGGATGTGAAAGTGGAGTTGAAGTAGAAGATCAGCCATGATCTCATTGAATGGCAGAGCAGGCTCGAGGGACCGAATGGCCTTCCTGCCCCTATTTCTTATGTTTCCTTGCCCAATCTTTTGGTCATCTGTCCCAACATCTCCTGGGCTTCAGGATCCCAGTGACCAGCAGAGAAAGAACTTAGAATCATAGAATGGTTACAACACAAAAGACCATTCGGCCCATGAAGCCCATGTGGGCTCTCAGCTAGTCCCTCTCCCCTGCCTACAAACTTTATCTCTTCAGATATTTATCCAACTCCTTTTGAAAGAAAAGATTGAGTCTGCCTCCACCACCTTTTCAGGCCGTGCATTCCAGATCTTAACCACTCGCCGCATAAAAAAAGTTTCTGTGTCGCCTTTGGTCCTTTTGCCATCACCTTAACTCTGTCCTCTGGTTCTCGACCTTTCAACCAATGGGAACAGTGTCTCTCTATATACTGTGTCCAGATCGCTCATGATTTTGAACATCTCTATCAAATCTCTCAATCATCTCCGCTCCAATGAGAACAAGTATTCACATAACTGAAGTCCCCCATCCATGGAGTCATTCTCATAAATCTTTTCTGCACCCTCTCTAAGGCCTTCACATCCTAAAGTGCGTTGCCCAGAATTGGACACAATACTCCAGTTGGGGCTGAACCAGTGTTTTATACAGGTTCATCATAATTTCCACACTTTTGTACTCTACCTCTATTTATGAAGCTCAGGATCCTGTCAGCCTTTTTAAACTGCTTTTTCCAGCTGCCCTGCCACCTTCAACAATTTTTGCATACATACCCCCAGGCCTCTCTGTTCATACAACCCCTTTAGGATTGTACCATTTAGTTTATATTTTCTCTCATTCTTTCTACCAAAATGTATCACTTCACACTTTTCTGGGTTAAATTTCCCCTGCCACATGTCCACCCATTTTACCAGCCCATCTATATCTTCCAGAAGTTTATCACTCTCCTCGTCACTGTTCACTATACTTCCAAGTTTTGTGTCATGTGCAAATTTTGAAATTGTGCCCCAAGTCATTAATATATATCAAGAAAAACAGTGGTCCTAGAACAGGACCCTGGCAAACACCACTGTATACCTTCCCCCAGTCTAAAAAACAACCATTCACCACTATTCTGTTTCCTGTCACTTAGACTATTTTGTATCCATGCTGCCACTGTCCTTTTTATTCCATGGGCTTCAACTTTGCTGGCAAGCCTTTTATGTGGAACTTTGTTGAACACCTTTTGGAAACCCGTGTACACCACATCAACCGCATTACCCTCATCACCCTCATCAACCCTCTCGGTTACCTCATCAAAAAACTCAAATTAAGTTGATTAATCACGATTTGCCTTCTAACAAATCTGTGCTGGTTTTCCTTAATTAATCCACACCTATCCAAGTGACTATATTAATTTTGACTCTGATCGCTGTTTCTAAAAGCTTCCCCACTACTGAGGTTAATCTGACTGGCCTGGAGTTGCTGGGTTTAATTTTACACCTTTTTTGAACAATGGTGTAACATTTACAATTCTCCAGTCCTCTGGTACCACCCCCGTATCTATGGAGGTTTGGATTATGGCCAATATTTCTGCAATTTCCACCCTCAATTCCCTCGGCGTCCTAGGATGCATCCCATCCGCTCCTGGTGATTGATCTACTTTAAGTTCAGCCAGCCTTTTTAATACCTCTATCAATTTCTATCCATTCAGGTTTAAACCTGTAATGGAACAGTGGTCTGCCTTTAAAGAAGAAATAGTTGAGGTACAGTTGAGTGTATTCCACTCTCCACAACTTCCTCCTTCACTGTCTATGGCAGCATCCTCTTCCTTGGTGAAGACAGATGCAAAGTACTTATTTAGTACCTCAGCCATACCCTTTGCCTCCATGCATAGGTCTCCTTTTTGGTCCTTAATCAGCCCCACCCTTTTACTATTTATATGCCTGAAAAAGAACATAAGAAGTAGGAGCAGGAGTAGGCCCAACACCCCCTCGAGCCTGCTCCGCCATTCAATATCATGGCTGATCATCGACCTCAACTCTACTTTCCTGCCTGATCTCCATATTCCTTGATTCCACTAGACTCCAAAAATCTATATCTCAGCTTTGAATATATTCAGAGATTCAGCATCCACAGCCCTCTGGGACCGCAAATTCCAAAGATTCACAACCCTCTGAGTGAAGGAATTCCTCCTCATCTCAGTCTTAAATGGCCTACCCCTTATCCTGAGACTGTGCCCCCTAGTTCCAGACACTCCAGCCGGGGGAAACAACCTCTCAGCATCCACCCAGTCAATACCCTTCAGAATTTTGAATGTTTCAATGAGATCACCTCTCATTCTTCTAAACTCCAGACTTTTGGATTACCTTTGATGTTGGTTGCCATTCTATTCTCATACCCTCTCTTTGCCCCTCTTATTTTCTTCTTCACTTCCCTTCTGATCTTTCTATAGCCTATTCTCAGATGTATTAGCAACCTCACATCTGTCATACATGCTCTTTTTCTGCTTGATCATGTTCTCTAGGTGTTTCGTCATCCGGGGAGCCTTGACTTTAGTTGCCCTACCTTTCCCACCAGTGGGAATGTACTCAACTGTACCTCAACTATTTCTTCTTTAAAGGCAGACCACTGTTTCATTACAGGTTTAAACTAGCTTGGCAGGAGGATGAGAACCTGAAAATAGATTCAGTAGGAGAGGAGTAAAGCTGTAGTTAGAAAGCAAAAATAAAGAAAGTGAGTTTGAAAGAGAGGAAACAAGCAGGAAAAAAGGGTAAAAAAACAAACTTAAAGGCACTTTGTCTAAATGCACGTAATATTTGTAACAAAATAGATGAGTTGACGGCACAAATTGAGACAAATGGGTACGATCTGATAGCCATGACAGAGACGTGGTTGCAAGGTGACCAGGACTGGGAATTAAATATTCAGGGGTACTTGACAATCCGGAAGGATAGACAGACAGGAAAAGGAGGTGGGGTACCTCTATTGGTAAAGGATGGAATCACTGCAATAGTAAACGATATTGGCTCAAATGATAAGGGTGTTGAAACAGTTTTGGTGGAGATAAGGAATAATAAGGGGAAAAAGTCACTGGTGGGCATAGTCTATAGGTCCCTTAACAGTAGCAACTCTGTTGGTCGGAGCATAAACCAGGAAATAGTGGGGGTTTGTAAAAAGGGAACAGCAATAATCATGGGTGATTTTAACCTCAATATTGATTGGACAAATCAAATTGGTCAGGGTAGCCTTGAGGAGGAGTTCATACAGTGCATAAGGGACGTGTTCCTTGAACAGTATGTAATGGAACCAACCAGGGGGCAGGCTATCTTAGATCTGGTCCTATGTAATGAGACAGGATTAATAAACAATCTCCAAGTAAAGAATCCCCCTGGAATGAGTGATCATAACATGATTGAATTTCAAATTCAGAAGGAGGGTAAGAAAGTTGGATCTCTAACCAGCATACTAAACTTAAATAAAGGAGACTATGAAGGTATTTGGACTATGAAGCGCATTTGGAAAGCAGTGACAGGATCGGTCCAAGTCAACATGGATTTATGAAAGGGAAATCATGCTTGACAAATCTTCTGGAATTTTTTGAGGATGTAACTAATAGAGTGGACAAGGGAGAACCAGTGGATGTGGTGTATTTGGACTTTCAAAAGGCTTTTGACAAGGTCTCACACAAGAGATTGGTGTGCAAAATTAAAGCACATGGTATTGGGGGTAATGTACTGACGTGGATCGAGAACTGGTTGGAAAACAGGAAGCAGAGAGTCAGGATAAACGGGTCCTTTTCAGAATGGCAGGCAGTGACTAGTGGGGTTCAGTGCTGGGACCCCAGCTATTTACAATATACAATAATGATTGAGATGAAGGAATTGAGTGTAATATCTCCAAGTTTGCAGATGACACTAAACTGGGTGGCGGTGTGAGCTGTGAGGAGGATGCTAAGAGGCTGCAGAGTGACTTGGACAGGTTAGGGGAGTGGGCAAATGCATGGCAGATGCAGTATAATGTGGATAAATGTGAGGTTATCCACTTTGGGGGCAAAAACACGAGGGCAGAATATCATCTGAATGGCGGCAGATTTGGAAAAGGGGAGGTGCAACGAGACCTGGGTGTCATGGTACATCAGTCATTGAAAGTTGGCATGCAGGTACAGCAGGCGGTGAAGAAGGCAAATGGTATGTTGGACTTCATAGCTAGGGGTTTTGAGTATAGCAGCAGGGAGGTCTTACTGCAGTTGTACAGGGCCTTGGTGAGGCCTCACCTGGATTATTGTGTTCAGTTAAGATCTCCTAATCTGAGGAAGGACGTTCTTGCTATTGAGGGAGTGCAGCGAAGGTTCACCAGACTGATTCCCGGGATGGCAGGACTGACATATGAGGAGAGACTGGATCGACTAGGCCTGTATTCACTGGAGTTTAGAAGGATGAGAGGGGATCTCGTAGAAACATAAAATTCTGATGGGACTGGACAGGTTAGATGCAGGAAGAATGTTCCCGATGTTGGGGAAGTCCAGAACTAGGGGACACAGTCTAAGGATAAGGGGTAAGCCATTTAGGACTGAGATGAGGAGAAACTTCTTCACTCAGAGTTGTTAACTTCTGGAATTCCCTACCGCAGAGAGTTGTTGATGCCAGTTCATTGGATATATTCAAGAGGGAGTTAGATATGGCCCTTATGGCTAAAGGTCTCAAGAGGTATGGAGAGAAAGCAGGAAAGGTGTACTGAGGTGGATGATCAGCTATGATCTTACTGAATGGTGGTGCAGGCTCGAAGGGCTGAATGGCCTACTCCTGCACCTATTTTCTATGTTTCTATGTATGAGGGCAGAGTTGGGTAAAGTGGACTGGGAAAATTGATTAAAGTTTAGGACGGTTGATGAACAGTGGTGTATATTTAAGGAGATATTTCACATCTCTCAAGAAAAATATATTCCAGTGATGAGGAAAGGGTGTAAGAAAAAAGATAGCCATCCGTGGCTAACTAAAGAAATAAAGGACGGTATCCAATTAAAAACAAGAGCATACAAAGTGGCCAAAATTAGTGGGAGGACAGAAGACTGGGAAGCTTTTAAAAGTCAGCAAAGAACGATTAAAAAAATGATTAAGAAAGGGAAGATAGACTATGAAAGTAAACTAGCACAAAATATAAAAACAGATAGCAAGAGTTTCTATAGGTATATAAAAAGGAAAAGAGTGGCTAAAGTAAATGTTGGTCCCTTAGAGGACGAGACCGGGGAATTAGTAATGGGGAACATGGAGATGGCAGAAACTCTGAACAAATATTTTGTATCAGTCTTTACGGTAGAGGACAAAACAATATTCCAACAGTGGATAGTCAAGGGGCTATCGGGTGGGGAGGAACTTAACACAATCACAATAAGGAGGTGGTACTCAGTAAGATAATGGGACTAAAGGCAGATAAATCCCTGGACCTCATGGCTTGCATCCTAGAGTCTTAAGAGAAGTAGCGGAAGGGATAGTGGATGCATTGGTTGTAATTTACCAAAAATTCCCTGGATTCTGGGGAGGTCCCAGCAGATTGGAAAACTGCAAATGTGACGCCCCTATTTAAATAAGGAGGCAGACAAAAAGCAGGAAACTATCGACCAGTTAGCCTAACATCTGTGGTTGGGAAAATGTTGGAGTCCATTATTAAAGAAGCAGTAGCAGGACATTTGGATAAGCAAAATTCGGTCAGGTAGAGTCAGCATGGATTTATGAAGGGGAAGTCATGTTTGACAAATTTGCTGGAGTTCTTTGAGGATGTAATGAACAGGGTGGATAAAGGGGAACCAGTGGGTGTGGTATATTTGGACTTCCAGAAGGCATTTGACAAGGTGCCACATAAAAGGTTACTGCACAAGATAAAAGTTCACGGGGTTGGAGGTAATATATTAGTATGGATAGAGGATTGGCTAACTAACAGAAGAGAGTTGGGGTGAATGGTTCATTCTCTGGTTGGCAACCAGTAAGTAGTGGGGTGCCGCAGGGATCAGTGCTGGGACCCCAATTATTTACAATCTATATTAACGACTTGGAAAAAGGGACTGAGTGTAACATAGCCAAGTTTGCTGATGATACAAAGATGGGAAGAAAAGCAATCTGTAAGGAGGGCACAATACAAATCTGCAAAAAGACAGACAGGCTAAGTGAGAGGGCAAAAATTTGACAGATGGAGTATAATGTTGGAAAGTGTGAGATCATGCACTTTGGCAGAAAAAAATCAAAGAGCAAGTTATTATTTAAATGGAGAAAGATTGCAAAGTGCTGTAGTACAGCGGGACCTGGGGGTACTTGTGCATGAAACACAAATGGATAGTATGCAGGTACAGCAAGTGATCAGGAAGGCCAATGGAATCTTGGCCTTTATTGCAAAGGGGATGGAGTATAAAAGCAGGGAAGTCTTGCTACAGCTATACAAGGTTTTGGTGAGGCCACACCTGGAATACTGCGTGCTGTTTTGGCTTCCATATTTAAGAAAGGATATACTTGCTTTGGAGGCAGTTCAGAGAAGGTTAATTAGGTTGATTCCGGGGATGAGGGGGTTGCCTTTTGAGGAACAGTTGAGTAGTTTGGGTCTCTACTCATTGGAGTTCAGAAGAATGAGAGGTGATCTTATTGAAATGTGTAAGATTATGAGGGAGCTTGACAAGGCAGATGCAGAGAGGATGTTTCCACTGATGGGGGAAGACAAGAACTATAGGGCATGATCTTAGAATAAGGGGCCGCCCATTTAAAACAGAGATGAGGAGAAATCTCTTCTGAGGGTTGTAAATCTGTGGAATTCGCTACCTCAGAGAGCTGTGGAAGCTGGGACATTGAATAAATTTAAGACAGAAATGGACAATTTCTTAAATGATATGGGGTTATGGAGTTGAGTCGATGATCAGATCAGCCATGATCTTACTGAATGGCGGATCAGGTTCAAAGTGCCGTATGGCCTACTCCAGTTCCTATTTGTTCCGTTCTTATAACCGGTTCCAATGCCCCAGGAATCTAAAGCCCTTCCTCCTGCACCATCTCTCCAGCCACGCATTCATCTGCTCTATCCTCCCATTTTTGTACTCACTCGCGCGGGAGTAATTCGGAGAATAGAAACATAGAAATTTACAACACAGAAGGAGACCATTTCAGCCCATCGTATCCGCATCGGTCGACAAAGAGCCGTATTGCCCTTGGTCAGCAATCCTAAAGGTTACATGTAAACCTATGAACAATGACGGAAAGGCAAAGAGCACCTAGGCCAACCAGTCCGCCTCACACCACTGCAACACCCCTTATACTGAAAACATCTACACTTCACCCCAACCCGAGCCATGTGATCTCCTGGGAGAGGCAAAAACCAGATAAAAACTCAGGCTAATTTTGGGAGAAAAAATCTGGGAAAATTCCTCTCTGACCCTCCAGGTGATCGAAACTAGTTCAGGAGATCACCCTGGCCGTATTCTATTCCCTGCAGTACTTACCATTATATCTGCATCGTCCAACAAAAGGTCAGTCTGTCTGATCCCAATTACCAGCTCTCGATCCGTAACCCTGCAGGTTACTGCACTTCAAGTGCCCATCCAACCATCTCTTAAAAGTGGTGAGGGTTTCTGCATCCATCACTCTTCTAGGCAGCGAGTTCCAGATCCCCACAACCCTATGCGTAAAGAAGCCCCCCCTCTCCTCAAATCTCCTTTAAATCTTCCACCAACAACCTTAAAACAATGCCCCTCATAATAGATCCCATCGACCAGTGGAAATAGACCCTTACTATCCACTATGTCCCCCCTCAATATTTTGTACACCTAATGAAGTCTCCTCTCAACCTCCTCCGTTCCAATGAGAACAAACCCAGCCTATCCAATCTGTCCTCATAACTAAGATTCTACATTCCAGGCAGCATCCTCGTAAATCTCCTCTGCTTCCTCTCTAGTGCAATTACGTCCTTCCCATAATATGGTGGGCAGAACTGTACGCAGTACTCCAGATGTGGCCTAACCAAAGTATTATACAATTTAAGCATAACCTCCCTTTTATATTCTATGCCTCGGCCAATAAAGGCAAAGATTCCGTATGCCGCCTTAACCACCTTATCCACCTGGCCTGCTACTTTCAGGGATCTGTGGACAAGCACTCCAAGGTTCCTTTGTTCATCTACACTATTAAATGGCCTACCGTTTAATGTGTATGCCCGTTCCTTATTAGCCCTCCCAAAGTGCATCACCTCACACTTCACTGAATTAAATTCCATTTGTCACTGTCTGCCCACCTGACCAGTAGATTGATATCCTCCTGCAGCCCATGACTTTCCTCTTCATTATCAACCACACAGCCAATTTTATTGTTGTCTGCAAACTTCTTAATCATACTCCCTATATTCAAATCTAGATAATTGATATATACCACAAAAAGTAAGAGACCTAGTACTGAACTCTGTGGAACCCCACTGGAAACATCCTTCCAGTCACAAAAACATCCATCAATCATTACCCTTTGCTTCCTACCTCCAAGCCAATTTTGGATACAACTTGACACTTTGCCCTGTATCCCATGGGCTTTAACCTTCATGATCAGTCTACCATGTGGGACCTTATCAAAAGCCTTGCTAAAGTCCATATATACTACGTCGTATGCACTACCCTCATCAACTTTCTTGGTTACCTCCTCAAAAAAATTCAATCAGTTTAGTCAAACACGATCTTCCCTTAACAAATCCGTGCTGACTGTCCCTAATTAATAATTGCCTTTCCAAATGCAGATTTATCCTATCTTTCAGGATTTTTTCCAATAATTTTCCCACCACTGAGGTTAGGCTGACAGGCCTGTAATTACTCGGCCTATTCCTTTTTCCCCTCCGAGGTCCTTTTTTTTATAAAAATCTCTTTTCTAACTCCCTAAAATCTGCCTATAGGACCTCATCCCTCTTTGTACCTATGTCGTTGGTACCAATATGGACCATGACCTCTGGCTGTTCATCCCTCAGAATGTTCTGCAGCCGCTCAGTGACATCCTTAACTCAGGCACCAGGGAGACAACACAACATCCTGGAGTCACGTATGCGGCCGCAGAAATGCCTGTTGGTTCCCCTAACTATCGAATCCCCTACCACTATTGCTCTCCCACTCTTCTTTACCCCCCCCCCCCCCCGCCCCCTCAGTACAGCTGAGCCACCTGTGGTGCTGTGGATTTGGCTCTGGCTTTACTCCCCAGAGGAATCATCACCCTCACTGGTACTCAACAGAATATTGGTTGGAGAGTGAGATGCACTTAGGGAACACCTGCATGACCTGCCTATCTGATGGAATAAAAGCCCACAGTCAATAACAGTCCGCAAGTCTCGTGTTTGCCCGGGGTAACTGGCCGCCATCTTGGACAGAGAGGGATCAGGGTGCCTGCGCGGCCATCTTGCTCGTGGCTTTCTCCCCGACAGGCTTGGGTTACAGCACCTCCACGGCCATCTTGGTACAGGAGCAGCGAGTGAGTGGGGCTTCAACGTCCCAGTGACCAGGAGAGAAAATCATTGCCTCATTGATTTTATTCTCACTTTGCACACAGCGGGTGAAGAACTGAACCCAACTAGAGCAGAGGGAGGGAGAAAACTGAGGATGGAGGAAATAAATGTTGGAGATGGTGTGATGGGTTTGGATTTCAGCACAGGGAGGAGGGAGAGTGTGTGGGATGGGGATTTACAGCTTTGGGGGAACAAGAGAGGAAAGAATGTTCCATAGCAATTAGAATTGTCTATCCTCAATTTCTATCCTACACTTCCAGTGCTGACTTTTGTAAACCCATTTTACAGGATATTAGATGAGCATTTGCAGATGGGAAACTCGAACCAAACATGATGTCAAGATCTGACAGAGTCACTCCATTCATCAGGACTTGAATATTATTGGCCTTTCAAAGTAGGAGAAATGTTTGTTTGTTCTGTCTGTGGGAAAAGATTTCAAACATCAGTGTGACTGGAAAAGCACCGAGACACACAAACCCGAGTGAGTGTGTTCCAGTGCACTGACTCTGGAAAGAGCTTGAACCAGTTACACAGCCTGAAAAACCATTCACAGCAGGGAGAAACCGTACACATGTTCAGTGTGTGGACGAGGCTTTAACTGATCGTTTAACCTGGAGAGACACAAGGACACCCGCACCACAGAGAAACTGTGGGAATGTGGGGACTGCGGGAAGCGATTCAGATCCCCCTCCCGGCTGGAAACTCATCAGCGCATTCACACTGGGTAGAGGTCGTTCACCTGCCCCATGTGTGGGAAGGGATTCACTCGTTCATCCAACCTGCTGATACACCAGCAAATTCACAGTGGGGAGAGGCCGTTGATCTGCTCCGTGTGTGGGAAGAGATTCACTCGTTCATCCCACCTTACTTCACACCAGCAAGTTCACACCAATAAGAGGCCATTTAAATGTTCTGATTGTGAAAAGGGCTTTAAAAGCAGAAATGATCTGATGAAACACCAACGAGTACACACCGGGGAGAGGCCATTCACCTGCTCTGAGAGTGGGAAGGGATTCACTCAGTTGTCCAACCTGCTGAGACACCAGCGAGTTCACAAGTGATGGCAGGGGTTGGATTCTGCTGTTATTTTTGCCATTAATCACATCCAGGACTGAACCATGTTCACTCGGACCATTGGGGTTTGTTGCTGCTGATGTAATTAATCCTTATAACTGGGCTGGAGTTTAATTTTCTGGATATCACAGAATCATAGAATGGTTACAGCACAGAAGGAGGCCTTTCGGCCCATGCCGGCTCTCTGCAAGGGCACTTCAGCTAGTCCCCCGCCCTTACCCCGTAGCCCAGTTTCAGGGACTTATCCAATTCCCTTTTTGAAAGCCATGATTGCGTCTAGCTCCACCACCCTTGCAATCAGTGCTTTCCAGATCCTAACCACTCGCTGCACAAATTTTTTTCTCATGTCGCCTTTGGTTCTTTTGTCAATTATCTTGAAGCCGTGTCCTCTGGTTCTCGACCCTTCCGCCAATCGGAACAGTTTCTCTCTACTCGGTCCAGCCCCTCATAATTTTGAACACCTCGATCAAATCCCCTCTCAACCTTCTGTTCTAAGAAGAACAACCCCAGCTTCACCAGTCTATCCATGTAACTGAAGTCCCTCATCCCTGGAATCATTCTTGTCAATCTTTTCTGCACCCTCTGTCAAACAACTGTTAAATAAATCAGCTTTGTTTCCTACATACAGTGAGTCGATTCCTTGATTTCTCCAAGAGGAGACTAATTGATGTCCTGTTACCGACTGTTCCATTTTTGAACCTTTTCTCCTTTGTTAAAGGAAGACTTGTATTTATAAAGTGCCTTTCACCACCTCAGGAATTCCCAAAGCCCTTTACAACCAATGAAGTAACTTTTAAATGCAGTTGCTGCTGTAGTGTCGGAGATGCAGCAACAAATTTGCACACAGCAGGCTCCCACACACAGCAATGTGATAATGACCAGATAATCTGTTTTAATGATGTTGGTCGAGCGATAAATGTTAGCCAGGACACCAGGGAAAATTCCCACTTACTTGGAAATAATGTCATGAGATATTTTACGCCCACTTGAGGGGTCAGATGGGGTTGAATGTCTCATGTGAAAGACGGCACCTCTGACAGTGCAGCGCTCCCCCTCTACTGTATTGGAATGTCGGCCTAAATTTTATGCTCCAGGCTCTGGAGGTGGACTTGAACCGACTGACTCAGAGACTAGTGTGCTACGCCTGAGCCACGACTAACAGCTCATTGCTCTGGAATATTTCAGTTCTCTTACCATCGGTTACTCTCCTGGACAAGTCCGAGCTTCCCATACCTTCCACAGTACCTCTCCCAGCCTTAGGATCCCGGGAAGGTATTGGTAACATACCTGTGTACCTGCCCTGGGAGTGTTTGATGGGACAGTGTAGGGAGATCTTTATTTTGTATTTAACCTGTGCTGTTCCTGCCCTGGGTGTGTTCAATGGGACAGTGTAGAGGGAAGCTTTCTCTGTATCGAACCCCTGCTGTACCTACACTGGGGTTTTTTTGAGACAGAGTAGAGGCATCTTTATTCTGTATTTAACCAGTGCAGTGTCTGCCCTGGGAGAGTGTAGAGGGGGCTTTACTCCATATCTAACCCGTGCTGTAGCGTCCCTGGGAATGTTTGATGGGACAGTGTAGAGGGAGCTTTACTCTGTATATAAATCATGCTGTACTAGCCCTGGGAGTGTTTGATGGGACAGTGTAGAGGGAGTTTTATTCTGTATCTAACCTGTTCAGTCCCTGCCCTGCGAGTGTTTACATAAGAACTCGGAGCAGGAGTAGGCCATTCGGCCCCTCGAGCCTGCTCTGCCATTCAATGAGATCATGGCTGATCTACCTTAACTCCACGTTCTTGCACTATCTCCATATCCATTGATTCGCTTAATATCCAAAAATCTAGCGATCTCTGCCTTGAATGTACTCAACAACTAAGCATCCACAGCCTTCGGTGTAGAGAATACCAGAGATTCACCAGTGAAAAAGTTTCTCCTCTTCTCTGTCCTAAATGGCTGACCCCTCATTCTGAGACTATGACCCTTTGGGTTCAAGACTACCCAGCAAGAGGAAAGATCCTCCCCCTGTATCTACCCTGTCAAGCCCTGTAAGAATTTTTTTATGTTTCAATGAAATCACACCTCATTCTTCTAAACTCTTGAGAATATATGCCTTGTCTACTCAATCTCTCCGCATAGGACAATCCCCCCATCCCAGGAATCAGTCTGGTGAACCTGGCCGTGAATATGGGTTGAGGAATTCACATGGAGGCTTCATTTAAGGTTTCATTACCCCTGAACAAAGTTTCCATCAGGGCCTCGATGCAATCATCCACGATAAGCTCATGGGTGGGAAGGGCCTTGTTTGCAAGCCAACGGACATTCTGGAGGGAGATGTGGAAGGGTTCGGTGATGGCTGCCCCACTATCTACGTCCACAGGGTCAGCGCTGGGGGCGGGGGGTGAAGGGGGAGTTGGACGGGGAGGAGATTGGCAAGATTAGCCCCCAGTGGCCCACTGGGTGGGAAGGTCGGCAAGAGAGTAGGATGGGACTGTTGGTCTTGCTGCTCCTGAGGAGGCAGCGATGAGTGTCTCGATGGGCCCTTTGGAGGATGCTGAGAGGGGCACCAAGGGAAGCTGCAGGCTTGTTTAGGAGGGAGTCAAGCCTGGGACAGCGGCAGGAGAGTAGGAAGGTCAAAGAGTAATGAAGGATTGGGTAGGGATTTGGGAGGGCAGAGTATCCAAAAGAGAGGACATGAAAGGAGGTGCGACAATAGGAGAGCGCGGTCAGGCAGGGATAGAGAGAAAAGGAAAAGGGGAAAAAGTTGAAAAGTATTGAATGACTCTGCCCGAGCAGCAGCCAAAGTGCACACATGAATGGACACGGGAAAAGCTCAGGTTACATCGGCCTTGTTACATGTGATAATTAATGGGATACATATTTCCTGGCAGCAGGTTGGAGACAATAGTGGGGAGACCAGGGTCAAAGTCCGAGGTCCCATGGAGGGACAAAGCTGGTGTAAGTAGGATGGGGCCGGCAGGGAGCATTGCCAGACCGCTGTCCAAATTCAGAGACAGGTGTAGCAGGCGAGTGAAGTCCAGAGTTTGAGGAGGGAGGTTGTTACTGTAGGAACGAGAGTCGGTGGCGGGAAAGGAAGCTGATGGCGAAATAGACGCAAGTTGCAGGTCACTGTAGATCAAAGTGGTGGAGAAAAAATAAAACCACAAGCCAGCGAGCAGCAAAGCTGGAAACCAGTAGAACGAGTCACCGGACAGCGAGTGAAACAGCTTAGTTATAGGCCAACAGCGCTGAAAAACCACTGGAACCAGTTCAGCAGACACACAGCCGCAGTATCAATTTTAAAACTTTTTTTTTAAGCAGCAAAGAGAGAGAGAGACGAAGCAGATAAATCTTACAATGTAGACCAGTTGTGGCCACGGCAGGGGGTGGTAAGAAAGGACTTAATTGATCAAGATAAGGTTCGCACATAGTAAGGAAGACTCCACTTGGTAATAACTCTTGGAAGCAAGAGACAAGTTGAGATAACAGCAGAATGTCTCTGTGTCTTGTAGAAACAAGCAGGCAATTAGTAGCAACACACATGGTTAACTGAGGGACAAAAAAGGTATAAAGATAGACAAGTTCGGACAGTCCAGAGCAAGAATCCGGGAACAACACTCAACAGAAGCACAGACCAGGGAGCGACCCTTGAAGGAACAGTGTCAGGACCGGATTGATCACCCGGGATGTATTGGATAACAGTGTATTTTGAGTGGCAAGGAACACCTTTTGTAATGCTTTGTCTGCAGAGTTGAGTTAAGCAGAGTGTTGTACTTTTCAAGTATTAAACAAACATTAACGATACTGTCATTTGTCTAGTGTGTAATTTGATATTTAACTCAGGCACTACTAGTCACATGACTAGCGAAATTGCCATTTGCGCAACAGTGGAGAGCACTGGTTCATACAATCACAGGACAGAGAGTGGAGAGCATCAGTTCATACAATCACAGGACAGAGAGTGGAGAGCACCAGTTCATACAATCACAGGACAGAGAGTGGAGAGCACCAGTTCATACAATCACAGGACAGAGAGTGGAGAGCACCAGTTCATACAATCACAGGACAGAGAGTGGAGAGCACCAGTTCATACAATCACAGGACAGAGAGTGGAGAGCATCAGTTGATACAAATCACAGATCAGAAAGTGGAGAGCACCAGTTCATACAATCACAGGACAGAGAGTGGAGAGCATCAGTTCATACAATCACAGGACAGAAGTTGGATCATTGGTCTTTGAAATGATTACTTCTCATTGTGCCTTTTGATCTACCCAAGAATTGATTTAATGATTTACTGAGACAGCTAGAGACTGATTTAACTTTTCAATTACTCAAGTTCTGATTTTAAGTTTACTTATAATTAATCTATATATGAATCAATTTTGTTTCAATATAATTGATCTTGATTATACTGAGAGTACTATCATAGAATCCCTATTCTAGTATTCCCTATTCACTGTGTAAACTGAGTTTTTCCTGTGTCTATTTGCTGCCGCTTCAGACCCGAGCCATTCCCTTCTATTTCCACTTCCTTCTCCCGCTTTTTCTTTTCTCTCTATCCCTCCCTGACCAATCTCTTCTGTCGTCATGTCGCCTTTCATCTCTCCTCTCTCGGAAAATCTGCCCTCCCAAATCCCTCCCCTAACCCTTCATTACTCTCCGACCTCCCTACTCTCCTGCCACCGTCCCAGGCTCGACTCCCTTTGAGACAAGCCTGCAGCTTCCCTCTGTGCCTCTCTTGGCATCCGCCGAAGGGCCCAACGTGGCTCTCGTCGCTGTCTCCTCACGAGCAGCAACCCCAACTGTCCCATCCTCCTCTCACCGACCTTGCCACCCAGCTTGGGGAGGGGGGGGGGGGGGCTAACCTTGCCAATCTCCTCCCCGTCCAACTCACCCCTCCAATCCCTGACCCTGTGGATGCTAGCAGTGGATCAGCCATCACCGATTCTCTCTGCATCTCCTTGCAGAATGTCCGTTCACTTGCGGACAAGGCCCTTGTCATCCATGAGCTTATCGTGGATGATTGCATCGACATCATGGCCCTGACTGAAACTTGGCTGAGGGATGATGACACATTATCTTTAAATGAAGCCGCCCCTCCCTTCGGTGGTGTGGCTCTCATCATCAAATCCCACCTTGGTCTGTCCCCCTACTCCTCCGGCATTTTCTCCTCCTTTGAACATCTCACCTTATTCCACCCCTCTCACCTCATTTCAATTTCTCGTTCTCTATCGCCCTCCCAAGTAAGATTAAAATATTATCGCGGATATATCCTCACTGCTCTCCTCCCTCAGCACCAAGTGACTTCTCATCCTCGGTGATTTCAACCTCCATCTCAATTCAAGTGAACTCCTCAACCCATACTCACGGCCTCCCCCTTGACCTTGCCATTTCTCGTGGCCTCGATATTCCTACCGTGTCAATTACAGATAAGGCCATCTCTGACCATTTCCTTGTATCGCTCTCCACCCACATCCCCCGTCCCCCACCCAAATCTACTTCCTTCTGCATCCTCCCCGGGAAAATACTTTCTTCAAACTCTCTTACAACTGCACTTATCAACTCCAACTGTCCAGCCTTTGGCCCTCCTTTCACCATGACATTTCTGTAGCCACCGATCTGCTCACCCACACCCTCACTACCACCTTTGATGCCCTAGTCCCTGTTATTACTCTCTCTCTCACCCTGGCCATTCCCCCCGGTACAGCTCTTACCTTTGCTCCAAGTCCAAAGAGCGCAGACTTGAACAGATGTGGCAGACAAGTTGTTTAGCCATTCATCACGAGATCTGGCTCGACCACATAAAGCATTTTCAGGTCCTACTCTTGTCTGTAAAAACTGCTCACTGTTCCAGGATCATTCTGGAATGCAAAGCTAACCCCCAGCTACTATTCTCTACTGCTAACCGTCTCCTTAAACCCTTCTCCCCTGTCTCCACCACACTCACCTCCAACAAACTCATGGACTTCTTTGTCTCAAAGATTGAGACCATCCGATCATCTGCCTCTTCCAGTTCCCTTCCTTCCCCTCGCCCATGGGGGCAATGTTCCTCTGAGGTGCCCCCTTGCCCTAATTCTAAACTCGCATCTTTCTCTAGTTTCTCTCTGATCTCTCCACACTCATCTTGTCCGTGAGACCCACTTCCTGCTCCCTTGACCCTATTCCCACTAAACTGATGACCACACAACTTCCTTTTCTAGCTCCCATGTTAGTTGACATTGTTAACGGTTCTCTCTCCTCAGGTACTGTCCCCTTCATGGTCTACAGAGCAGTAGTGAAAGCCGCCTTCCTATATGCTTCAGAGAATGGACCATGTACAGCAGGCACCTCAAAGCACTGGAGAAGGACCAATGCTGCCTCCGTAAGATCCTGCAAATCCATTGGCAGGAAAGGTGCACCAACGTCAGTGTTCTCGCTCAAGCCAACATCCCCAGCATTGAGGCATTGACCACACTCAATCAGCTCTAATGGATGGGCCACATTGTCCACATGCCCGATACTAGACTCCAAAACAAGTGCTCTACTCGGAGTTCCAACACGGCATGTGAGCCCCAGGTGGGCAGAGGAAACACTGCAAGGACACCCTCTGTGGAAGAAAGAATCTATGAATCTATGGCTTATGGTAAAGGGAAGGGTTAAATTCTGTTTTTGCTATATTTGAAGAAATAATAGGACTAGAACAACACCCACACTTTTTAGCCTTGAAACTTAGAAATGTAATTAAATGACTATCCGGTATTAAAATGGAGTCTCCTGATATTCTGCTTATCAGACTGTGAACAGGGAGAAACTATGCCAGGACAGATAGAGTGTGTGCCTCCCGAGACGACCTTTGTACTCACGGAACTAATGAATAAGATTCCTTTTCTATTTCTGTATAAAGATAGGGACAATTTGCTTGTACAGGAGAGTTTTCTGCCTTGCTACAGTCCAAGCAGGCTCTCCGAGATATCTCGCTTTTTAAAAATAAAATTCTCTCGAAGCACGACTCTGAAAGCCTCCGCCTGAGTTAATTTAACTTAGAAATTTCCTCAAAACCTCCTTGAAAAAGTGCAACATCCCCATTGACAACTGGGAATCCCTGGCCCAAGACTACTCAAAGTGGAGGAGAAACAACTGAAAAGGCGCCGAACACCTCGAGTCTCTTCGCCGGGAGCAAGCGGAGATCAAATGCCAACAGCAGAAGGAGCGCGCGGCAACCCAAGCACTCCACCCACCCGTCCCTTCAACCACTATCTGCCCCACCTGTGACAGAGACTGTAGGTCCCGCATTCGACTTCATTCACCTGAGAACTCATATTAATGTGGAAGCAAGTCATCCTCGACTCCGAGGGACTGCCTAAAAAGAACTGTCCCCCTCTCCTTCAAATCTGCTGTCATCACCCCTCTCCTCAAAAAAAAAATAGCTCTTGACTCCACTGTGTTTGTTAGCTTCCACCCCATCTCCAACTCCCTTTCCTCTCCAAAGTCCTTGAATGTGTTGCCTCCTCCCAAATTCATGCCCACCTTTCCCAGAATTCCATGTATGAATCCCTTCAATCTGGTTTCCGCCCTTGCCACAGTACTGAAACTTCTCTCATCAAAGTCACAAATTACATTCTTTGTAAATGTGACGAAGGTAAACTAACTCTCCTCATCCCCCTCAACCTGTCTGCAATCTTTGACACAGTTAACCACTCCATACTTCTTCAACGCCTCTCCACCATCATCCAGCTGGGTGGACTGCACTCGCTTAGTTCCATTCCTATCTATCTAATCATAACCAGAAAATCTCCTGCAATGGCTTCTCTTCCCACCCCCGCATCATTACCTCTGGTGTCCCCCAAAGATCTATCCTTGGTCCCCTCCGATCTCTCATCTATATGCTGCCTCTTGGCGATGTCATCCGAAACATAGAAAATAAGTGCAGGAGTAGGCCATTCAGTCCTTCGAGCCTGCACCTCCATTCAATAAGATCATGGCTGATCATTCCCTCATACCCCTTTCCTGCTTTCTCTCCATACCCCTTGATCCCCTTAGCCATAAGGGCCATATCTAACTCCCTCTTGATATATCCAATGAACTGGCATCAACAACTCTCTGCGGCAGGGAATTCCACAGGTTAACAATCCTCTGAGTGAAGAAGTTTCTCCTCATCTCGATCCTAAATGGCTTACCCCTTATCCTTAGACTGTGACCCCTGGTTCTGGACTTCCCCAACATTGGAACATTCTTCCTGCATCTAACCTGTCCAGTCCCGTCAGAATTTTATATGTTTCTATGAGATCCCCTCTCATCCTTCTAAACTCCAGTGAATACAGGCCGAGTCAATCCAGTCTCTCCTCATATGTCAGTTCTGCCATTCCGGGAATCAGTCTGGTGAACCTTCGCTGCACTCCCTCAATAGAAAGAACGTCCTTCCTCAGATTAGGAGACCAAAACTGAAAACACGGAGTCAGGTTCCACATGTATGCTGATGACACCTAGCTCTACCTCTTCATCATTTCTCTCGACCCCTCCATGGTCTCTAAATTGTCAGACTGCTTGGCTGACATCCAGTACTGGATGAGCATAAATGTTCTGCAATTAAATATTGGGAAGACTGAATCCATTGTCTTTGGTCCACGCCACGAACTGCGTTCCCCAGCCACTGACTCCATCCCTTTCCCTAGCATCTACCTGAGGCTAAACCAGACAGTTCACAACCTAGGCATCATATTTGACCCTGAAATGAGCATATGGCCACATCCGCGGCATAACTAAATCCCATCTATTTCCACCTCCGTAACATTGCCCGCATCTGCCCTGCCTCAGCTCACCTCCTGCTGAAACTCTCATCCATGCCTTTGTTACCTCTACTTACCTTGACTACTCCAACGCACATTCTACCCTACGTAAACTTGAGGTAATCCACAACTCGACTGCCCGTGTCCTAACTCGCTCCAAGTCCCGATCACTGATCATCCATGTGCTCGCTGACCTACATTGGCTCCCGGTTAAGCAACGCCTCGATTTCAAAATTCACATCCTTGTTTACAAATCCCTCCATGGCCTCGCCCCTCCCAATCGCTTATCTCTTTTAGCCTCACAACGCCACGTGATATCTGTGTTCCTCAAACTCTGCCCTCTTGAGCATTCCTGATCAGAACTGTTCCACCATCGGTGTCCGGGCCTTCAGCTGCCTGGGCCCGAAGCTCTGGAACTCCCTCCCTAAACCTCTCTGCCTCTGGACATTTCTTTCCTCCTTTAAAGACTTTGCTTAAAATCTACCTCTTTGACCAAGCTTTTGGTCATCTGCTGTAATTTGTTCTTATGTGCCTCGGTGTCAAATTTATTTGCTTTGTCTTGTAACACTGCAAGCACCTTGGGACATTTTACTATGTTAAAAGTGCTATAAAAATAAAGTTGTTGATAGCAATGGGAGCTCGTACAACCAGAGCTCCCATTATTATCAATGAGAATACTAGATGTTCATTGGTGGTCCAGGTCCACGTTATCCCAGGATATGAATATATACCTGGAAGACCATGTTCCTGTACATTGCACTGCGAAAATAGGACTCCGATCACAATCCTATGTTCCTCCGAGTCCACCAGTTAATTTTGATTAAAAAATTCCGGTCGGAGGCATTCGCCCGAAAGAAGCCTCCGACCGCAATTTCCTCCCCAAAGTATTTGTTTAATTTCTCTGCCATTTTCTTATTCCATATTATAATTTCTCCTGTCTCAGCCTGTAGGGGACCCACATTTACTTTTGCTAATCTTTTCCTTTTTAACAATACTATAGAAGCTTTTACAATCTGTTTTTATGTCTCTCGTTAGTTTACTCTCATTCTATTTTCCCATTTCAGTTTCTTGGTCCTCCTTTGCTGAATTCTAAAATGCTCCCAATCCCCAGACTTACTGCTCTTTTTGGCAACATTATAAGCCTCTTCCTTTGATCTACAACTATCTTTAACTTCTCTTGTTAGTCACAGTTGGACCACCTTTCCTGTGGGGTTTGTGTGCCTTAAAGGAATGTATGTTTGCTGTAAATTATGTATTAATTCTTTAATGCGAGGCATTGCTTATCTACTTTCATACCTTTTAATGTAGTTTCCCAATCTATCTTAGGTAACTCACCCCTCATAGCTAAAAAGTTTGCTTTGTTTAAATTTAAGACCCTAGTTTTGGATTTAATGAAATCACTTTCAAACTTAATGTAACATTCTATCATATTATGGTCATTCTTCCGTTACCAGCACATCCCATGTACAAATAAACAAGACTCACTGTTAAAAGTTGTTGCTGTTAATAATCACAAATCATTTTTTACAAATCACTCCATAGCCTCGCCCCTCCCGATCTCGGGAATCTGTTGCAGCCCACAAGATGTCTGCACTCCTCAAATTCTGCCCTTTTGACCATCCCTGATTATAATCGCTCCACCATCGGTGTCCGGCCCTTCAGCTGCCTGGGCCCCGAGCTCTGGAGCTCCCTCCCTAAACCTCTCCGCCTCTTTCCTACTTTCAGACCCTCCTTAAAACCTACCTCTTTGACCCAGCTTTTGGTCATCTGCCGTAATTTCTTCGTTTGTAGCTCGATGTCAAATGTATGTGTTGTGTCCTGTAACACTGCTGTGAAGCGGCTTGGGACGTTTTACTACGTTAAAGGCGCTCTATAAAGAAAAGTTATTATTAATAGTGCAGGAGTGAGGGATTCAGTGAGTTGGGAGTCCGGCGCAGGCGCACTGCGAGTGGTACCGCCCCTCAGCACCGACGCGACCAGGAACGTCGAGGGCGATATGGGCGGGGCTGTTACGTCACCCGCTCGGCGTGCGTTGAGGCGGTTTAACGGTTTTCAAATCAGGAGCCACGTGACCCCCGAGCTGCCCAGCGCGCCTTCAACACAGTGGGCGGGGCTCTGTGGCGCTGCCGACTCCTATTGGTGGGCGTGGCTGACAATCTGCTGCATTCAGCCAATAGACGGTCCGGACTCTCTAAGGGTCATTAATTTATGCAGCGAAGGCGCTCCGTGGCGGCACTGCCCATGCTTGGTGCCGCCCTCTCCACCCCCAGTCCCCGGATGCCAAGCAGTTTGCTATAACCAGCAGTTGGACAATGTGGGGAACCGGGGGCCGCAGGGAACCGGACTGATGGTGGGTGGCTGGGGCTGGGGCCGGGGCAGAGCGCTCGGCCGGCGGGCAGGGAGGGTGCGGTGAGTCTGTGAGGGAAAACACCGGACTGAACACACAGCCCCGGAGCTCAGGGTTTGGGGACATGCGGGAGATAGACTGAAACTTCCAGTAAGCTCAGACAGTGTGTAACCCGGGGGCCCAGTGAGCTCAGACAGTGTGTAACCCGGGGGCCCAGTGAGCTCAGAAGACAGTGTGTAACCCGGGGGCCCAGTGAGCTCAGACAGTGTGTAACCCGGGGGCCCAGTGAGCTCAGACAGTGTGTAACCCGGGGGCCCAGTGAGCTCAGAAGACAGTGTGTAACCCGGGGGCCCAGTGAGCTCAGACAGTGTGTAACCCGGGGGCCCAGTGAGATCAGACAGTGTGTAACCCGGGGGCCCGGTGAGATCAGACAGTGTGTAACCCGGGGGCCCAGTGAGCTCAGACAGTGTGTAACCCGGGGGCCCAGTGAGCTCAGAAGACAGTGTGTAACCCGGGGGCCCAGTGAGCTCAGACAGTGTGTAACCCGGGGGCCCGGTGAGATCAGACAGTGTGTAACCCGGGGGCCCGGTGAGATCAGACAGTGTGTAACCCGGGGGCCCGGTGAGATCAGACAGTGTGTAACCCGGGGGCCCGGTGAGATCAGACAGTGTGTAACCCGGGATCCCGGTGAGATCAGACAGTGTCTAACCCGGGGGCCCGGAGAGATCAGACAGTGTGTAACGCGGGGAGGATGGGCCCAGTGAGATTAGTCAGTGTGTAACCCGGGGAGAATTCTGGTGATTTTCTGTAAGTCCAGACGGGCGGGACAGGAATCTGAAGAATAGGATAAAATCAAACAGAAATACTGGACATATACTTTTCTGAAACATTGGAAAAACACTTTACACTACATTCCACTTCACAACATTAATATTCTTCTAATTTTCTGCCCTTTCATAATTAGATCTCCCGGTGAATGGCGGAGTGATTGAGAAAGTTCCACAGCTGGAAGGAAACAGGGATTGTGGACTGAGGAACAACAGCAGGTGAACCAGCACAGGATTGTGAGAGCACCAACCAGTGAGCCCCTTCCGATTGAAAGCGCTTCAATAGATCGACTGGGGAGGAAGGTAAGAGAAAGTGCCATTTACTCAGATACACACCGGTCCTGTAGACAGTACACACAGGTTACAAGGTAAGGCAGGAAATGAGACTGGGAGAGTCTGACCACCGAGCACAATTATCCAGCATGAGGCCGTGCAATGGGATGTGAAGTGAGATCACTTTCTGTCTCTAAACACACAGTCACAGTGAATCTTGTGTGTTTTAGAGTAAAGGGCTTTGATCTAAGAGGTGACTCCAGTTTGAGGCAGAGCCCAGCAGATGGACCCGTCTCTGTACATTCGGTGGGGCTGAACTCACACCGACACCATCAGATCTCAATGTTCAAATATTTCCCATCTGGTGAGAAAGCCATTGGAAAGATTGAACTGGAAGCATCATAGTCAATTCATTGATCACGATGCACAGACCAATCTGAAAGACCAGCACGGCCTATCACTGACAGAATCAGTTATTCATTCATGAACATTTGGAATTAACAGAAAATATATTGATAAGTACTACTATTGAAGCATTGATCACTCGAGGTATGTAGTATTCTAATAAAGTGAAACACAGATGAGGAGAGTTGCAATTTATTGATTGGCGTCGTACTTGACTCCGAGATGAGTTTCCGAACCCATATTCCCTCAGTCACCAAGTACGTTTACTTCCAGCTCCATAACATCGCCGGTCTCTGCCCCTTCCTCAGCTCATCTGCTCAAACCCTCATCCATGCCTCTGTTACCACGACTTTGGACTATTCCATTGCTCTCCTGATCGGCCTCACACCTCGCACTCTCCGCAAACTTAAGCTTATCAAAAACACTCCTGACCGTATCCTTACTCAAGAACACAAGAAGTAGCAGCAGGTGTTGGCCATACGGCCCCTCCCATCTGCTCCGCCATTCAGTAAGATCTCTATTCGATAGAGAATTTCAAAGATGCACAACTCTTAAGTGAAGAAATATCTCATCTCAGTCTTCAATGGCCGATCTCTTATCCTAATGCTAGGACCCCTAGTTTTAGACTATCCAGCCCGTGACAATTCTATGTTTCAATGATATCACCTTCCATTCTTCTAAACTCCAGAGAATATAGGCCTATTCTACTCAATCTGTCCTCAGCCCTCTCATCCCAACTTGTACCAATTTCCGTTCACCCATCACCCCTGTGCTCACTGAACTACATTGGCTCCTGCTCCATCGATTTCAAAATGCTCTTCCTTGTTTTGAAATCCATCAAGGACCTTGCCCCTCCCTATTGCTGTAACCTCCTCCAGCCCTACAACCCTCAGAGATCTTTGCATTCCTCCAATTCTAGCCTCTTGAGCAGTCCAATTTTCATCGATCCAATATTGGTGGCAATACCTTCAGCTGCCGAGGCCATAAGCTCTGGAATTCCCTCATTAAACCTCTGCACCTTCAAAATGCTCCTTAATACCTACCCTTTTGAACAAGCTTTTAATCCTGTTGTAGTATTTCCTTACGTGACTGGGTATCAAATTCTGTTTGCTAACGGTCCTGTGAAGTGCCTTGGGATATTTTACGATGTTTAAGGCGTGATATTAATGCAATTTGTTGCTGATAACAGGCATGGGGAATTGCAATAGATTGATAACTGCAGAGGAAGAGGATTGTTATGTATTGCTAACAGCGTGAATTATTTTAATGTGAGGTGGCCCTTGCACATTAGCTACCACACGAGCTTGGCAAAGCAAGGTCTTGGTCCAATGGCAAGGGGATCCAAGACGACTGGACACCAGGCTCTGCTGCATGTTTCCTCTGGCACTGACACTCACTGGGGTACAGTTTCCTCTGGCACTGTCCCTCACTGGGATACAGTTTCCTCTGGCATTGACTCTCACTGGGGTACAGTTTCCTCTGACTCTCACTGGGGTACAGTTTCCTCTGGCACTGACTCTCACTGGGGTACAGTTTCCTCTGGCACTGTCCCTCACTGGGATACAGTTTCCTCTGGCTCTGACTCTCACTGGGGTACAGTTTCCTCTGACTCTCACTGGGATACAGTCTCCTCTGGCACTGACTCTCACGGGGGTACAGTTTCCTCTGGCACTGACTCTCACTGGGGTACAGTTTCCTCTGGCACTGAACTCACTGGAGTACAGTTTCCTCTGGCACAGATTTACTGTGTATCTAATTCGTGCTGCCCCTGCCCTGGGAGTGCTTGATGGGACAGTATAAAGGGAGCTTCGCTCTTTACCGAACCCGTGCTGTACCTGTCATGGGATTGTTGGGACAGTGTAGAAAGAGATTTGCTCTGCCTGCCCTGTGAGCTTTGATGGGTCGCTGTAGGAGAAGCTTTCCTCTGAATCTAACCTGTACTCTACCTGTCCGAGTTGTATCTGATGGGACAGTGTAGAGGGAGGTTTACTCTGTATCTCCATCATCATTGGCAGTCCCTTGGAACATAGGAAATAGGTGCAGGAGTAGGCCATTCGGCCCTTCGAGCCTGCAACACCATTCAATATGATCATGGCTGATCATGCAACTTCAGTACCCCATTCCTGCTTTCTCTCCATACCCCTTGATCCCTTTAGCCATAAGGGTAACATCTAACTCCCTTTTGAATATATCTAATGAACTGGCCTCAACAACTTTCTGTGGTGAAGAATTCCACAGGTTCACAATTCTCTGAGTGAAGAAGTTTCTCGGTCCTAAATGGCTTACCCCTTATCCTTTGACTGTGCTCCCTGGTTCTAGACTTCCCCAACATCGGAAACATTTCTGCATCTAACCTGTCCAATCCCGTCAGAATGTTATATTTTTCTATGAGATCCCCTCTCATTCTTCTAAATTCCAGTGAATATAAGCCTAGTCGATCCAGTCTTTCTTCATATGTCAGTCCTGCCATCCCAGGAATCAGTCTGGTGAACCTTCACTGCACTCCCTCAATTGCAAGAATGTCCTTCCTCAGATTAGGAGACCAAAACTGTACACAATATTCAAGGTGTTGCCTCACCAAGGCCCTGTAGAACCGCAGTAAGACCTCCCTGCTCCTATACTCAAATCCTCTCGCTATGAAGGCCAACATGCCATTTACCTTCTTCACCGCATACTGTACCTGCATGTCAACTTTCAATGACTGATGTACCATGACACCCAGGTCTCGTTGCACCTCCCCTTTTCCTAATCTGTCACCATTTAGATAATATCCTGCCTTCCTGTTTTTCCAAAGTGGATAACCTCACATTTATCTACATTATACTGCATCTGCCTTGCATTTGCCCACTCACCTAACCTGTCCAAGTCACCCTGCAGCCTCTTAACATCCTCCTCACAGCTCTCACTGCCACCCAGCTTAGTGTCATCTGCAAACGAGGATGACTTGCTTCCACGCCAAAAAAGGATGAGTTCACAGGTGCTTCAATGAAGGACCTAATATTCCAGATCCTGAACTACATCCTGAAGGGTGGAAGATGCCTGTGCGTGGCTTTTTTTAACGTGTGGTGGCCGTTGCACGCCAGCCACCACATGGGAAACTCAGTATCTAATCTGTGCTGTGCCTGCCCTGGCATTGTTTGATGGGATAGTGTAGAGGGAGTTTTACTCTGTATTTATCCAAAGCTGTACCTGCCCTGGGAGTGTCTGATAGGACAGTGTAGATGGAGGTTTACTCTGTATCTAACCTGTACTGTACCTGCCTTAGGAGTGTTTGACGGGACAGTGTAAATTGGGCTTTATGCTGTATCTAACGTGTACTGTACCTGCCTTGGAAGTATTTGATGGGACAGTGTCGAGGGAACTTTACGCTGTATCTAACCCGTGTTGTACCTGCACTGGGAGTGTTTGATGGGATAATGTAGAGAGAGGTTTACTGTGTATCTAACCTGTGCTAACCTAGCAAGTTGTGAGGAGGACGCAAAGAATCTACAAACAAATATAGATAGGCTAAGTGAGTGGGCAAAGCTTTGGCAGATGGAGTATAATGTGGAAAAATGTGAGGGTATCCACGTTAGTAGGAATAATAAAAAAGCAAATTATTTAAATTGTGAGAGATTACAAAATGCGGTGGTACAGAGGGATCTGGGGGTCCTTGTACATGAAACACAAACATTTAGCATGCAGTTACTGCAATTGATTAGGAAGGCAAATGGAATGTTGGCCTTTATTGCAAGGGGGATGGAGTATAAAAGTAGGGAAGTCCTGCTCCAACTGTACATGGCATTGGTAAGACCACAACTGGAGTACTGCGTACTGTTTTGGTCTCCTTATTTCAGGAAGGATATACTTGCACTGGAGGCAGTTCAGAGAAGGTTCACGAGGTTGATTGCTGAGATGAAAAGGTTGTCATAATGAGAGACGTTGAGCAGGTTGGGCCTGTACTCATTGGAGTTTAGAAGACGTAGAGGTGATCTTATTGAAACGTGTAAGATTCTGAGGGGGCTTGACAGGGCAGATGAAGAGAGGATGTTTCCCCTCATGGAGGAATCTAACACTAGGGGGCATAGTTTCAGAATAAGTGGTCGCTCATTTAAAACGGAAATCAAGAAGAATTTCTTCTCTGAGGGTTGTGAATCTTTGGAATTCGCTACCTCAGAGAGCTGTGGTGGCTGGGTCATTGAATGTATTTAAGGTGGGGATAGACAGATTTTTGAAAGATAAGGGAGTCAAGGGTTATGGGGAGTGGGCAGGGAAGTGGAGTTAAGGCCTGGATCTGATCAGCCATGATCTTATTGAGTGGCGGAGCAGGCTCGAGGGGCCAAATGGCCAATCCTGCTCCTATTTCTTATGTTCCATACCTGCCCTTTGCATGTTTGATGGGACAGTGTAGAGGGAGATTTGCTCTGTATCTAACCCATGCTATACATGCCCCAGGAGTTTTTGACAGGACAGTGTACAGAGAGCGTTACGCTGTATCTAATCAGTGCTGTACCTGCCCTGGTAGTGTCTGATGGGACAGTGTAGAGAGAGCTTTACTCTCTGCATAACCCGTGCTGTACCTGCCTTGTGAGTGATTGATGGGACACTGCAGAGGGAGCTTTTGCTCTGTATCTAATCCATGCTCTACCTGACCTGTGAGCTTTGATGGGTTGGTGTAGGGGAAGCTTTCCTCTGTATCTAACCCATACTCTACCTGCCCTAGTTATGTTTGATGGGACAGTGTAGAGGGAGCTTTAGGCTGTATATAATCTGTGCTGTACCTATCCTGGGAGTGTTTGTTGGAACAGTGTAAAATGAGGTTTACTCTATATCTAATCCTTGCTGTACTTGCCCTTGGGAGTGTCTGATGGGACAATATAGAGGGAGGTTTATTCTATCTAATCCGTGCTGTACCTACCCTGCAAATATTTGATGGGACAGTGTAGATGAAGCCTTACTCTGTTTATGACCCGTGCTGTACCTGTTGCGGGAGTGTTTGATGGGACAGTGTAGAGGGAACTATACTCTGTATCTGACCCATGCTATTACATGCCCTGCGAGTGTTTGATGGGGCAGTGTAGAGGGAGCTTTACTCTATATCTGGCCCATGCTATACCTGCCCTGTGCGTTTTGGATGGGACAGTGTAGATAGATGTTTATTCTGTATCTAACACGGGCTATACCTGCCCTGGCATTGTTTGATGGGACAGTGTAGAGGGAGCTTTACTCGGTATCTGACCTCTACTGTACCTGCCCTGGCAGTGTTTTTGGGACAGTGCAGAGGGAGCTTTAATCAGTACCTAACCCATGCTGTATCTGCCCTGAGAGTATTTGATGTGACAATGTAGAGGCAACTTTACAATGTATCTAATCCATGCTGTACCTGTCCTGGGCGTGTTTGATGGGCTAATGTAGACAGAGATTTGCCGTGTACTGAACCTGTGCTAACCTAGGAAGTTGTGAGGAGGATGCAAAGAATCTACAAAGAGATATGGAGGGGCTAAGTGAGTGGGCAAAAAATTGGCAGATGGAGTATAATGTGGGAAAATGTGAGGTTATCCACTTTGGTAGGAAAAATAAAAAAGCAAATTATTATTTAAATGGGGAGAGATTACAAAATGCGGTGGTGCAGAGGGATCTGTGGGTCCTTGTACATTAAACACAAAAAGTTAGCATGCAGTTACAGCAAGTAATTAGGAACGCAAATGGAATGTTGTCCTTTATTGCAAGGGGGATGGAGTATAAAAGTAAGAAAGTCCTTCTACAACTGTACAGGTCGTTGGTAAGACCACACCTGGAGAACTGCGTACAGTTTTGGTCTCCTTATTTAAGGAGGGGTATATTTGCACTGGAGGCAGTTCAGAGAGGTTCCCGAGATTGATTACTGAGATGAAGGGATTGTCATATGAAGGAAGGTAAAGCAGGTTGGGCCTATTCACATTGGAGTTTAGAAGACTTAGAGGTGATCTTATTGAAACGTATAAGATTTTAAGGGGGCTTGACAGGGTAGATGCAGAGAGGATGTTTCCCTTCTTGGGGGAATGTAGAACTAGGGGGCATAGTTTCAGAATAAGACTGTTTAAAACTGAAAATGCGGAGGAATTTCTTATCTGAGTGTTGTGAATCTTTGGAATTCTCTACCTCAGAGAGCTGTGGAGGCTGGGTCATTGAATGTATTTAAGGTGGGGATAGACAGATTTTTGAATGATAAGGGAGTCTAGGGTTATGGAGAGCGGGAGGGAAAGTGGAGTTGAGGCCAGGATCAGATCAGGCATGATCTTATTGAATGGCAGAGCAAGCTCGAGGGGCCAAATGGCCTACTCCTGCTCCTATTTCTTATGTTCTATATCCGCCCTTTGAGGTTTTGATGGGACAGTGGAGAGAGAGATTTGCTCTGTATCTAAATCCGTGTTGTACCTGCCCTGGGAGTGTTTGATGGGACAGTATAGAGGGAGCTTGACTCTCTGTCTAACCCATTGCTGTACCTGCCCTGGGAGTGTTTGATGGGACAGTGTAGAGGGAGCTTGACTCTCTGCCTAACCCATTGCTGTACCTGCTTTGTGAGTGTTTGATGGGACAGTGTAGTGGGAGCTTTCTGCTATATCGAATCCGGGCTGTACCTGCCCTGGCATTATTTGATAGGGGAGTATAGAGGGGGCTTTACCCTCTGCCTAACCCATGCTTTACCTGCCCTTGGAGTGTTTGTTGGCCGGTGTAGAGGAAGCTTTACTCTGTATCTAACCTGTGCTGTACCTCCCCTGGGAGTGTTTGATATGGGAGTGTAGAGGGATTTTTACTTTGTATCTAACCTGTGCTGTATCTGCTCTGGCATTGTTTGATGGGTCAGTATAGAGGGAGCTTTACTCTCTATCCAATCTGTGCTGTGCCGGCCCTGGGAATATTTGATGGGACAATGTAGAGGGAGCTTTACTAAGTCCCGAGGTTGCAAGCCATCGGGTCCAGGGGACTTTTCCACCTTTCGTCCCATTATTTTACTGAGCACTTTTTCTTTAGTGA
This sequence comes from Pristiophorus japonicus, assembly GCF_044704955.1. Classification (NCBI taxonomy): domain Eukaryota; kingdom Metazoa; phylum Chordata; class Chondrichthyes; family Pristiophoridae; genus Pristiophorus; species Pristiophorus japonicus. Next base: position 208,694,787 of record NC_091985.1, read on the forward strand.
TTGCTTTAAGTTCCTCCCTCACTACAGCCCCTTGATTATCTATTATTGGGGTGTTTTTAATGTCTTCTACCGTGAAGACTGATACAAAATATTTGTTCAAAGTCTCTGCCATTTCCCCGGTCCCCATTATTAATTTCCCAGTCTCATCCTCTAAGGACCAACATTTACTTTAACTACCCTATCCTTTTTACATACCTGTGGAAGCTCTTTTTATATTGCTTGCTAGTTTACTCTCACAATCCACCTTCCCTCTCTTTATTATTTCTTTAGTCATCATTTGCTGTTTTTAAAAACATTTGCCTCCCACTAATCTTGGTCACTTTGTGTGCCATTGTTTTCAGTTTGATACCATCCTTTGCTTCCTTCATTAACCGCGGATAGTTCTCCCGTCGCTTAAAGTCTTTTCTTCTCACCGAAATATATTTGCTCGTGGCTCAGGTAGTAATCCAGAGATTATTGCCTTTGTGGTTCTGCTTTTTAATTTAGCCCCTAGCTGCTCAAAATTCTTCAGCAGAACCCCTTTCTTTGTTCTAGCTATGTCATTGGTACCTACGTGGACCACGACAACTGGATCTTCCCCCTCGTACTCCAATCCCTCTTCAGCCCAGAGGAGATAGAAACATAGAAAATAGGTGCAGGAGTAGGCCATTCGGCCCTTCAAGCCTGCACCGCCATTCAATGAGTTCATGGCTGAACATGCAACTTCAGTACCCCATTCCTGCTTTCTTACCATACCCCTTGATCCCCCTAGTAGTAAGGACTACATCTAACTCCTTTTTGATGTCCTTAACCTTGGCACTGCGCAGGCATCACAGCCTTCGGGACTCACACACTCGGCTGCAGAGAACAGTATCTATCTCTGAAACTATACTGTTTCCGAACACTACAACATTTCTTTTTACTCCCCCCCCCCACTTGAATGGCCTCCTGTACCACTGCGCTGTGGTCAGTTTGCTCATCCTCCCTGCAGTCCCTGCCCTCATCCAAACAGGGAGCAAGAATCTCGTACCTGTTGGACAATTGCAAGGACTGAGGCTCCTCCATCACTACCTCCTGGGTCCCCACAGCTGCCTCGCTCGTAGTCACACCATTCTGTCTCTAACCACGGACCAAATTTGAATTAATTAATCTAAGGGGTGTGACTGCCTCCTGGAACACAGGGTCCAGGTAACTCTCCCCCCCTGATGTGTCGCAGTGTCTGCAGCTCAGACTCCAGCTCATCAACGTGGAGCTGAAGTTCCTCGAGCAGCCAACACTTACTGCAGATGTGGTCGCCGTGGACCTCAATGGGGTCAACCAGTTCCCACATGCAGCAGCAGTAACACATTGCCTGCCCTGCCATCTCGAATGTATTTAGTTAAGTTTTCACATTTTGAAAGTTTAGATTTTTAATCCCATGCCCAAGAAAAGAGAGAAAAACTGACCAACCAATCACTTCCCTGCTTTCCTATGATGTCACATTTTGAATCTTTTTACTTCTTATCCTCCCAGGTCACTTGGTGCTGTTTCGGCTGTCTGCTCGGCTGACTCACGCCCTTTGTAGGCTTACCGCTGCTCCCGCTCTCGCGCCCTTTCCGAAGTCCCGCTGCTCGGCTGACTCACACCCATTGTAGGCTTACCGCTGCTCCTGCTCTCGCGCCCTTCACGAAGGGATGGGCATAAGTTGGGTTTTCCCCTCGTGTTGGTTCTCTCACCCCCTGCTGCTGGCCCAGTCTGGCAGTTATGTCCTTCAGGACTCGGCCAGCTCGGTCAGTAGTGGTGCTACCGAGACAGTCTTGATGGACATTGAAGTCCCCCACCCAGAGTACATTCTGTGCAGCTTGCTACTCTCAGTGCTTCTTTCGAGTGGTGTTCAACATGGAGGAGTACTGATTTATCAGCTGAGGGAGGGCGGTGGGTGGTCATCAGCAGGAGGTTTCCTTGTCCATGCTTGACCTGAAGCCACGAGACTTCATGGGGTCCGGAGTCAATGTTGAGGACTCCGGGCCACACCCTTCCGACTGTATACTACTGTACCGCCACCGGTGGGACAGGACACACCCAGGGATGGTGATGGAGGAGTCTGGGACATTGGCTGAAAGGTATGATTCTGTGAGTATGACGATGTCAGTCTGCTGCTTGACTAGTCTGGGACATCTCTTCCAATTTTGGCACAAGTCCCCAGATGTTGGTGAGAAAGACTGGGCTGGGTGGGCCGTTGTCGGGTCCGTAGCCGGTGCGGAGGTCGATGCCGGGTGGTCCGTCCGGTTTTATTCTTATTATTGTTTTTCGTAGCGGTGGATCAATTGATGAATCAATATGATCTTATTGAATGGTGGAGCAGGCTCGAGGACCAAAGGGCCTACTCCTGCTTCTAATTCTTATGTGCTTATTCCCTAGCCCAGACCCTGTCTCTATATTAAGAGCAATGGTCCCAACACTGACCCTGGGGGACACCACTGTTTACATCCCTCCAGTCTGAAGAACATCCATTAACCACTACTCTCTGTTTTCTGCCCTTTACCCAACTTCCTCTCCACGCGGCCCCACTCCCTTTAATACCATGAGCCTTAATTTGATCAACAAGCCTCCTGTCCGGCACCTTATCAAACACCTTTTGACAATCCATCGACACAACATCCACTGCATTTCTTTTCTCACTGCACTGTGTTATTTCCTGCAATAATCCCTGCTGTCTATCCTGAATCAATCCATTTCACGACCAAATATTGCGACATTTACTTCTGTAGCCAGAATCCCGCGCGCAGGGGTAAAGTGCTCTATCAATGACACCAGGAGCCCAGACACGGGACCGGGCTGTGCTCTGAGTAGGCGCAGTGGTGGAGGTGGTCTGAGGTGGAAGAGACATTCCGCGAGTCGGTAGGAGTTTGTGGGCTCAGCGGAGCAATTAGACCCCTGGGTGGGCTGGGCAGCTTCATAAACACCTGGTGTAGGCCCCAGGCACCTAATATGAGCCGGCAGGACCCATGTTTGACCCGCGGTGATAGACCCGACCACTCGGGGTAACTAGCCGAATTCTTAGACACGATCAGCGTGCCTGGGCGGCCATCTTGGTACAGGAGCAGAGGGCGGGCAGGGCTTTAGGGTCCCAGTGAACTCGAGAGAAAATCATTTCCTTATTTATTCTCAGTCTGCACACTAGGGATGTAGAACTGAACCCAACCAGAGAAGAGGGAGTGAGAAAACTGCAGATGGAAGAAAGAAATGATGGAGGTGGTGCGATGAGTTTGGATTTCAGCACAGGGTGGAGGGAGAGTGTGTGGGATGGGAATTTACAGCTTTGGGAAACAAGAGACGAAAGAATGTTCCATAAAAAGTAGGATTGTCTGCCCTCAATTTCTATCCTGCACTTCCAGTGCTGACTTTCGTAAACACCTTTTACAGGATATTAGAAGAGGAGGATTTACAGACAGGAAACTCGAACCAATCAAGACCTGACAGAGTCACTCGATTCACTTGAATATCATAGGCCTTTGAATGTGAAAGGAGAAATGTTTGTCTGCTCTGTCTGTGGGAAAAGATTTCAAACATCAGTGTGACTGGAAAAGCACCGAGACACACACACCCGAGTGAGAGTGTTCCAGTGCACTGACTGTGGAAAGAGCTTTAACTAGTTACACAGCCTGAAAAAACATCGCACTATTCACAGCGGGGAGAAACCATACACGTGTTCTGTGTGTGGACGAGGCTTCAACTGATCGTCAAACCTGGAGAGACACAAGGACACCTGCACCATGGAGAATCTGTGGAAATGTGGAGACTGCGGGAAGGGATTCAATTGCTCCTCTGCGCAGTCACACCGGGGAGAGGCCGTTTACCTGTCCTGTGTGTGGGAAGAAATTCACTGCATCTTCACAGCTCATTGAACACAAGCGAGTTCACACTGGGGAGAGACCGTTCGTCTGTTCCGTATGTGGGAAACAGTTTGCTAAATCATCTCATCATCTGAGTCACCAGCGAGCTCACACAGGAGAGAGGCTGTTCATCTGCTCTGTGTGTGGAAAGGGATTCACTAATTCATTCGAGCTTCATGCTCACCAGCGTATTCATACCGGGGAGAGACCTTTTACCTGTTCTGTGTGTGGGAAGGCATTCAGTCGTTCATCCCACCTCACTGAACACCAACTTGTTCACACCAGTAAGAGACCGTTTAAATGTTCTGACTGTGAAAAGAGCTATAAAAGCAGAAATGATCTGATGAAACACCAACGCACTCACACTGGGGAGAGGCCGTTCATCTGCTCCGAGTGTGGGAAGGGCTTCCCTCTTTCATCCAACCTGCTAACACACCAGCGCATTCACACTGGGGAGAGGCCATTCATCTGCTTCGAGTGTGGGAAGGGCTTCACTCGTTTATCCAACCTTCAGTCACATCAGCGAGTTCACAAGTGACTGCAGGGGTTGGATTCTGCTTTTATTGTTGCCATTAATCACATCCAGGACTGAACCATGTTCACTCGGACAGTTGGAGTTTGTTGCTGCTGGTGTAATTAATCCCTATAACTGGGCTGGAGTTTAATTTTCTGGATATCATAGAATCATAGAATGGTTACAGCACAGAAGGAGGCCTTTCGGACCATCGAGCCTGTGCCGGCTCTCTGCAAGAACACTTCAGCTAGTCCCACTCCCCGCCCTTTCGCTGTAGCCCTGCAAATGTTTTATTTCAGGTACTTATCCAATTCCCTTTTTGAAAGCCACGATTGAATCTGCCTCCACCAGCCTTTCAGGCAGTGCATTCCAGATCCTAACCACTCGCTGCTTAAAGAAAAGTTTTTTCTCATGTCGCCTTTGGTTCTTTTGCCAATCACCTTGAATCTGTGTCCTCTGGTTCTCAACCCTTCCACCAACGGGAATATTTTCTCTCTACTCTGTCCAGACCCCTCATGATTTTAGAGCACCTCCATCAAATCTCCTCTCAACCTTCTCTGTTCTAAGACGAACAACCCAGCTTCACCAGTCTATCCATGTAACTGAAGTCCCTCATCCCTGGAATCATTCTTGTAAATCTTTTCTGCATCCTCTGTCAAACAACGATCAAATAAATCAGCTTTGTTTCCTACATACAGCGACTCGATTCCTTGATTTCTCCAAGAGGAGACTAATTGATGTCCTGTTATCGACTGTTCCTTTTCTCCTTTGTATTTATAAAGTGCCTTTCACGGCCTCTGTTTTAGTGATGTTGGTTGAGGGATAAATGTTAGCCAGGACACCAGAGAGATTTCTTCGAAATAACGTCATGGAATCTTTTATGCCCACTTGAGAGGTCAGATGGTTCTGATTCTCAGAAGATCAAGATGTAGAATCAGTTTGGGTGGAGATAAGAAATAATAAGGGAAATAAGTCACTGGTGGGAATAGTCTATGGGCTCCCTATCAATAGCTGCACTGCAGGACAGCATATAAATCAAGAAATAATGGAGGCTTATAAGAAAGGTACTGCAATAAGCATTGATGATTTAAATCTTTATATTGATTGGATATATCAATATAAAGATTAGGTAGCCTTGAGGAAGAGTTCATAGAGTGTATTCGGGATGTTTTCTTAGAACAATGCGCTGTGGAACCAACCAGGGAGCAGACTATTTTAGAATTGGTAATGTGTAATGAGACTGGGATTAATTCATGATCTCATAGTAAAGGATCCTCTTGGGAAGAGTGATCATAGCATGGTAGAATTCCAAATTCGGTTTGAGGGTGAGAAACTTGGGTCTCAAAATAGAGCCCTGAAAAATAAAGGCAATTACAAAGGAAGGGTAAGACAGTAGATCAGGAGTGGCAGACATTTAAGGAGTTATTTCATAACTCAGCAAAAAAAATTCCAGTGAGAAAGAAAGACTCTAAGAAGGATGAACCATCCGTGGCTAACTAAGAAGTAATGGGTGGTATCAAATTGAAAACAAAGGCATACAATGTTGCGAAGATTAATGAAAGGCCAGAAGAGGGAACTATTTAGAAAATAGCAAAGGACAACGGAAAAAAAAAGGGTATAGATTGAGATTAAACTAGCAAGAAATATAAAAACAGACAGTAAGAGCTTCTACAGGTATATAAAAAGGAAGAGAGTAGCTAAGTTGGTCCCTTAGAAGATGAGACTGGGGAATTAATAATGGGAAACAAGGAAATGGCAGAGAATTTGAATAAATATTTTGTATCGGTCTTCACTGTAGAAGACACTGAAAGCATCTCAATAATTGATAATCAAGGGGCTATTGGGAGGGGAGAACTTAAAACAATCACTATTGCTAGGGAGAAAAGGTACTCGGCAAACTAATGGGACTAAAGGTGGACAAGTCCCCTGATCCCTAATAGCCTGAATCCTCGGGTCTTAAAAGAAATGGCTGCAGAGATGGTGGCCACATTGGTTGTAATCTACCAAAAATCCCTGGATTCTGGAGAGATCCCAGCAGATGTAATTCCCCTATTTAAGAATGGAGGGAGACAGAAAGCGGGAAACTGTAGACCAGTTAGACTAACATGTCATTGGGAAAATGCTGGAGTCATTATTTAGAAAATCATAATGCAGTCAAGCAGAGTCAGCATGGTTTTATGAAAGGGAAATCATGTTTGAAAAATTTGCTGGAGTTCTTTGAGGATGTAACGAACAGGGTAGATAAAGGGGAACCAGTAGATGTCTTGTATTTGGATTTCCAGAAGGCATTTGATAAGGTGCCACATAAAAGGTTACTGCACAAGATAAGAACTCACGGGATTGGGGGTAATATATTAGCATGGATAGAGGATTGGCTAACAAACAGAAAACAGAGAGTAGGGATAAATGGGTCATTTTCAGGCTGGCAAACTGTAACTAGTGGGGTGCCACAGGGATCAGTGCTGGGGCCTCAACTATTTACAATCTATATTAATGACTTGGATGAAGGGACCAAGCTAAACTTGCTGATGATACAAAGATAAGTGGGAAAGCAAGTTGTGAGGAAGACGCAAATAATCTACAAAGGGATATAGATCAGCTCAGTGAGTGGGCAAAAGTTTGGCAGATGGAGTATAATGTGGGAAAATGTGAGGTAATCCACTTTGGTAGGAAAAATAAAAAAGCAAATTATTATTTAAATGGGGAGAGATTAGAAAATGCTGCAATACAGAGGGGTCCTTGTACATGATACACAAAAAGTTAGCATGCAGGTACAGCATAATTAAGAAGGCAAATGGAATTTTGACCTTTATTGCAAGGGGAATGGAGTATAAAAGTAGGGAAGTCCTGCTACAACTACACTGTTGGTGAGACCACACCTGGAGTACTACATACAGTTTTGGTCTCCTTATTTAAGGAGGGATATACTTGCATTGGGGGCAGTTCAGAGAAGGTTCACAGGGTTGATTCCTGAGATGAAAGGGTTGTCTTATGAAGAAAGGTTGGGCCTATATTCATTGGAGTTTAGAAGAATGAGAGGTGATCTTATTGAAATGTATAAGATTCTGAGGGGGCTTGACAGGATAGACGCAGAGAGGATGTTTCCCCCTGTGGAGGAATCTAACACTAGGGGTCATAGCCTATTTAAAATGGAGATGAGGAGGAATTTCTTCTCTCCGAGGAACATGAACCTTTGGAATTCTCTGCCCCAGAGAGCTGTGGAAGCTGGGTCATTCAATATATTTAAGGTGGAGATAGACAGATTTTTGAACGATAAGTGAGTCGTGGGTTATTAGGAGTGGGCAAGATCAGATCAGATCAGCCATGATCTTATTGAATGATGGAGCAGACTCAAGGGGCCATATGGCCTACTCCTGCTCCTATTTCAAATGCTCTTATGGGGCCTCATGTGAAAGACGGCACCCCTGACAGTGCAGCGCTCCCTCTGCACTACATTGGAATGTCGGCCTAGATTTTATGCTCCATGCTCTGGGAGTGGACTTGAACCCACAACCTACTGACTCAGAGACTACCACTGAGCCACGACTAACACCGCATTGCTCGGGATTATTTGAGTTATCTTGCCGTCTGTTACTCCCACAGACAAGTCCGAGCTCCCCATACCTTCAAGAGCGCCTCTCCTAGCCTTGCGATCAGAGAATCATAGAAATTTACAGCACAGAAGGAGGCCATCATGTCCGTGCTTGCTGACAAAGAGCTTTCCAGCCTGATCCCACTTTCCAGCTCTTGGATCGTAGCCTTGTAGGTTGCGGCACTTCAAGTGCATATTCAAGTACTTTTTAAATGCTATGAGGGTTTCTGCCTCTTCCATTCTTTCAGGCAGTGAGTTTCAGACCCCCACCAAACTTGGTGAAAATATTTCTCCTCAAATCCCCTCTAAATCTCCTACCACTTACTTGAAATCTATGCCCCCTGGTTATTCAACCCTCTGCTGAGGGAAATAGGTCTTTCCTACATGCTCTATCTAGGCCCCTCATAATTTTATACACCTCAATTAGGTCTCCTAAGCCTCCTCTGTTCCAAAGAAAACAACTCCAGCTTATCCAATCTTTCCTCATAGCTAAAATTCTCCAGTCCAGGCAACATCCTCGTAAATTTCCTCTACCCTCTCAGAGGCAGTCACATCTTTCCTGTACTGTGGTGACCAGAACTGCACGCAGTACTCTAACTGTGGCCTAAGTAGTTTTTTATACAGTTCAAGCATAACCTCCCTAATCTTCTATTCTATGCCTCGGCTAATAAAGGTAAGTATCCCATATGCCTTCTTAACTACCTTATCTACCTGTCCTGCTACTTCTGGAATCTGTGGACATGCACTCCAAGGTCCCTTTGTCCCTCTACACTTCTCATTGTCCTACCATTTATTGTTTATTCCATTTCCTTGTTAGCCCCCCCCCCCCCCCAATTACCTCACACTTCTCAGTATTGAGTTCCATTTGGCACTGTTCTGCCCACCTGACCAGTCCATTGATATCTTCCTGTAGTCTACCGCTTCTTCATTATCAAGCACAGGGCCAATTTTTGTATCATCTGCAAACTTCTGAATCATACCTCCTACATTCAAGTCCAAATCATTGATTTTATATATATATATATATATATCACAAAAAGCAAGGGACCAGCTACTGAACCCTGCGGCAGCCCACTGGAAACTGCCCTGGGAGGGTGTAGAAGGACATTTACTCTGTATCTAAACCAGGCTGTAGTTGGCCTGGGAGTGTTTGATGGGGAGTATAGAGGGAGCTTTACTCTATATATGTAGAGGGAACTTAACTCTGTACCTTGCCCGTGCTATATATAACCTGGGAATGTTTGATGGGACAATGCAGAGGGAGCATTACTCTGTCACTAACCCGTGTTGTCTATGCCCTGGGAGTGTTTGAAGGGTCAGTGTGGAGGGAGCTTTACTCTGTATCTAATCCGTGCTGTACTACATGTCTTATTACATTAATATACTTGCAGAATTGGCATATAATGAATTTCAACACTGATAAATGTGAGGTATTGCATTTTGGTAACAGAAATAAGGAGGTCACATATTAGTTGGAAAACCAAGAATCTAAATGGGGCAGAAGAGCAAAGTGATCTCGGAATACAAATGCAAAAATCACCAAGAGTAGCAACGCAGGTTAATAAGGCCGTTAAAAAGAGCAAACCAAGTACTCTGGTTTATTTCCAGGGGGATTGAATTGAAAAGTAGCTAAATTATGCTGAACTTGTATCGAACCTCGGTTAGATCACATTTGGAGTACTGTGTACAATTGTGATCTCAATATTATAAAAAGGATATAGAGGCATTGGCGAGGATGGAAATTAGATTTACAATTATGAGACCAGAAATGCGAGGTTATGCCTATTAGGAAAGGATGAACAGGCTGTGTCTCTTCCTCTTGAAAAGAGAAGATGACTTTTGTTTTAATTCGTTCATGGGATGTGGGCTTCGCTGGCAAGGCCAGCATTTATTACCCATCTCTAATTGCCCTTGAGAAGATGGTTGTGAGCCACCTTCTTGAACCGCTGCAGTCCGTGTGGTGGAGCGGTGAGGTCAGGGCGAAGGAGTGGCGAGAGATTGTAGCGGGATATGATCGGGACCTAGGTGAGGCGTGAGTTTGGGGACCAGAAGAGGCGAGGGCCCAGGGGCAGCACGGGCAGTCCACACTGCGACATACGTGAGCATTAGGTCCGTGTAGCAGAGCTGGTCTCCAGTCGTTTGTACATGGGACATGCTGGCAACGGAAGAATGACCATAATATGATAGAATGTTACATTAAGTTTGAAAGTGATTTTGTTAAATCCGAAACTGAGGTCTTAAATTTAAACAAATTTAGGTATGAGGGGTGAGTTGGCTAAGGTAGATTCGGAAACTACATTAAGAGGTATCAAGATAGATAAGCAATGGCTCGCTTTGAAGAATTAATACATAATTTACAATAATTACATTCCTTTTAAGGCACAAGACCCCCACAGGAAAGGTGGTCCAACCGTGACTAAGAAGTGAAGTTAAAGATAGTTTTAGAACAAACGAAGAAGCTTATAATGTTGCCAAAAAGAGCAGTAAGCCTGGGGATTGGGAGCATTTTAGAATTCAGCAAAGGAGGACCAAGAAACTGATCAAGAAAGGGGAAATAGAAAATGAGCGTAAACTAGCGAGAGACATAACAACAGACTGTAAAGTCAGTCGAGGAGGCGGGAGCTCGGAGCAGCGCGAGTCCGGGGTCGGCGAGAGGCCTATAAAGGCCAGCGGGAGTCGAGCAGTTCGAGCAGTCAGTCGAGGAGGCGGGAGCTCGGAGCAGCGCGAGTCCGGGGTCGGCGAGAGGCGTGCCGGTGCAGCTACAGGGAGAAGGCAAAGAAAGAAACAAAGGTGACGTCACAGCCTAGGGGGTAAGTGATTGGCTGGTGATTGGTGAGTTCTTTTTCTTCTTATATTAGTCAGTAACTTTTAACATTGTTGTTGCCAATTTAAGTGTATCTAAGGGTTCAGTCATGGCAGGAGAGCTCGGTCGGGTGTTATGCTCCTCCTGTACCATGTGGGAACTCAGGGACGCTTCTGGTGTCCATGACGACTACGTGTGCGGGAAGTGTATCCACCTCAAGCTCCTGACGGTCCGGGTTACGGAATTGGAGCTGAGGGTAGATTCACTCTGGAGCATCCACGATGCTGAGAATGACGTGAGTATCACGTGTAGTGAGTTGGTCTTACCGCAGGGAAAGGGTCCACAGCCAGATAGGGAATGGAAGACCAGCAGGAAGAGTAGTGCAAGGAAGGTAGTGCAGGGGTCCCCTGTGGTCATCCCCCTGCAAAACAGATACACCGTTTTGAGTACTGTTGAGGGGAATGACTCATCAGGGGAGGGCAGCAGCAGCCAAGTTCATGGCACCGTGGCTGGCTCTGCTGCACAGGAGGGCAAGAAAAAGAGTGGGAGAGCAATAGTGATAGGGGATTCAATGGTGAGGGGAATAGACAGGTGTTTCTGCGGCCGCGACCGAGACTCCAGGATGGTATGTTGCCTCCCTGGTGCAAGGGTCAAGGATGTCTCGGAGCGGGTGCAGGACATTCTGAAATGGGAGGGAGAACAGCCAGTTGTCGTGGTGCACATTGGTACCAACGACATAGGTAAAAAAAGGGATGAGGTCCTATGAAACGAATTTAAGGAGCTAGGAGCTAAATTAAAAAGTTGGACCTCAAAATTAGTAATCTCGGGATTGCTACCAGTGCCACGTGATAGTCAGAGTAGGAATCGCAGGATAGCGCAGATGAATACGTGGCTTGAGCAGTGGTGCAGTAGGGAGGGATTCAAATTCCTGGGGCATTGGGACCGGTTCTGGGGGAGGTGGGACCAGTACAAACCGGACGGTCTGCACCTGGGCAGGACCGGAACCAATGTCCTAGGGGGAGTGTTTGCTAGTGCTGTTGGGGAGGATTTAAACTAATATGGCAGGGGGATGGGAACCAATGCAGGGAGACAGAGGGAAACAAAAAGGAGGCAAAAGCAAAAGACAGAAAGGAGATGAGGAAAAGTGGAGGGCGGAGAAACCCAAGGCAAAGAACAAAAAGGGCCACTGTACAGCAAAATTCTAAAAGGACAAAGGGTGTTAAAAAAACAAGCCTGAAGGCTTTGTGTCTTAATGCAAGGAGTATCCGCAATAAGGTGGATGAATTAATTGTGCAAATAGATGTTAACAAATATGATGTGATTGGGATTACGGAGACGTGGCTCCAGGATGATCAGGGCTGGGAACTCAACATTTAGAGGTATTCAACATTCAGGAAGGATAGAATAAAAGGAAAAGGAGGTGGGGTTGCATTGCTGGTTAAAGAGGAGATTAATGCAATAGTTAGGAAAGACATTAGCTTGGATGATGTGGAATCTATATGGGTAGAGCTGCAGAACACCAAAGGGCAAAAAACGTTAGTGGGAGTTGTGTACAGACCTCCAAACAGTAATAGGGATGTTGGGGAGGGAATCAAACAGGAAATTAGGGGTGCATGCAATAAAGGTGTATCTGTTATAATGGGTGACTTTAATATGCACATAGATTGGGCTAGCCAAACTAGAAGCAATACGGTGGAGGAGGATTTCCTGGAGTACATAAGGGATGGTTTTCTAGACCAATATGTTGAGGAACCAACTAGAGGGGAGGCCATCTTAGACTGGGTGTAGTGTAATGAGAGAGGATTAATTAGCAATCTCATTGTGCGAGGTCCCTTGGGGAAGAGTGACCATAATATGGTGGAATTCTGCATTAGGATGGAGAATGAAACAGTAAATTCAGAGACCATGGTCCAGAACTTAAAGAAGGGTAACTTTGAAGGTATGAGACGTGAATTGGCTAGGATAGATTGACGAATGATACTTAGGGGGTTGACTGTGGATGGGCAATGGCAGACATTTAGAGACCGCATGGATCAATTACAACAATTGTACATTTCTGTCTGGCGTAAAAATAAAAAAGGGAAGGTGGCTCAACCGTGGCTATCTAGGGAAATCAGGGATAGTATTAAAGCCAAGGAAGTGGCATACAAATTGGCCAGAAATAGCAGCGAACCTGGGGACTGGGAGAAATTTAGAACTCAGCAGAGGAGGACAAAGGGTTTGATTTGGGCAGGGAAAATGGAGTACGAGAAGAAGCTTGCAGGGAACATTAAGGCGGATTGTAAAAGTTTCTATAGGTATGTAAAGAGAAAAAGGTTAGTAAAGACAAACGTAGGTCCCCTGCAGTCAGAATCAGGGGAAGTCATAACGGGGAACAAAGAAATGGCAGACCAATTGAACAAGTACTTTGGTTCGGTATTCACTAAGGAGGATACAAACAACCTTCCGGATATAAAAGGGGTCAGAGGGTCTAGTAAGGAGGGGGAACTGAGGGAAATCTTTATTAGTCGGGAAATTGTGTTGGGGAAATTGATGGGATTGAAGGCCGATAAATCCCCAGGGCCTGATGGACTGCATCCCAGAGTACTTAAGGAGGTGGCCTTGGAAATAGCGGATGCATTGACAGTCATTTTCCAACATTCCATTGACTCTGGATCAGTTCCTATGGAGTGGAGGGTAGCCAATGTAACCCCACTTTTTAAAAAAGGAGGGAGAGAGAAAACAGGGAATTATAGACCAGTCAGCCTGACATCGGTAGTGGGTAAAATGATGGAATCAATTATTAAGGATGTCATAGCAGCGCATTTGGAAAATGGTGACATGATAGGTCCAAGTCAGCATGGATTTGTGAAAGGGAAATCATGCTTGACAAATCTTCTGGAATTTTTTGAGGATGTTTCCAATAAAGTGGACAAAGGAGAACCAGTTGATGTGGTATATTTGGACTTTCAGAAGGCTTTCGACAAGGTCCCACACAAGAGATTAATGTGCAAAGTTAAAGCACATGGTATTGGGGGTAGTGTGCTGACGTGGATTGAGAACTGGTTGTCAGACAGGAAGCAAAGAGTAGGAGTAAACGGGTACTTTTCAGAATGGCAGGCAGTGACTATTGGGGTGCCGCAAGGTTCTGTGCTGGGGCCCCAGCTGTTTACATTGTACATTAATGATTTAGACGAGGAGATTAAATGCAGTATCTCCAAATTTGCGGATGACACTAAGTTGGGTGGCAGTGTGAGCTGCGAGGAGGATGCTATTGGGCTGCAGAGTGACTTGGATAGGTTAGGTGAGTGGGTAAATGCATGGCAGATGAAGTATAATGTGGATAAATGTGAGGTTATCCACTTTGGTGGTAAAAACAGAGAGACAGACTATTATCTGAATGGTGACAGATTAGGAAAAGGGAAGGTGCAACGAGACCTGGGTGTCATGGTACACCAGTCATTGAAGGTTAGCATGCAGGTGCAGCAGGCGGTTAAGAAAGCAAATGGCATGTTGGCCTTCATAGCGAGGGGATTTGAATACTGGGGCAGGGAGGTGTTGCTACAGTTGTACAGAGCCTTGGTGAGGCCACACCTGGAGTATTGTGTACAGTTTTGGTCTCCTAACTTGAGGAAGGACATTCTTGCTATTGAGGGAGTGCAGCGAAGATTCACCAGACTGATTCCCGGGATGGCGGGACTGACCTATCAAGAAAGACTGGATCAACTGGGCTTGTATTCACTGGAGTTCAGAAGAATGAGAGGGGACCTCATGGAAACGTTTAAAATTCTGACGGGTTTAGACAGGTTAGATGCAGGAAGAATGTTCCCAATGTTGGGAAAGTCCAAAACCAGGGGTCACAGTCTGAGGATAAGGGGTAAGCTATTTAGGACCGAGATGAGGAGAAACTTCTTCACCCAGAAAGTGGTGAACCTGTGGAATTCTCTACCACAGAAAGTAGTTGAGGCCAATTCACTAAATATATTCAAAAGGGAGTTAGATGAAGTCCTTACTACTCGGGGGATCAAGGGTTATGGCCAGAAAGCAGGAATGGGGTACTGAAGTTTCATGTTCAGCCATGAACTCATTGAATGGCGGTGCAGGCTAGAAGGGCTGAATGGCCTGCTCCTGCACCTATTTTCTATGTCTATGTTTCTAAATCCTTTTGTAGGTATGTTAAAAAGAAAAAATTAGCAAAAGTAAATGTGAGTCCTCTACAGGCTGAGAAATTATAATGCGGAACAAGGAAATGGCAAAGAAATTAAACAAATACTTTGGGCGGAAAATTGTGGTTGGAAGCTTCTTTTGGGTGAACGCATCTGACCAGAATTTTAAAAAAAATTGCCTGGTAGTCTCAGAGGAACATAGTTTGTGGTCGGAGTCCGAGTTTCCTAGTGCAGTGTACAGGAACATGTCTTCCAGGTATGTATTTGTATCCTAGGATCACGTGGGCCTGAACCATCAATGGACATCGAGTATTCTCATTGATAATAATGGGAGCTCTGGTTGTATGAGCTCCCATTGCTTTCAACAACAACAACTTTATTTATATAGTGCTTTTAACGTAGTAAAATGTCCCAAGGCACTTCAGTGTTATAAGACAAAGCAAATAAATTTGACACCGAGCCACATAAGAAGAAATTACAGCAGATGACCAAAATCTGGTCAAAGAGTAGCTTTAAGGGGCATCTTAAAGGGGGAAAGAAATGTCCAGAGGCAGAGAGGTTTAGGGAGGGAGTTCCAGAGCTTGGGGCCCAGGCAGCTGAAGGCATAGCCACCGATGTTGAACAGTTCTAATCAGGAATGCTCAAGAGGGCCAATTTTGAGGAACGCAGACATCACGTGGCATTGTGAGGCTGAAAGAGATTAGAGATTGGAAGGGGTGAGACCATAGAGGGATTTGTAAACAAGGATGAGAATTTTGAAATCGAGGCATTGCTTAACTGGGAGCCAATGTAGGTCAGCGAGCACAGGGGTGATGGGTGATCGGGACTTGGTGCAAGTTAGGACATGGACTGCCGAGTTTTGGATGACCTCAAATTTACATAAGAACATAAGAAATAGGAGCAAAAGTATGGCCATAGGGCCCCTCGAGCCTGCTCCGCCATTTAATACGATCATGGCTGATCTGATCATGGACTCCAGTCCAATTCCCTGCCCGCTCCCCATAACCCCTTATTCCCTTCTCGGTTAAGAAACTGTCGATCTCTGTTTTAAATTTATTCAATGTCCCAGCTTTCACAGCCCTCTGAGGCAGTGAATTCCACAGATTTACAACCCTCAGAGAAGAAATTTCTCCTCATCTCTGTTTTAAATGGGTGGCCCCTTATTCTAAGATTATGCCCCCTAGTTCTAGTCTCCCCTATCAGTGGAAACATCCTCTCTGCATCTATCTTGTCAAGCCCCCTCATAATCTTATACGTTTCGATAAGATCACCTCTCAATCTTCTGACTTCCAATGAGTCGAGGCTCAACCTACTCATTCTTTCCTCATAAGTCAACCCCCTCATCTCCGGAATCAACCTCGTGAATCTTCTCTGAACAGCTTCCAAAGCAAGTATATCCTTTTATAAATAAGGAAACCAAAACTATATGCAGTATTCCAGGTGTGGCCTCACCAATACCCTGTATAACTGTAGCAAGACTTCTCTACTTTTATACTCCATCCCCTTTGCAATAAAGGCCAAGATTCCATTGGCCTTCCTGATTACTTGCTGTACCTGCATACTAACCTTTTGTTTTTCATGAACAAGTATCCCCAGGTCCTGCTGTACTGCAGCACTTTGCAATTGTTCTCCATTTATAAAATAACTTGCTCTTTGATTTTTTTTTTCTGCCAAAGTGCATGACTTCACAATTTCCAACATTATACTCCATCTGCCAAATTTTTGCCCACTTACTTAGCCTGTCTATGTCCTTTTGCAGATTTTTTGTGTCCTCCTCACACGTTGCTTTTCCTCCCATCTTTGTATCATCAGCAAACTTGGCTACGTTACACTTGGTCCTTTCTTCCAAGTTGTTAATATAGATTATAAATAGTTGGGGTCCCAGCACTGATCCCTGCGGCACGCCACTGGTTACTGATTGGCAACCAGAGCATGAACCATTTATCCCGACTCTCTGTTTTCTGTTAGTTAGCCAAGCCTCTATCCGTGCTAATATATTACCCCAACCCTGTGAACTTTTATCTTATGCAGTAATGTTTTATGTGGCACCTTGTCAAATGCCTTCTGGAAGTCCAAATACATCACATCCACTGGTTCCCCTTAATCCACCCTTCTCGTTACATCCTCAAAGAATTCTAGCAAATTTGTCAAACATTACATTCCCTTCATATGTGCAAATATGTTTGATTAACGTGAAAATATAAATTGTGTTCACCGCCCCACCAACCTCTCTTTGTCTGTCTCTCTCTCCTCCTAAACTGAGGGACATTTAACAGTGATCTATCCATCCCATCCTCATCACCCAGAGATGGCTATCAGAGTGAGCGGCAGAGAGACAGGCATAGTATCAGTCTTAAACACCCTAACTGTCTGCATATTAGGGTCAATACTAGTATCACACATTCATGTATAACACCAGTGGGGGGAGAGAGACACACACATTATCAGTCTTACACTTGGCATCAGTGTCTCCATATTACGCTCAGTAACAGTGCCACACTGTCATGTGTAGCACCAGAGAGAGAAACAGTGTCTGACATATCAAGAAAGACTGGATCAACTGGGCTTGTATTCACTGGAATTCAGAAGATTGAGAGGGGATCTCCTAGAAACGTTTAAAATTCTGATGGGTTTAGACAGGTTAGATGCAGGAAGAATGTTCCCAATGTTGGGGAAGCCCAGAACCAGGGGTTACAGTCTAAGGATAAGGGGTAAGCCATTTAGGACCGAGATGAGGAGAAACTTCTTCACCCAGAGAGTGGTGAACCTGTGGAATTCTCTACCACAGAAAGTTGTTGAGGCCAATTCACTAAATATATTCAAAAAGGAGTTAGATGTAGTCCTTACTACTCGGGGGATCAAGGGGTATGGCGAGAAAACAGGAATGGGGTACTGAAGTTGCATGTTCAGTCATGAACTCATTGAATGGCGGTGCAGGCTTGAAGGGCCGAATGGCCTACTCCTGCACCTATTTTCTATGTTTCTATGTGCCAGTGTTGTACTCACAAGTGTGTCCACATCACGTGAAATAACAGTATCCCGCCTTCACAAACAGTACGAGCGCGAGAGAGAGCCATGCACAGTATCAGTTCCAGACTGACCTGTGAAGTCTGCTTTTATCCTTGTGGGGGACAGAAGTTAAAGTCTCTCTCTGATATTGTACCACAGACAGACACACTATTAATCCCACACTGCGGGACAGTGTCAGAGAATGAGAGAAACAACGTCCCACATTTAACCCTCGCTTGCCTGTTGTACTCTCTGTAATCTTGCAGCTCAGGGCCGTTCGGTATTACTCTCAGTGACCGAGTGTTTCACTATGATTAAATTTACAGCACGGAAGGAGGCCATTCGGCCCATCATGTCCGTGCTTGCTGACAGAGCTTTCCAGCCTGATCCCACTTTCCAGATCTTGGATCGTAGACTTGTAGGTTACGGCACTTCAAGTGCATATCCAAGTACTTTTTAAATGCTATGAGGGTTTCTGCCTCTACTACCCTTTCAGCCAGTGAGTTTCAGACCCCCACCAACCTTGGTGAAAATATTTCTCCTCAAATCCCTAATAAATCTCCTACCACTTACTTTAAATCTATGCCCCTTGAGGGAAATAGGTCCTTCCTATCTGCTCTATCTAGGCCCCTCATAATTTTATACACCTCAATTAGGTCTCCTAAGCCTCCTCTGTTCCAAAGAAAACAACCCCAGCCTATCCCAATCTTTCCTCATAGCTAAAATTCTCCAGTCCAGGCAACATCCTCGTAAATTTCCTCTACCCTCTCTGGGGCAGTCACATCTTTCCTGTACTGTGGTGACCAGAACTGCACGCAGCACTCTTAACTGTGGCCTAAGTAGTTTTTTACATAGTTCAAGCATAACCTCCCTAATCTTCTATTCTATGCCTCGGCTAATAAAGGCAAGTATCCCGTATGCCTTCTTCACCACCTTATCTACCTGTCCTGCTACCTTCTGGAATCTGTGGACATGCACTCCAAGGTCCCTTTGTCCCTCTCCACTTCTCAGTGTCCTACCATTTATTATGTATTCCATTTCCTTGTTAGCCCTCCCCAAATGCATTACCTCACACTTCTCCGGATTGAGTTCCATTTGGCACTGTTCTGCCCACCTGACCAGTCCATTGATACCTTCCTGCAGTCTACCGCTTCTTCATTATCAAGCACAGGGCCAATTTTTGTATCCTCTGCAAACTTCTTAATCATACCTTCTACATTCAAGTCCAAATCATTGATTATATATATATCATATATATATATCACAAAAAGCAAGGGACCAGCTACTGAGCCCTGCAGAAGCCCACTGGAAACTGCCCTGGGAGGGTGTAGAAGGACATTTCCTCTATATATCTAAGCCAGGCTGTAGTTGGCCTGGGAGTGTTTGATGGGGAGTATAACGGGAGCTTTACTCTATATATGTAGAGGGAACTTAATTCTGTACCTTGCCCGTGCTATATATGACCTGGGAATGTTTGATGGGACAGTGCAGAGGGAGCATTACTCTGTCACTAACCCGTGTTGTCTATGCCCTGGGAGTGATTGATGGGTCAGTGTGGAAGGAGCTTTACTCTGTATCTAATCCGTGCTGTACTACATGTCTTATTACATTAATATACTTGCCGAATTGGCATATAATGAATTTCAACACTGATAAATGAGGTATTGCATTTTGGTAACAGAAATAAGGAGGTCACATATTAGTTGGAAAACCAGAATCTAAATAGGGCAGAAGAGCAAAGTGATCTCGGAATACAAATGCAAAAATCACCAAAAGTAGCGACGTAGGTTAATAAGGCCGTTAAAAAGGAGCAAACCAAGCACTCGGGTTTATTTCCAGGGGGATTGAATTGAAAAGTAGCTAAGTTATGCTGAACTTGTATCGAACCTCGGTTAGACCACATTTGGAGTACTGTGTACAATTGTGATCTCCATATTATAAAAAGGATATAGAGGGATTGGCGAGAGTGGAATTTAGATTTACAATTATGATACCAGAAATGCGAGGTTATGCCTATTAGGAAATGAGGAACAGGCTGAGTCTCTTCCTCTTGAAAAGAGAATGTGACGTTTTTTTTAATTCGTTCATGGGATGTGGGCCTTGCTGGCAAGGCCAGCATTTATTACCCATCTCTTAATTGCCCTTGAGAAGATGGTCGTGAGCCACCTTCTTGAACCGCTGCAGTCCGTGTGGTGGAGCGGCGAGGGATATCACCGAGGCCCAGGAGAGGCGTGAGTTTAGGCCCCAGTGGCAGCAAGGGCCGTCCACACTGTGATATATGTGCGCATTAGGTCCGTGCAGCAGAGCTGGTCTCCAGTCGTTTTGGTTAATCCTTGCCACTGGACCAAGACCTAGCTCTGTCAAGCCCGTGTGGTGGCTGGTGTGCAACGGTCACCACATGTTAAAAAAAATCCACGCACCGGCATCTTCCACCCTTCAACATGTAGTACGGGACCTGGAATTTTAGGTCCTTCATTGAAACACCTGTGAACTTTTTGACGTGGAAGCAAGTCATCCTCGATTCGAGGGACTGCCTGTGATGATGATGAGGGAGGAAGTGCCAGGATTTTGACCCAGCGACGAAGGAACGGTGATATTCTTACATATCAGGATGGTGTGTGACTTGGAGGGGAACGTGCTGGTGGTGGTGTTCCCATGTGCTTGCTGCCCTTGTCCTTCTAGATGGTAGAGGTCGAGGGTTTGGGAGGGGCTGCCGAAGAAGCACTCTCATATCTCCACCTGTTTCTTTCTCAATTTCTCTCTCCCCCCACCTTGTTCTCTCTCTCTCTCTGTCTGTCTCTCTCTAATTCACATTTGCTCTATTAAGAACATAAGAAATAGGAGCAGGAGTAGGCCATTTTGCCCCTCGAGCCTGCTCCGCCATTCAATAAGAGCTCGACCTCTCTCATTTCTCTCTGCCTCACTGTCTCTCACTCTTTCCACCTTTCTAATCTCTGCTTCTCTGTCCCTCTTTCTGCTATGCTCTCAGTCTACCTCTCTCTGCCTCTTTCACCCATCTCTCTTCTCTCTACCTCATTCTCTTCTCTCTTGCCATCCCGGCCAATACCTTCTCTTCCTTTCCTCTCTTTCTCTGCCTCATTCTGTCTCTCCCACTCCCCCTTTTGGATTTAAGTCTCTCTCTGTCTTACTTACTTTGCTGTCTGTTTGATCTCACTCTATACAGCTCTCTCTCCCTTCTGTGTCAATCTTCCTCTCACTCATTCGCTCTCTCTCCCTACATGCGAATTGGAAGGTACCAAATATAACCCCACTATTTAAGAAAGGAGGGGAGAGAAAACAAAGAACCACAGACCAGTTAGCCTGACATCAGTAGTAAGAAAAATGCTAGAATCTATTATAAGGATGTGGTAACAGGGCACTATTAAAAATAATAATAGGATTGGGCAGAGTCAATACGGATTTATAAAACTGAAATCATGTTTGACAAATCTGTTAGTGTGTTTTGAGGTGGTAACTAGCAGAATAGATAAGGGGGGTACCAGTGGATATGGTGTATTTGGATTTTCAGAAGGCATTCGATAAGAGATAATTAAACAAAATTAGAGCTCATAGGATTGGGGGTAATATACTCACATGGATTGAGGATTGGTTCTCAAAGCATAAAATAGTAGAGGACAATATAAGCTTAAACCAGAGTGAGTAATAGAATAGGTTAGATTGTAATGTGTGATGTTTATACCTATAATTATGAAACTATAAGAAATAACAACCAACAGCAGGCAGGGGAGTTAAGGATAATGGGAAAATTACTGAAGAAAAGTAACTGCTGGGAACC
Organism: Pristiophorus japonicus; assembly: GCF_044704955.1. NCBI lineage: Eukaryota > Metazoa > Chordata > Chondrichthyes > Pristiophoridae > Pristiophorus > Pristiophorus japonicus. The sequence goes on from NC_091985.1 coordinate 208,716,500, forward strand.
AGGGAAAGTGTCCTTGTAAATCACAGATTAGAGAAGTTCCAGCTGTCTTTTCCCAGCTTCCTGCCCAAACCCAGCAGAGAAGACAAAGAAGAGTCAGGTGCCAGAGGTGGATCACTGCAGGGTATAAAAGTGAGGGGAGACTGATGTAAGGGGGTAATCGGGACTGGAGACACTGGAGATCAAGCTCAGGGTGCCTGAGGTTCCATCCAGCGGGCTGACCTTGTGTCATTTACTGTGGACACGAGCATGGATTAAGGATTGGTTAACGGACAGAAAACAGAGTAGGAATAAACGGGTAATTTTTGGGTTGGCAGGCTGTAACTCGTGGAGTGATACCGTAAGCATCAGGGCTTGGGCCCTAGCTATTCACAATCTATATCAATGATTTGGATGATATCCACATTTGCTGATGATACAAAGCTAGGTGGGAATGTAAGTTGTGAGGATGATGCAAAATGCAAAGAAACTTCAAAGGGCTAAGTGAGTGGGTAAGAAGATGGAAAATGGAATATAATGTGAAGTTATCCACTTTGGTAGGAAAAATAGAAAAGCAGAGTAGTTTGTAAATGCTGACAAATTGGAAAATGCTGTTGTTCAGAGAGTCCTGGGTGTCCATGTATATGAATCACTGAAAATTAACCTGCAGGTACAGGAAGCAATTAAAGAAAATGGTTTGTTGACCTTTATTATAAGAGGATTTGAATATAAGAGTAAAGATGTCTGACTGCAATTACATACTGCCCTGGTGAGACCACATTTGGAGTATGTGTACAGTTTTGGTCTCCTTGCCTAAGAAAGGACATACTTGCCATTGAGAAACGAAGGTTCACCAGACTGATTCCTGGGGTAGTAGGACTGTCCTATGAGGAGAGATTGAGTAGACGAGGTCTATATTCTCTGTAGTTTAGAAGAATGAAAGGTGATCTAATTGAAACATGCACAATCCTTACAGGGCTTGACAGGGTTGATGCAGGAAGGATATTTTCTCTGGCTGGGAGTCTAGAACCAGGAGTCACAGTCTCAGAATAAGTGGTCGGCCATTTAGGACTGAGATGAAAATAAATAGGGTGGTGAATCTTTGGAAGTCTCTACCCCAAAGGGCTATGGATGCTCAATCTTTGAGCATATTCAAGACAGAAGTTGATACACTTTTTTGAATATTAAGGGATGAAGGAATATGAGGAAAGTGGAGTTGAGGTAGAAGATCAGCTATGATATTGAATGGCGGATCAGGCTCGAGGGGTCGAATGGCCTGCTCCTATTTCTCGTGTTCTTATAACGCAACATAAGTGGATTGGAGTCACTGTTAATCTAGTGGAAAACTTGCTTTAGGTTCTAACCTCTGCTGCACCTCTGACACAGTTGACTACTCCATCCTCCTCCAACACCTCTCCACCAGTGTCCAGCTCGGTGGGACTGCACTCGCCTGGTTCCATTCTTACCTATCTAATCGTAGCCAGAAAATATCGTGCAATGGCTTCTCTTCCCACTCCTGCATTGTTACCTCTGGTGTCCTTGTTTCCCTCTTATTTCTCATCTATATGCTGCCCCTTGGCGATATCATCTAAAAACCCGGAGTCAGTTTCTACATGTACACTGACGACACCCAGCTCCACCTCTCCCCCACTTGTCTCGACCCATGCTTGGTATCTAAATTGTCAGATTGCTTGTCCAACATCCAGTACTGGATGAGCAGAAATTTTCTCCAATTAAATATTGGGAAGACCGAAGCCAATATCTTTGGTCCCCGCCATAAATTGCGGTCCCTAACCACAGACTCCATCCCTCTCCCTAGCATCAATCTGAGGGAGAACAAGATTGCTCACAACCTAGGTGTCATATTTGACCCTGAAATGAGTTTCCAGCCACATATCCGTGGCATAACTGAAACCGCCTTTTTCCACCTCCGTAACATTACCCACCTCCGCCCCTGTCTCAGCTCTTGTGCTGCTGAAACCCTCACTCATGCCTTTGTTACCTCTAGACTTGACTACTCCAATTCACTCCTGGCCGGTCTCCCACATTCCTCACTATGTAAACTTGAAGTCATCCAAATCTCAGCAGCCCATGTACTAACCCGCATCAAGTCAAGATCACCCGTCACTCCTGTGCTTTCTGACCTACATTGGCTCCCAGTTAAACAAAGCCTCGATTTCAAAATTCTCATCCTTGTTTACAAATCATTCCGTGGTCTTGCTCCTCCCTATCTCTGTAATCTTTTTCTGCCTCACAACCCCACAAGATGTCTTGCTCCTCAAATTCTGGCCTCTTGAACATCCCTCATTATAACTGCTCAACCACCATTTTCCAATCCTCTCTGGCTTTAGATATGGTGCTGGAGGACTACTAATGTGGTACTTTTGTTTAAGAAGGGAGAAAGGGATAGACCGAGTAATTACAAACCAGTCAGCCCAACCTCAGTGGTGGGAAAATTATTGGAAAAAATCCTGAAGGACAGGATAAATCTTCACTTAGAAAGACACAGATTAATCAAGGACAGTCAGCACGGATTTGTTAAGGGAAGGCCGTGTCTAACTAACTTGATTGAATTTTTCGAGGAGGTAATAGGGTTGCTAAGGGCCAAGCATATGATGTTGTGTATATATCTTTTAGCAAAGCTTTTGATAAGGTCCCACATGGCAGACTGGTCACAAAAGTAAAAACCCATGGGATCCAGGGCAAAGTGGTAAGTTGGATCCAAAATTGGCTCAGAGGCAGGACGCAAAGGGTAATGGTTGATGGATGTTTTTGTGACTGGAAGGATGTTACCAGTGGGGTTCCGCAGGGCTCAGTACCAGGTCCCTTGCTTTTTGTGATATTCGTTAATGATCTAGACTTGAATATCGGGGGTATGATTAGGAAGTTTGCAGATGATACTAAAATCGGCTGTGTGTTTGATAATGAAGAAAGCTGCGGGCTGCAGGAAGATATCAATCAACTGGTCAAAACACTGGCAAATGGAATTTAATCCAGAGAGGTGTGAGGAAATGCATGTGGGGAGGGCTGACAAGGAAAGGGAATACACATTAAATGGTAGGACACTGAGAAGTGTAGAGGAACAAAGAGACCTTGGAATGCATGTCTCAGTACAGGTAGATAAGGTGGTTAAGAATGCGTACGGAATGCTTGCCTTTATTCGCTAAAGCACAGAATACAAGAGCAGGGGTTTATACTTGAACTGTTTTTTAAAAAAAAACCTGGTTAGGCCACAGCTGGAGCACTGCATGCAGTTCTGGTCACAGTATTACAGGAAGGACGTGATTGCACTGGAGAGGGTACAATGGAGATTTACGAGGATGTTGCTGGGAGTGGAGAATCTTAGCTATGAGGACAGATTGGATAGGCTGGATTTGTTTTCATTGGAACAGAGACTGAGAGGAGACCTCATTGAGGTGTATAAAATTATGAGGGGCCTAGATATAGTGGATAGAAAGGGTCTAGTTCCATTAGCAGGGTGGTCAACAACCCGGGGGCATAAATTTAAAGTAATTGGTAGAAGGTTTGGAGGGGATTTGAGGGGAAATTTCTTCACGCAGAGTGTTGTGGGAGTCTGGAACTCTGCCTGAAAGGGTGGAAGAGCCAGAAACCCTCACCACATTAAAAAAAAAGTACTTGGATGTGCACTTGAAGTGTCATAACCTGCAGGGTTATGGACCTAGAGCTGAAAAGTGGGATTAGGCTGGATAGCCTCTTGTTGGCTGGCATGGAAACGATGGGCCAAAATGTGCTTCCGTGCTGTAAACTTCTATGATTATATTTCCAATATAAATAGCTGTGACGTGGTGCATTTTGGTAGGTGGAATAAGGAGGCCACGTACTCAGTGTCAGCTGTGGCTCAGTGAGTAGCACTCTCACCTGAGTTATAAAATTGTGGGTTCAATTCCCACACCAGGGATTTGAGCACAAAACCTCGGCTGACAATCCGGTGCAGTGCTGAGGGAGTGCCGTCTTTCAGAAGTGATAAACCGCAGCCCCGTCTGCTCCCTCAGGTGTATGTAAAAGGTCCCATAACACTATTTCGAGGAAGAGCAGAGGAGTTATTCCCAGTCTCCTGGCTAATATTTATCCTTCAACATTACAAAAACAGATTGTCTGGTCGTTATCCCTAGAGGATGAGACTGAGGAATTAATAATGGAGAACAGGGAAATCGCAGAGACATTGAACAAATATTTTGTATCGGTCTTCACGGTAGAAGACACGAAAAACATCCCAATAGTGGATAATCAAAGGGCTATAGGGAGGGAGGAACTTAATACAATCACTATCACTAATGAAGTAGTGCTCAATAAAATAATGGGACTAAAGGTGGACAAGTCCCCAGGACCTGATGTCTTACATCCTGGGGTCTTAAAAGAGGTGACTGCAGAGATAGTGGATGCATTGTTTGTAATCTACCAACATTCCCTGGATTCTGGGGTGGTCCCAGTAGATTGGAAAACCGCAACTGTAATGCCCCTATTTAAAAAAAGAGACAGACAAAAAGCAGGAAACTATAGACCAGTTAGCCTAACATCTGTCGTTGGGAAAATGCTCGAGTCCATTATTCAGGAAGCAGTAGTGGGATATTTGGTAAAGCATAATTCAATCAAACAGAGTCAGCATGGTTTTATGAAAGGAAAATCATGTTTGACAAATTTGCTGGAATTCTTTGAGGATGTAACGAGCAGGTTGGATAAGGGGGAAGCAGTGGATGTGGTTTATTTGGATTTCCAGAAGGCATTCGATAAGGTGCCAGATAAAAGATTACTGCACAAGATAAATGTTCACTGGATAGGGGGTAATATATTAGCATGGAAAGAGGATTAGCTAATTAACAGAAAACAGAGGGTCGGGATAAATGGATAATTTTCCGGTTGGCAAACAGTGACTAGTGAGGTGCCACAGGAATTGGTGCTAGGTCCTCAACTATTTACAATCTATATTAATGACTTGGATAAAGGGACCGAGTGTAAGGTAGCCAAGTTTGCTGATGATACATAGATGGATGGGAAAGCAAATTGTGAGGAGAACACAAAAAATCTGCAGAGGGATATAGACAGGCTAAGTGAATGGGCATAAAATCTGGCAGATGGAGTATAATGTGGGAAAATGTGAGGTTATCCACTTTGGCAGTAAAAATAGAAAAGGAAATTACAATTTAAATGGAGAAAAATTGCAAAGTGTTACAGTACAGAGGGACCTGGGGGTCCTTGTGCATGAAACACAAAATGTTAACATGCATGTACAGCCAGTAATCGGGAAGTCTAATGAAATGTTGGCCTTTATTACAAGGGGGATAGAGTATAAAAGCAGAGAAGTCCTGCTCCAACTGTACAGGGTATTGATGAGGCCACACCTGGAGTACTGCGTACAGTTTTGGTCTCCGTATTTAAGTAAGGATATACTTGCATTGGAGGAAGTTCAGAGAAGGTACACTAGGTTGATTCTGGAGATGAGAGATTGACTTATGAAGATAGGTTGGGCCTATACTCATTGGAGTTCAGAAGAATGAGAGGTGATCTTATTGAAACATATAAGATAATGAGGGGGCTCGACAAGGTGGATGCAGAGAGGATATTTCCACTCATTGAGGAAATTAAAACTAGGGGACATAGTCTTAGAATAAAGGGCCGCCCATTTAAAACTGAGGTGAGAAATTTCTTCTCTGAGGGTTATAAATCTATGGAATTCTCTGCCCCAGTGAGCTGTGGAGGTTGGGTCTTTGAATATATTTAAGGCGGAGATAGACAGATTTTTGAGTGATAAGGGAATACAAGGTGATGGGGAGTTGGCAGGGAAGTGGAACTGAGTCCATGATCAGATCAACCATGATCTTATTAAATGGTCCTCTCCTGCTCCTATTTCTTATGTTCTTATCACATTGCTGTTTGTGGGAGCTTGTTGTGTGCAAATTGGCTGTTGCATTTCCCACATTCCAACAGTGTCTACACTCCAAAAGTACTTCATTTGCTTTAAAGCGTTTTGAAATGTTTGGTGGTCGTGAAAGGTGCAATATAAATGCAAGTCTCCCATTTTTGGAAAAAAAGTGTCTAAATGCTGTTGAGGAGCAAAGAGAGCTTGGGCAGGGGGGGCAATTATTTGGGCTGGAGGACCACTTAACAAAGTTTTGGTGAGCTGTTGAGTGCCGCCCACCAATATTCCACCAATCGCTGGGTCCCACACAGACCGATCCCCAGCTCCTGCCACTGGAAGAGACACTGCGCATGTGCAGCTGCATCGTGCCCGGCTGTGCAGCAAATTTAAAGGGACCGTGTGCAAAAATTTTAGAACATTGCATAAACATAAATTCATGTAGTAGTCATGCTATCTTACATACACAACATGTATCTGATACTGCTTAGAAATGAATCAAAGATAAATGTTGAAAATGTTGTGGTATCTTCTGGTCTCTGTAAATCAGTGCTGTGAAATAGAACTGTACCCTCTTCAGAGTCTGTGTCAGCATCAATGTCCCACCTCAGTCATCATTATGTCCCTCTGCAAAGATTACTAATGCCGTCCCAATTGGTGCGAGATGAGAACTCCCCTGCCATTGTACCGGGAGAGGAAAGATGCAGCACCAGTCACCCTCTTCGGTAAAAGATTTGTGGAGATGAGCAGCCATGACTCCGCTCTAAATTGGATAGGGCATATTCTAGTACGCACTGCATTCTGGGTACCGACATCTGCCATTGGAGTCTAGAATTACGGAACGGATCCTGTTAAGATCGGGCCAGAGAGAATCGCTTTGGCGATTTATTAATTTGAATTTATTACTATGTTTTTTCCTTGTCTGCAGTTCGGTTCTATCACTGACTCATGAGAAGTGAAAGTGGAAAGACGAATGTGCAGCTCGAGCTCCGGCTCGCGTTCGATTTCTGTCCCATCCAGCGGGCCGGTTAGAATGTCTTGGCAGGCCGAATATGGTCCATGGGCCATATTTTGCCCACCAGTGATCTAGGGGGACAGATGCACAAATCATTAAAAGCAATGGAAATGTAAATAAAGCACTGGGTCTCATTTCTCGAGTAAGATAATTGCAAAGCAGAGAAGTTTTGTGAAACGTATATGGAACCTTGTTTAGACCACACTTGGAATACTGTGTTCAGTTTTGGTCTCCATATTATGAAAAAGATATACAGGCACTGTGGCTGTTGCAAAAAAGATTTTCAAGGATGACACCAGAAGTGAGAGGTTATAAGTATCCAGAATGGCTGAATATGCTGGGGCTCTTTCTCTAGAAAAGAGAAGGCTTATAGAGATCTTTATAATTATGTAGCTGTTTGTTGGGGTCGATGTAGAGAAGATGTTATCACTTGTGGGGAGTCCAAAACTAGGGACATAAATATAAGATAGTCACTAATAAATCCAATAAGGAATTCAGGAGAAACCTCTTTACCCAGAGAGTGGTTAGAATGTAGAGCTTGCTAGCACATGGAGTTAAGGTGAATAGCTGAGCGCCTTTAAGGGGAAGCTAGATACGTACATGAGGGAGAAAGGAATAGAAGGATATGATAGGGTGAGGTGAACTAAGGTGAGAGAATGCTTGTGTGTATAAACAGAGTCATGAACATGTTGGGCCGAATGGCCTGTTTCTGTGCAGTAAATACTATGTAATTCTGTAGTGAATTCTGAAAAGACATGGTACAGCACTCGAAACAATCTTCAGCAATGGGCTGGGTGTCACAGAGGGTCAAAACGCTGAGCTTTCACTCCTACCAATCTGAAGGACTTGTGTAAAATGAATGTGGGGAGTTCAAACACAGTCCTTGGTGAGAGGTCAGATTTGTACCAAACCAGGCCCAAAATCGGCTGACGGACTGATGAACAAGTGCCTTTAAAAGTCTGCTTAAACCCTTTCAGTCCACCTACACCCTTAACCCATGTGTGTGTTTCAGCATGTCTGTGTGTGTGTGTGTGTGTGTTTGTCTTTGTGTGTCAATACACAGACACACAGAACCTAACCTAACAAAAATCAGTCAGTCTGAGTCTTGAACGTTTCAGTTGAGCTCCAGCTTTTTGGGGGAGAGATTTCCAGATTTCTACTAACCTTTGTGTGAAAAAGTGCCTCCTGGCCTCACCCCTGAACGGCCTAGCTTTAACTTTTAAGTTTATTCCCCTTGTTCTGGATCTCCCACCAGATGAAATAGTATCTCTCTATCATCTTAAACATGTCAATGATATCATTCTTCATTTTCTATCCTCAAGGAAGTAAAAGACTTGTCTATGCCACCTGTCCTCATAAATTAACCCTTTTTGCCCCGGTATCAATCTGCTGAATCTGTGCTGCACCCCCGCCAAAGCTAATACATAATTCGTGAGGTACAGAACTAAACACAATTCTCTCGATGGGCTCTTCCTTTGCATGGTTTATTTTGCGCGGATGCAATTCATCCAGTCCTGAGGATTTATCGTTTCTACGTTTTCCTAGTTTATAAATTCAGGAACAGAAATGGTTTGGAGTAGGGCTGGGGACAGAGTGACAGTAGTAATGCCAAGGTAATGTAGAGGGTGCTCAGTATTGTATGTGCCCTTGGAGTGCTTGATGGTGACACTGGAGATAAAGTGGAGGAACGAACATTGGAACAGGAACAGGCCATTCAGCTCCTCGAGCCTGTTCCCCCATTCAATGAGATGATGGCTGATCTGCGACCTTACTCCATATACCCGCCTTTGACCAGATCCTTTAATACCTTTAGTTAACAAACAGCTATCAATCTCCAATTTAAAATTAACAACTGACCTAGCATCAATTGGTGTTTGAGGAAGCAAGTTCCAAACTTCTACCACCCATCATATATAAATGTGTTTCCTCATTTCACTGCTAAAAGTTCTGGCTCTAATTTTTAGACTATGCCCCGAGTCCGAGAATCCCCAACCAGCGGAAATAGTTTCTCTCGATCTACCCCATCTGTTCCGCTTAATATCTTAAACTTCGATCAGATCAGCCCTTAACCTAAATTCTAGTGAATACAGTCCTAATTTGTGTAATTTTTCCTCATACCTTAAACCTTGGAGTGAGTATCATTCTGGTAAATCTACGCTGCACTCGCTCCAAGGCCAATATAACCTTCCTAAGGCATGGTGCCCAGAACTGCTCTCAGTGCTCCAGGTGTTGGCTAACCAGGGCTTTGTATAGCTGCAGCATAACTTCTACCCCCTAGTATTCTAGTGCTCGAGATGTAAAAGCCAGCATTCCATTAGCCTTTCTGATTATTTTCTGTACTTGTTCATGACATTTTAATGATCTATGTATCTCGACTCCCAAGTCTCTGTGGACCTCCATTGTTTTTAGCTTTCCACCATTTACAATGTACCCTCTTGTATCTTTTTTATGTCCAAAGTGTCTACATTGAAATCGATTTGACGCAGTTTTGCCCATTAACTTAATCTATCGCTATCCCTTTGTAATTTGATGCTTTCAACTACACTGCCTGCAATGCCGGCTATCTTTTGTGTCAGCGGCAAATTTCGATATATGTCTTTCTATGCCATCAACTAAGTCATCAATAAATACTGAGGATAGTTGAAGCCCCAAAATAGATCCCTGTGGGACACCACATCCTGCCAACTTGAGAACCAACCTTTGTCCCTACCCTCTGTCTCCTACAGCTCAGTCAATTTCCTAACCAGGTCAATAATTTGCAATGAATTCCTACTATCACCACATTCCTCCACCCTGCTTGTGATCCACTTATCTGTGATGTTACAAGACAAAAGCTAAATTCCAATCTGGTGATTATTTACCTTACTCACCGAATACCTACCAGTGAATTCGTACTATCACCAAATTAATCCACTCGGCTTGTGTGAACGATCCAGTGATGGATTCCCACCAGCCCGAGCTCTCTCTCTAAATCTACTGGGCCTTGTTTTTCATTATTTTTGACAGCCTGTGTCTGTTTTTGAAGCAGTTTGTGCATTTTGTGCATTTATCTGAAACTTTTGACTAATTGGCAATAGATTCGTACTGATCTGCTGAGTGTATTTCCAGAGGACACCTATGCCGCGAGGGAGCAGGGTTCATAGCCAGGTTAAAATAGAATAAACCCAAACTCACATTCCAGAGATTGACAGGTACAGAAAAAAACCTACACTCACAAATTAGAAACTGACAGGTACAGAGTAAAATGCACACTTTCACAACATAGACTGACAGGTACAGAATAAAACCTACACTCTCCCACCATAAACTGAGGATAAAAACCCACACTCGCATACTGGAAACTGACAGGTTCAGTAAAACCCGCACTCGCATCGCAGAGGCTGACAGGTACAGAATAAAACCCACACTCACAGAGCAGAGACTGACAGGTACAGAATAAAACCCACATTCCCATAGCAGAGACTGACAGGTACAGAATAAAACACACACCCAGTTATCAGAACAATAATATGCAGCAAGTAAAACCCATAGTCCCCGATCAGAAATGACAGGGGCACACTCACACACCAGAGACTGACGGAAAGAGTAAAACTCTTCAGGAAATCCCACTCCAGTGTCCGGCTCACTGAATCATTTTGTTGGTAATTCGGATTATAATTAAAATCCTCTCAATGTGGCCTATTTAATTAGAGATAAAATCAACTTATGAAACAATCCCATTTTTGCACATTTAATTTGTGACAAAAAGATGGTCTAAGCATGTGCTAAATACATGCTGCTCCTCCCCTCCCCACACAGCGTTTAAACCGACGGGAAGGGCCCAGACGAGCTCCGCTCCCCCAGCTCTGTCAGCGGCTGCCGTTTCCTCTGTGCTCGGCTGATGATCGTTGAACACATCAGGGAGCGGAGATATCCCGGGCCCGAGTAAGGGAGCAAACAGCAGCCTCCTTCCAGCAGCTCATCGCATTGGCACTGTGTCCGCAGATGGGCTTTGAGTCGGGGTAAGTTCAGCTTCAGTCGGGGGCTGTCTGTGAGGGGCAGAGTGCAGCAGGAACTAGTTTTGGAACATAGAGTGAGTGGGGGAAGGGAGAGGCCATTCTCGGGCTGTGTGTGTACGGTGTAAGGTAACAGAGAAAGTAAATCACCTCGCTCTTTCAAATCAGTGCTGCTTTCTTTCCCCAAATCAGTAGTGAATGTTCCTGATTCAGTTCCAATCTCACAGTGTCTGTTCTTGGACAGTGAACAGTGGAAACACAGCCTGACAGTGAGGATTTGAGGAGTGTCACAAAGTGCAGCTATTGCAGGCACCAGGAGAGGAGTGTGACAGGAGACATTTCAATAATCGGTTATTTTGTTTCGGTGCGTTGAATTCTCTAGAACCGTGTTGCTGGTGATCGAGAGATACATTGTCGCTCCCTCAGATACATCTGTGACATTCTGTTAACTGTACAGGCTCTCAGCTCTGTTTCATTAGACTGAAAACAATTGTTGTACAGCCCAGATACCTGTGGTTATAATCCAGGAAGCGATTCAGAATTGTACAGGTAGTTCCATGGAAGTGGGAGATATAAACCTGGACTGTGCCAATCGGGTGTTCCCATTCATGGACCAGTGCTGGGTTTGGGTTGTGTCTGGATGCTGATAACTTACTATAGAACCGTCTGACACAGCTGGTGTGGGGAATCTGATCACTCACCACACCTCCGCCACGACCGTCCCGCTCCTCTGCTCATGGTCGTGGCAGAGGTGTGGTGAGTGATCGAGGCGGAGGAGCATTGAAGGATCATGGCTGAGATTCGGTGGGTGATCGTGGCGGAGGTTCGGCGAATGTTTGGTGTGGATGTGCGGTGGGAGATCATGGCGGAGGTGCGGCGAGTGTTTTGTGGTGGAGGAGCGCTGAGAGATCGTGGCGAATGAGGGTACAGGGCCCAGAAGAGCCGATGGCCCAGGGGCAGCACAGGCCAGCCCACACTGGGTCTGTGCGCACTAGGTCCGTGCAGCCGAGCAGGTCTCCAGTCCTGGTCAATCCTTGCCACTGGATAAAGTCCTAGCTCTGTCAAGCCTGTGTGGTGGCTGATGTGCAACGGTCACCACACGTTAAAAAAAATCCACGCACAGGCATCTTCCACCCTTTCAATTGGAGTTCAGGACTGGAATATCAGGTCCTTCATTGAAACATCTGTGAACTCACGTGGAAGCAATTCATCCTGGTTCGAGGGACCGCCTATGATGATGATGATGAGAGAATCTGAATGCCGCTGTATTGCAGTGAGGTCAGACAATGTCACTGTTTGTATCGCGCATTCCTTTCTCCAGATACTTTACTTTATTATAAAAATACACATTAATTATAACTTTATTGTTATAGTCTACGGGCACCTGTCCATGACTTGTACCTAATATTTTTCTCATATTATTCTAGGAGCAAAATACTTCACCCCCAGGATAAATGTGATCTTTCCTCCACCTGGAACACAAGGAACAGTGCAGGCAGCTCCTTCTCACACAGTAAGTACATTATCACTCACAGCGTGCAGAGATACAGAACTGACCTCAATCATATTGTCACAGGCAGCAGAAGCTGTCAGTCCCACAGTGATCCAAATCCCAAAGGTACATTATGAATCCTACAGTCACTTGGAACAGTACAATAAGTCCAAACATATCGCTCTGAGAGACAGATCCATTTTCACCCCCTTACTCACACACAAGGACTGACTGACACGGTGTCAATCCACACTGGTGTCTGTACACTGACTCTCAAACCCAGCAACTAACATATAAGAGCAGAGAAACGGAGGTAATGGACTGAACCAAACCTCCTCCTGAGACAATCACAGATAATCGCAAACTAGCATAGGCCTAAAGAAGGAACCGAATCCAACAGTCACACAGAGCAAGAATAGCACGTACAAGAGACTGTCAATTACATAATGAATCTTGCACTCTCACACATCACCATTCTAACAGAGGCAGAGTGAATCTCTCACTCTCAAACAGTAGCAAAAACTGACAGCTACAGAATGAACCACACACCCACCAACAGTGCCAGAGACTGAGAGACACAGAATGGACCCCACACCTACAAACAGTGCCAGGGACTGAGAGACACAGAATGGACCCCACACCCACAAACAGTGCCAGGGACTGAGAGACACAGAATGGACCCCACACCCACAAACAGTGCCAGGGACTGAGAGACACAGAATGGACCCCACACCCACAAACAGTGCCATGGACTGAGAGACACAGAATGGACCCCACACCCACACGCAGTGCCAGGGACTGAGACACACAGAATGGGCCCCACACCCACACGCAGTGCCAGGACTGAGAGAGACAGAATGATACATACTCTCGGGCACAGTGAATGACAGATTGAGATTGAATCACAATCACATATGGTAACAGACTGACTGACTGGCAGATATAGGTTAAAATCCACACTCACATATTAGAAAGTGACTGATACAGAGTAAAATGGATATTCACATAACTTTTATTCTGTACCTCTCAGTTTTTGTTAACACATTCTGTAAACCAATAGATACAGAATAAAATACACACTTGCATTCCAGAGTCAGACAGCTATAAAGTAAAACACACATTCACATACCAGAGACTGGAAGATATGACTAATATCCACACTCCTGTACAAGAAACTGGCAGGTACTGATTAAAATACACAATCACATACTGGAAACTAACAATTGGAGAGTAACAACAACAGACAAATACCAGAAACTGACAGGTAAAGATTAAAACCAAACTCACTTTCCAAAGACTGACAGATACAGAGTAAAGCCCACACTGACACCACAGAGAGTGACACATACAGTCTATAACACACTCACACATGAGAAAATGACAGCTACAGAGTCAAACCCACGTTCACATCCCAGAGAGCGACAGCTACAGAGTAAAATCAACAGCCACATAAAAGACACTGACCGATGCAGAGTCAAACGAACGCTCACATCCCACAGCCTAACAGGTACTGATTAAAACAGACTCACACATCAGAAACTGATAGTGCTGCATTTGTGCTGTATCTATCACAGCAGAAACTGACAGGTATAGATTAAAACCCCTATTCATATACTAGAAACTGACGGGTACAAAATAAAACCCAACTCAGATTTGAGAAAATGAAAGTTACAGAGTACAACCCAGACTCGCGTCGCAGATATTAACATACAGAGTAAAACTCACACTTTCATCCCAGAGCCTGAATGATAGAGGAAAACCACACTTGCATACCAGAAACTGACAGATACAGAGTAAAACTCACACTCTCACATCAGAGACTAACGGATACAGAGTAAAATCCACACTTGCATCACACCGACAGACAGCTATAGAGCAAAATCCACACTCCCATACCAGAGACTAAGCTATACAGAGTAAAACTGACACTTACATAAAAGACAAATAGAGATACTCACTCTCTCATATCATAAACTGACAGATACAGGCTAAAATCCACTCTCGCATATCAGAAACTGGTTGGTACTGATTAAAGCCCACATTAACATACCAGAAAATGACAGATACAGAATAAAACCCCACTCACATACCAGAGTCTGACAGATACAGAGTAAAACGCACACTCACATCCCAGAGACTGAGAACTACAGAGTTTTACCTACATTCCCATACTGGAAACAGACAGGTACATGCAAAAAAAATCACACTCACATCCCAGAAACTGGCAGATACAGAGGAAAACCCATGTTACAAATTTAGAAAATGACAGGTACAGAATAAAACTCTCATAACAGAAACTGACAGGTTCAGAATAAATCCCCAATCACATACGAGAAACTGACAGGTACAGGGTAATACCCACATTGACATACCAGAGACAGACAGATACAGAGTAAAATCCACACTCACATCCCGGAGACAGGCAAAAACAGAGTGGAACTCGCAGTCACATTCTAGAAGCTGACATAGTGTATAATAAAACCCACTTTCGCCCACCAAAAACTGAAGAAAGAACAACACTCACGTATCAGATACTGACAGCTGTAAGAGAATAAGAAATAGAAGCAGGCAGTAAGGCCCCTTGAGCCTGCTCCACAATTCATTACATTCATGGCTGAACTTCACCCTGAACTCCTGCCTGATACCCATTTCCCTTGATTCCCTTTGTTCTCTGTCTTGAATATACTCATTGACTGAGTGTCTCAGACCTATGTGTATAGAATTCCAAAGATTCACATCCCTCTAAGTGAATACATTTCTCCTCATCTCAGTCCGAAGTGTCTGATCCCTTATCCTGAGACTATGATCCCTAGATCCAGACTATCCAGCAAAGGGAAACATCCTCACAGCATCTACCCTGCCAAGCCTTCTAAGATTTTTTTTTAGGTTTCAATGAGTTCAGCTCTCATTCTTCTAAACTCCAGAGTGTATAGGTGCATTTCACTCAATCTCCCTATCCCAGGATTCAATGTTGCACCCCCCTCTAATATCCTTCCTTGGGCAATGAGACCAAAACTGTGCCCAGTAATCCAGGTGTGGTCTCACCAAAGCCCTACATAATTGCAGCCACACTTCTTTACTCTTATACTCCAAACCCCTTGTAATAAAGGCCAACATATACTTTACCTTCCTAATTGCTTGCAGTAGCTGCAAGTTAACTATATGTGATCCGTGTACAATGACACTCTTATCCCGCTGAATAACTACATTTACTAGTCTCTCTTTTAAACATTCTGCTTTTCCATTCATATAAAAATGAACACACACTCACATCCCAAAGTCTGAACAATACAGTGTAAAACCCACACTCACATCCCATAGTCTGAACTATACAGTGTAAAACACACACTCACATCCCATACTCTGAACTATACAGTGTAAAACACACACTCACATCCCATAGTCAACAATACAGTGTAAAACACACACTCACATCCCATAGTCTGAACTATACAGTGTAAAACACACACTCACATCCCATAGTCTGAACTATACAGTGTAAAACACACACTCACATCCCATAGTCTGAACTATACAGTGTAAAACCCACACTCACATCCCATAGTCTGAACTATACAGTGTAAATCCCACACTCACATCCCATAGTCTGAACAATACAGTGTAAAACACACACTCACATCCCATAGTCTGAACTATACAGTGTAAAACACACACTCGCATCCCATAGTCTGAACAATACAGGGTGACAGGTTGAGCAGAGACCGTGGCTTCTGAGCTTCCAGATCTACCTCCAGGCTTCACGCTCCAGCATTGAAATACTTGCCTGCCCCCGCCACCCCTCCCCCCTCTCCCCGCCCAGTATTTAAACCGATGGGAAGGGCCCATGCGAGCTCCCCACCCCCAGCTTTGTCAGCAGCAGCCATTTCCTCTGTGCTGGGCTGATGATCGTTGAACACATCAGGGAGCGGAGATATCCCGGGCCCAAGTAAGGGAGCAAACAGCAGCCTCCTTACAGCAGTACATCGCATTGGGAATGTGTCTGTAAATGGGCTTTGTGTCGGGGTATCGGGGGCTGTTTGTAAGAGGCAGATTGGAGCAGGAAGTAGTTTGGGAACATGGAGTGAGTGGGGGAAGGGAGAGCATGTGTACAGTGTAAGGTAACAGAGAAAGTTAATCACCGCACTCTTTCAAATCATTGCTGCTTTCTTTCACCAAATCAGTAGTGAATGTTCCTGATTCAGTCCCAATCTCACTGTGTCTGCTGTTCTTGGACATGAACATGGAAACACAGCCTTACAGTGAGGATGTGAGGAGTGTCACAAAGTGCATCTATTGCAGGCAGCAGGACAGAAAGTAGACATTTCAAATTTGGTAATTTTGTTTCAGTGCGTTGAGTTCTCCAGAACCATGTAGAAGGTGATCGAGAGATACATTGTCGCTCCCTCAGATACATCAGGATCTGGGCTCTGTGACATTCTGTTGCCTGCACAGGCACTTAACTCGGTTCCAATAGACTGAGAACAATTGTTGTACAGCCCAGGTACCTGTGGTTATAATCCAGAAAGCGATTCAGAATTTTACAGGTAGTCCTATGGGAGTGGAAGATATACACCGCGACTGTATCAATCAGGTGATCCCATTCATGGACCAGTGCCGGATTTGTATTGTGTCTGGATGCTGATAACTTTCTGTAGAACCGTCATACACACCTGGTGTGGAAAATCTGAGTGCCGCTGTACTGCAGTGAGCTCAGACAAGGACCCTGTTTGTATACGGTTTCCTCTCTTCAGATACTTTACTTTATTATAAACATAAACATTCATTACTACTGAAGGATATCCTTATTAGGGGGAAAGTGTATTCGGGAAATTGATGGGATTGAAGGCCGATAAATCTCCGGGGCCTGATAGTCTGCATCCCAAATTACTTCAGGAAGTGGCCCTAGAAATAGTAGCTGCATTGGTGATCATTTTCCAACAGTCTATCGACTCTGGATCAGTTCCTATGGACTGGAGGGTAGCTAATGTAACACCACTTTTGGAAAAAAAGGAGAGAGAGAGAAAGCGGGTAATTATAGACCAGTTAGCCTGATATCAGTAGTGGGGAAAATGTTGGAATCAATTATTAAGGATGAAATAGCAGCACATTTGGAAAGCAGGGACAGGATCGGTCCAAGTCAGCATGGATTTATGAAAGGGCAATCATGCTTGACGAATCTTCTGGAATTTTTTGAGGATGTAACTAGCAGAGTGGACAAGGGAGAACCAGTGGATGTGGTGTATTTGGACTTTCAAAAGGCTTTTGACAAGGTCCCGCACAAGAGATTGGTGTTCAAAATCAAAGCACATGGTATTGGGGGTAATGTACTGATGTGGATAGAGAACTGGTTTGTAGACAGGAAGCAGAGAGTCGGAATAAACTGGAATATCGCCGCCGCCGATCGGATTCCAAACGGGCATCTGTTATAAACAAAAAGACCTTTGTGTGTGTGTGTTGATGCAGGTGAGGGCGTTTGATGATTCCTCCAGTTCCTGCGTCATGTAGGCTGAAGTCAGATCCAGCTTTGTGAACGTCTTTCCTCCCGCCAGCGTTGCAAAGAGGTCATCGGTCTTTGGTAGTGGGTATTGGTCCTGCAGGGAGAAACGATTGATAGTTACTTTGTAGTCGCCTCAGATTTTGACTGTGCCATCTCCCTTGAGGACTGGGACGATAGGACTGGCCCATTCATTAAACTCGATCGGTGAAATGATGCCCTCTCCTTGCAGCCGATCTAGCTTGATCTCTACCCTTACTCTCATCATGTACGGTACTGCTATCGTCTTGTGATGGATGGATCATGCCCCCGGAATTAGATGGATCTGCACTTTTGCTCCTTGGAATTTCCCGATGCCTGATTCGAACAGCAAAGGAAATTTGTTTAAGACCAGAGCACACGAAGTGTCGTCAGCGGGCGATAGCGCTCAGACGTCGTCCCCGTTCCAGTGTATCTTTCCCAGCCAGCTCCTGCTGAGCAGCGTGGGACCATCGCTCGGTACCACCCAGAGTGGTAGCTTGTGCATCGCTCCATCGTAGGAGACCTTTATGGTAGCACTGCCGATTACAGGAATCGGTTCTTTCGTGTAAGTTCTTAGTTTCTTACGAACTGGAGTTAAGACTGGCCTTGAGGTCTTGTTGCACCACAATATTTCAAAAGTATTTTTGCCCATGATGGACTGGCTTGCACCTGTGTCCAGCTCCATTAACACTGGGTGTCCATTTAGTTCAACATTTAGCATTATCGGGGGACAATTTGTGGTGAATGTCTGCACTCCATGTACCTCTTTCTCCTCGATCTGAGGCTCTGGTTCGTCGTGATCCTCTGTGGATCTGTCCTCTTCTGCAACATGGTGGTTTTAGGTTTAATATTCTTTGCAGCTCGCCTGCACAGTCGTTGGAGGTGTCCCATTGTTCCACAGCCCTTGCAAATGTACTCTTTGAATCGGCATGAATGGAAACAATGATCACCCCCGCAGCGTCAACAAGGTGTTAATGGCCTTGCATTCATCACCCTTGATGGTGGACTCTGAGACATCTGCAGACGTGTATTTGCAGGTATATGTGATCAGCCCTTTGCATTACGATTCAAAAACAACATCACTTTGTTCACAGTACTTGTAGCAGCACTTGTGTGCTGAGAGATTTGCTTTATATTGTCACTGGTGGCAATGAATGCCTGGGCTATTGCTATGGCCTTACTCAAGGTTGGAGTCTCTACAGTCAAAAGTTTGCGAAGTATGGTTTCGTGGCCAATGCCAAGTACGAAAAAGTGTCTGAGCATGTGCTCCAAATGTTCTTCAAATTCGTAATGTCCTGTAAGGCATCTTAGCTTGGCGACATAACTCGCCACTTACTGGCCGTCAGACATTTTGTAGGTGCAGAACCGGTACCTCGCCATCAGAATGCTTTCCTTCGGGTTCAAATGCTCTCAGACAAGTGTGCACAAATCATGGTATGATTTCTCTGTGGGTTTTGCTGGAGTGAGCAGTTTCTTCATGAGGACATACGTTGGTGCCCCACAGACAGTGAGGAGGATCGCCCTTCATTTGGCAATGCTTTCTTCCCCATCTAACTCATTGGCCACAAAGTATTGGTCGAGTCACTCCGCAAAAGTTTCCCAATCATCTCCCTCCGAGAATTTCTCCAGGATGCACACTGTGCTCTGCATCTTTGGGTTCGCTATCTGTATCTCATTGCCAGTTGTAGTAGATGGAGAACGAGTCAGATTGAACACTGTGAACTCAAAGCAAAGTGTGACCGTAGTCTTTTGTTGCAAGTCTCCAGAGTGCCTCTTTAACCTGTGAAGCCTCCTTAAATATCTGTGCTTCCTTGGGACTCCAGGGGATGAGCCCTTTGGTGGGTGTACAGAGTAAATACAAGTATACATAAATAACAGTAAAGAGTTGGGGTCCCAGCACTGATCCCTGCGGCACCCCACTGGTTACTGATTGCCAACCCGAGAATGAACCATTTATCCCGACTCTCTGGTTTCTGTTCGTTAACCAATCCCCTATCCATGCTAATATATTACCCCCAACCCTGTGAACTTTTGTCTTGTGCAGTAACCTTTTAGGTGGCACCTTGTTAAATGCCTTCTGGAATTCCAAATACACCACATCCACTGGTTCCTCTTTATCCACCCTGTTCATTACATCCTCAAAGAATTCCAGCAAATTTGTCAAACATGACTTCCCCTTCATAAATCCATGCTGTTACATCCATGTTATAGCAGTGACAGATAAGAAAGGTGTTGAATTAAACGATGGGTGGAAGCTAGCATCAGGGCGGAAGGACAGTGAGGGGCTCTTGCCTTCACAGAAGGACTCCCATGTCCTGATCAGAAGTGACCCTCAGGCAATCTCGGTTACAAACCGGTTAATGACTCGAACATGTAGAAATGTAGATCGACAAACATAGCTGTTCAGATTATTGAATATATACAGGAAAAAACGTGAGTGAACCTTCCTCATAAGTCCGGCCATCATTAACCATTTTTGCCTGAGAGCAGAATGAAACATAAAGAACAGATTATAAATCGGAAGGGGATGTCATTGATGACCTAATTCAAGAATTTGAGATTTTGGTGAGCAATAAATCTGATTGGATGTTTAAAGAGACCAATCAGAGAGATGCAGAACAATGGAAATTGACAACGTGGCCAATGAACCAATTACAGTCATTGCCTTCACCTATCCCTCATTAGCATAGGGCTGTGGGCGGAGTGTGGGGCTGCCTATATAATGCGAGCCCGGAGCAGAATTTCCTTTATAGCTGTACCTGACTGAACAAGACGATGCCTGAGGAAAAGAAATCGCTTCTTGGCCTTTTGGTTAAGATCATGCGTAACTGACCTGACAGGGGAGTAACCATGACCCCAAAGTGGTTCTCCCTGGATCAGGAAGGTAGCTTTCCTATGCTTTTTGGAAATAGGAGGTGGGTGGGGTGGCTTGACGGAAGTGGATGGGGTTGCTGACCCATCCACCTCCATGGCACGAACCTGGTATTGCAGTACTTCCAGGAACGGTGCTTGGGCTCTAGGCCTTTTGGCTAAGAGCATTAGCGCAGGGTGATCCTTGATGTGTGCAAGGTGACCTCTGGCGTTTGTGATCTGACAAAGAATTGGAAAGATTGGCTACGATTCAAAAAAAAAAGAAACCAGCTTCGAAAAAGGGTGCCAAGAAAGTAATCAAGAAAACACCACCGAAGGGTGGCAAGAAGCGCAGAAAGTCGAGGAAGGAGAGTTACTCCATTTACATCTACAAAGTGATGAAGCAAGTTCACCCCGACACCGGCATCTCCTCCAAGGCCATGGGCATCATGAACTCGTTTGTGAACGATATTTCTGAGTACATTGCGGGTGAGGCTTCCCGCCTGGCCCATTACAACAAGCGTCGCACCATCAGTTCCCGGGAGATCCAGACCGCCGTGCGCCTGCTGCTATCCGGGGAGCTGGCCAAGCATGCTGTGTCGGAAGGGACAAAGGCGGTGACCAAGTACACCAGCTCCAAGTAAAACTCCACGCTGTCCTGACGGAACAAATCCCAAACACAATGGCTCTTTTAAGAGCCACCCACAACATCATTGAAAGAGCTGCACAAACACATCACCCTTTAGACTGAATTTACTGTAATTATTTCCCGAACAATTGTGTTTGAGACCCTTTACAATTCCAGCTGTAGATTTAGTTTTGAATTCTTATAAGCAGCTTCACTGACGGGTTCGACCTTGGCGTCGCTGGAATTTCCCGCAGTGAGTAAACTACAAACACGGTCCCTGGTCGCTTTCCCTTTGCTTCCAGACCCGTTCATTCACAGCGCCTGCCGACGAATTTATTTTGGGAGGGCGGGGAAACTCCGATTTCAGTCACACGTTCTCACTCAAGCCCTTTTCACGTTTTGTTTTTATTCCGTTGCGGCTCAGTCCGTTTATTAACCCGAGACTCCCCGCAGTGTAACAACCCAGAATGGGAGTTCTTAGAGACTAGAACAGGGGCAGTTTGAACACCTCTATTTTTACAGAAGGACTCTCAGTTCTGGTCTCACTCCCACAGCAGCTCCTATGAAAAAAAGTTCACTTTTACAACGATGGAGCTGGAATGTGTCCCGTGCACAATCAGTGGGGACTGAGTCCCGCCCGTTACAGACAATTTGAACCTGAAGCCGAATTTAATGCTGATTGTAACAGGCTGGAATTTGCAAAGGAAACATGGAATCAGACAAAAGGAAACAAAAAGTATTTTGAAGTATTTGGCTAATGGTGAAGTTACTAACATAATTCACAATTTTAACAATTATTGGCGGGATTTTTGAATTTAAAAAATCGTTAGGTTCTGACTTTGAGAACCAATCATTTTCGCCCTACTTTCATTGGTGGACTAAACAGGCTGTGATTGGTCATGGGAACCGACCAATGAAATTCACCACAGAGTGACCAATCACAAGGTCGCTCCCTGCATCCCTCCAGAATGTATAAGAAGGGCAGATGTGGGAGGAGTTTCTCATTCTTTCTCTGAGCTTGTGAATTGTGGAAATGTCTGGAAGAGGAAAAACCAGCGGTAAAGCTCGGGCCAAGGCCAAGTCTCGCTCCTCCCGAGCCGGACTGCAGTTCCCTGTGGGCCGTGTTCACAGGCTCCTGCGAAAGGGGAACTATGCTGAGCGTGTGGGTGCCGGAGCCCCGGTCTATATGGCTGCTGTGCTCGAGTATCTGACCGCTGAAATCCTGGAGCTGGCCGGCAATGCGGCCCGCGACAACAAAAAGACCCGCATCATCCCCAGACACCTGCAGTTGGCCATCCGCAACGACGAGGAGCTCAACAAGCTGCTGGGAAAGGTGACCATCGCTCAGGGTGGAGTGCTGCCGAATATCCAGGCTGTGCTGCTGCCCAAGAAAACCACCACTTCGTCCAAGACCAAGTAAAGCGGACAAGATTTAATCTAATAACCCAAAGGCTCTTTTCAGAGCCACCCACAGGATCTGTGAAAGGGCTGCTTACTGTCTTAATAGAGTCATGTACCGATAGATTGGCCTGTTTTAGACCTGTAAACATAGAAAATAGGTGCAGGAGTAGGCCATTCGGTCCTTCGAGCCTGCACCACCATTCAATAAGATCATGGCTGATCTTTCACCTCAGTACCCCTTTCCTGCTTTCTCTCCATACCCCTTGATCTCTTTAGTTATAAGGGCCGCATCTAACTCCCTCTTGAATATATCTAACGAACTGGCATCAACAACTCTGCGGTAGGGAATTCCACAGGTTAACAACTCTGAGTGAATAAGTTTCTCCTCATCTCAGTCCTAAATGGCTTACCCCATATCCGAATGGGGGAGTTTTCAGTTCCCAGTCACTGCATTACGGTTCTCTGCTCACAGATACACTCTTCCAGTTAACAGCGAATAATTGAACTACAGTTGTCACTCAACAATTGTATAAATACCGCCACAGGTTCCTTAAATGTTCTTTAATCTGTCTGAAAACTAGAGTCGGCGGTGATGAATTAATGTAGTAATAAAAGGGTCTAGTTTAATTTTGGTCTGGTTTGAGATAGTTTGAATGCTGCTTCTGTTCTCGGGAGCTCCGGCCGTTCCCGGGCTGTGTATTTCTCTGCTAAGCCAGTCAGTTTAGACCGCACTGGAGCAGCGAGCGATGTACACACACAGAACCCGGGTCAATTGCAGTGCTTCCCAGATCTGCCTGTCCCCATTCTCCGGCAACACCGAATGGGGAAATCTGTGTTCTGCCCCGGGGAACTCGAGGTCAGAGCGACGCAAAGCCGATGTCAGTTTCTGAAAATATTAAAGGGCTCATTAGTTAATCGTCAATAACTCCCATGTGAACGGAGCTGGTATATGAACACACGATCAGTAATCAGTCCCACACCCTCTGCCCCGTCCCTACAATGGGTTAATGAACAACACGAAGCTCTGGTTACAGGAGATGGCAGCTCTTTCCTTTGCTGATTTGGTGGCTCTGAAAAGAGCCGTTGTTGCACTTGGTGGTGAATCTTGGAGCCGAGGCAGGGGGAGTCGAGGCGCGCTCCCCGCGAATGCGGCGGGCAAGCTGGATGTCTTTGGGCATGATGGTGACTCGCTTGGCGTGAATGGCGCACAGGTTGGTGTCCTCAAACAGCCCCACCAGGTAAGCCTCGCTGGCCTCCTGCAGGGCCATGACGGCCGAGCTCTGGAAGCGCAGGTCGGTCTTGAAGTCCTGAGCGATCTCCCGCACCAGGCGCTGGAAGGGCAGTTTGCGGATCAGCAGCTCGGTGGATTTCTGGTAGCGGCGGATCTCCCTCAGAGCCACGGTGCCGGGTCTGTAGCGATGAGGCTTCTTCACTCCGCCTGTGGCCGGAGCGCTCTTCCGGGCCGCTTTAGTCGCCAGCTGTTTGCGAGGAGCTTTCCCTCCGGTAGATTTGCGCGCTGTCTGCTTGGTCCTGGCCATTTTCTGAACGAATCTGGGACACAAGGATTATTAATGCGGAGCCTCCTCTGGGGCCTCCTTTTAAAGTGTGTGAGGGTCCGCCCCGGGGCTGTGATTGGGTGCAGCCCGGCGCCAATCAAGTTTGAACCAAGCACCGAGAGTGAAAATGAAGGGCGGGGATTTCTGGGCCTTGAATGGCTGAACTGAAACTGACAGTTGGTCAATTTCAAAAAGCCCGCCAATTTCACAGTATCAACCAAGAGATTAAATAACCTCTAATTTCGCGCCAGCAGTTTAAGAATCCCGCTCTTTATAACGGCGATTGTGCCCCATTATAAGTCACCAAGTCCATTTCTCTGTAACATTCCGGTTTAAATTCTGTTCCATTCCCTGATCGGTCTGTACCGGGCGGGAATAAATCCCCGGTCACTGCTTCCTGTAAACATAAAGTCCCGCATCGATCCCGCCAGTGCCGTCCCGTTTAACCGATTCTCACAGAAACCTCACATGACAGGAATTATCTGTGAGGGGAGACTGTAATGTCTGGGTAAAGGGGACTGTGTATCCCACCCGCTAATTGTGACTGTCAGCCGAAGTTTCTGATCTCTCAATTTACAATAGTTGTAAAATATTTAATAATTCCCATATTCCTACAGCGACTACACTCCAAAAGTACTTGATTGGTCTTGAGGGGTTCGGTGGTCGTGAAAGGCGCTATATAAATCCAAATATTTCTTTCCATTAATTAAACAGCCGAAATCATTTCCCAACCCCAGGTCGCTGCTCTCTGTGAGGCGGTGGGTGGCTCTTAGAAGAGCCTTTGTGTTGTGTTTCGGGGGGAAAGGGTCAAGTTATTCAGCCGCCGAATCCATAGAGAGTGCGGCCCTGCCGCTTCAGAGCGTACACCACATCCATGGCAGTGACCGTCTTGCGCTTGGCGTGCTCAGTGTAGGTGACTGCATCCCTGATCACATTCTCCAGGAAAACCTTAAGCACCCCGCGGGTCTCCTCGTAGATCAAGCCTGAGATCCGCTTGACACCACCACGGCGAGCCAGGCGGCGGATAGCTGGTTTGGTGATGCCCTGGATGTTATCACGGAGCACTTTACGGTGCCGCTTGGCTCCGCCTTTACCCAGTCCTTTGCCTCCTTTACCTCGACCAGACATGATGACGGTTACTCACTGAAACAGCCGCTGAATGAGAAGGAGCTCCTCCCGGCTCCTTTTTATAGAGCTGGAGCCGACCTGACTGAGAAAGTGCAGAGTGAGAGAGGCGGGAAGGGGAGGAGACAGAGTCAAGATTGACAGACAGAGCAGAGAGCGGCCTCTGGTCTTCCAGCTCCGCCTCCAGCTTTCTGCAGCCGCCAATTTCAAACTGTTTTCCCACAATAGAACCGAGACACAGCGCTCTGCACAAACCCTTAAAGACTCGGAATTCATCTTCAAGGCTTCCATGAACCAGAAGCTTTTAAATAAAGTCCCGTTACAATGTAAATGGGGACTTTTCAGAATGGCAGGCAGTGACTAGTGAGGTACCGCAAGGTTCTGTGCTCGGGCCCCAGCTGTTTACACTGTACATTAATGATTTAGACGAGGGGATTAAATGTAATATCTCCAAATTTGTGGATGACACTAAGTTGGGTGGCAGTGTAAGCTGCGAGGAGGATGCTATGAGGCTGCAGAGCGACTTGGATAGGTTAGGTGAGTGGGCAAATGCATCGCAGATGAAGTATCATGTGGATAAATGTGAGGTTATCCACTTTGGTGGTAAAAACAGAGAAACAGACTATTATCTGAATGGTGACAGATTAGGAAAAGGGGAGGTGCAAAGAGACCTGGGTGTCATGGTACATCAGTCATTGAAGGTTGGCATGCAGGTGCAGCAGGCGGTTAAGAAAGCAAATGGCATGTTGGCCTTCATAGCGAGGGGATTTGAGTACAGGGGCAGGGAGGTGTTGCTACAGTTGTACAGGGCCTTGGTGAGGCCACACCTGGAGTATTGTGTACAGTTTTGGTCTCCTAACCTGAGGAAGGACATTCTTGCTATTGAGGGAGTGCAGCGAAGGTTCACCAGACTGATTCCCGGGATGGCGGGACTGACCTATCAAGAAAGACTGGATCAACTGGGCTTGTATTCACTGGAGTTCAGAAGAATGAGAGGGGACCTCATAGAAACGTTTAAAATTCTGATAGGGTTAGACAGGTTAGATGCAGGAAGAATGTTCCCAATGTTGGGGAAGTCCAAAACCAGGGGACACAGTCTAAGGATAAGGGGGAAGCCATTTAGGACCGAGATGAGGAGGAATTTCTTCACCCAGAGAGTGGTGAACCTGTGGAATTCTCTACCACAGAAAGTTGTTGAGGCCAGTTCACTGAATATATTCAAAAAGGAGTTAGATGAAGTCCTTGCTACTAGGGGAATCAAGGGATATGGTGAGAAAGCAGGAATGGGGTACTGAAGTTGCATGTTCAGCCATGAACTCATTGAATGGCGGTGCAGGCTAGAAGGGCCGAATGGCCTACTCCTGCACCTATTTTCTATGTTTCTATTAACAATCGCGAATATTCCCGCCGATATACAGCCCCTTCCCTGTCAATCTCAGACCTTGTTCCATCTCCCCACACTTCCTCTCACAGACGGGTTTAGCAGTTTACAAACACCTTATTCCAGCTGATTTGGAGAATGTGGTGCTTGGGGTTTGAGTTGTGAGGCGAGGTATCTCCGCCAGTATCACCGTCTCACAGAATCTGTGAAATGACAATGACCGGGAACTGAGACTGGAGCCGAACACATTCCCAGTTACAGTGAGGCCCGGGCCGGACATCCCATTCTCTGTGTGTTTTATTGCAGACACTGGGGGATGGGTGAGTGCAGCCAATGTCAGCGAGTCACCAGGGATCCTGGCTTCATGTTCAATGATTTCTGTCTGAAATCTGAGCCCGGCCCCGGGACAGGGATCATTTGATTCGGGGATCAGCTCTTTTCTGAGAGGCGTGGGTGGCTCTGAGAAGAGCCTTTGGGTTCAGATGTTTACAAGTTGCACTTTTTATTTACTTTTTGGGCGCTGCTTTCTTGGGTTTTGCTGATTTGGCTATGGCCCTCAGTTTTTTCACCTTTTTGGCCGCCTTTACCTTTGCGCCTGAGGCCTTCTCGGGGCTCTTGGGCTTCGCCGCCGCCTTCTTCCCAGCCGCTGCTTTCGCTGTCTTTTTTACTGTTGGCGCCTTCTTGGCTGCTGGTTTCTTGGTTGGAGATTTCTTGGCTGCTGGTTTCTTGGCTGGAGATTTCTTGGCTGCTGGTTTCTTGACTGGAGATTTCTTGGCTGCTGGTTTCTTCACCTTCCTTCCCACTTTCCCCTGGTTTTCCTTCTTAGCGACTTTGAAGGAGCCCGAGGCGCCCGTGCCCTTGGTCTGCACCAGGAAGCCATTTGTCACATTCCTCTTGATACTGAACCTGATCTGGGACCCGCGCTTCTCCACATCCACGCCTTTGGCCGCCAGAGCCTTCTTTATCGCGGCCAGGGACATCCCCTTGCGATCGCTGCCATCGGCCACAACCTTGAGGATCTGTTCGCCCATCGTGGGACCGGCTGGCTTGGAGCGGGGAGCCGCCTTCTTCTTCTTACTGGGAGCCTTGGTTTGAGCGGCGGCGGCAGGAGGAGCGGTTTCGGCGGCTGCAGTGTCAGTCATGTCGGCGGCTCTCTGACAATCTCTCTGACAGTCAGAGCTCGGTCAGAAATGAAACGGGAGGCGGCGGCACAGAGCAACTTAAAGGTAGCGAGCGGACGGGGCGGAGACTTCCTGCTGTCAGCTCCCCGCCCCTCCAGCCTCTCTGTGTTTCTCTCTCCTCATTAACTGTCCGATTCCAATTCAACCCGGGCCCTCCAGATTCCCAGACTGGCCTCTTTCTGTCCCGAACACCGGGCTGTTTGTTGTCGAGAAAGTTTCATCCGAACTGAAGGCAGCAATTTGGATTTAAACCCGTTTCATTGCTGCACTGATCGCGCTCTCTCACGCGATCGCGGACATTTTCTCTGTTTTTCGACTGAAATTTGAAATCACTTCAAACTTGACGTTTAATTCCCACTTTAGACCTGAGCAGGGCAGCAGGGCGATCCTGTGACAGGGAAATCTTTGAATTTTACACAAGAGGGACTCTGGAATCCGGCAATGAGACGGACACACAAACACAGTGACATTAGTCTCACCCGGCCGCCCCTTTAACACACTCTCGCTCACACAATGTTCACAATCTGCACATTCACAGCACAAACTGTCCCAGATTTACAGCTCCCAGCACAGGGTTTCCTCTCCGCTCGGCCTGTGCTGCCGATTCTCGGGATTAGTTGTAGTTTCCCAGCTCAGTAAGTGTTAAACACTCTGAGACAGGCGCCCCTCACAGTGCCAGTTCCAGATTCAGGGGCAGGAGCCAATCACAGCAGAGGCTGGCTTAACCCATATCTGCTGTTAAGTTGTTATATTGTTCGCACGCAGAAATATGTTTGCTTAACGTGAAAATATAAATTATGTGTTCACCGTCGCACCAGCCTCTTTGTATCTCTCTCTCCTCCTAAACGGAGGGACATTTAACTGTAACTGGTGTCCTATCCATCTCATACTCAACACCCAGAGATGGCTATCAGAGAGAGCGACAGAGACACAGTACCAGTCTTAAACTCCCTAACTGTGTCTGCTTATTACGCTCTATGATACTATCACATATTCATGTACAGCATCAGCGGAAAAGAGAGAGAGACAGGCACAGTATCAGTCTTACATTGTATATCAGTGTCTCCATATTACACTCAGTCACAGTGCCACACCGTCATGTATTGCACCAGAGAGAGAAACAGAAACATTCTCAGTGTTGTACTTCCAACAGTGTTTCCACATCGCGCTAAATAACAGAATCCCGCCTTCACAGACAGTTCAAGAGAAAGGGGGATAGCGGCAGAGAGAGAGTGGACTGAGAGAGAGAGAGACAGGGGAGGCAGGGCGGTGAGACACAGAAACATGCACAGTATCAGTTCCAGACTGACCTGTGAGGTCCGGTTTTATCCTGAAAGATCCCATTGGAGAGACATAAGATGCAGTCCCCTCTCTCACTGATATTGTACCACAGACAAACACATTATTAATCCCACACTGCGGGACAGTGTCAGAGAGTGAGAGAAACAAGGTCCCATATTTAACCCTCGCTTGCCTGTTGTACTCTCTGTAATCTTGCAGCTCAGGGCCGTTCGGTATTACACTCAGTGACCGAATGTCTCACTCTGATTAAATTAATCTGGGACAGTTTCTGTCAGATATTAACTCCTGCACAGTCCCAACAAACACTCCTACTCCCCCGTCCCTCCGATGTTTCTGCAGGATTGCTTTGTGAAGACGGGCTCACGAAGTGAAAAACACACTGCACGGAATGATCCCAAATTGAGCATCTCAAAGGGGCAAGGCCCCCATCTTTAAACATTTTCTGCCCTTGCCCCCCAGGCCCAGTTCCTTTGCTCAGATTCTGATAAAAGTAAATCGGGAAAAGTGCACTTTGATTTTTAAAGGCTGAATTATTACAGCGAGCTGCGCATGCGGGGATAAGCCCCGCCCCCGTGTCGATTTCCAGTGAGCAGAAGAGCGCATGCGCTCTCCCCTCCCCCAGCCCTGCCTGTGAGCGCTATTCACTCAGTGAGCGGAAGAAGATGGTTTAAACAACCGGGAATTGAGACACCACAGCCCCGGGGTAAGGCAGCGAGCAGTAGCCTCCTTACAGCAGCACATCGCTTTGGGAGCGTGTCCGCAGATGGGCTCAGAGATCGGCACTGAGTCCGGGGGAAGTTCAAGGGGAGTCGGGGTCTGTGTGTAACAGGTGGAGTGGAGCAAGAACTGGTCTCAGTGCGTGGAGTGAGTGGGGGAAGGGAGAGGCCATTCTCGGGCTGTGTGTGGACAGCGTGTGTCCCGGGTAAGGGAGACAGAATGGGAAGGATCTGCTGTTTACAATCATTGCTACTTTCTTCCTGCAAGCCAGTAGTGAACGTTCCTGCTTTCGTTCCAGTCTCACTGTGTTTGTTGTCATTGGACAGTGAGCAGTGGAAGCAGAGCCGGACAGTGAGGATTTATACAAGGCGCATCTATTGCAGGCACCGGGTGAGAAATGTGAAAGACACGTTTTAAACAGCGGCTCTTTGTTTCTGGTTGAACGGTTAGTGCCCTGGGAAAGGGGAGTAGCAATCTGAGCTGTGTAAAAGTCCGTGCTCCATCGGGTAGTCCCATTCCTGAAGCAGGGCAGGGGTTGGGTTGTGTCTGGATGTCAGTAAATTGCTGTAAATCTGCCCAACACACTTGGTGTGCAGAAGCCGAGTGCTGCAGTACTGCAGTGGAGTCAGACACTGACACTGTTTGTATCGCTGGCTTCCCTTTGCGAATGTTCATAATGAATATTAATTGAACGATTACATTCATCACTTTCGTCTTTTTTCTACCTCTCCTATTCTTGAATGATCAGAGATACCTTCTCCTACAGGCAAGGAATTGAAGGAACCGGAACAAATGTGAAGTTTCCTCCACCTGAGACATAAGGAACAGTGTAACCAGCTCCTTCTCACACACAGTAGGTACGGTACCTATCACAGTGTGCGGGTACGCAGACAGGTTATCCGAATTAAACATGTTTGTGGTGCTGAATGGCTTCCTCCTATTCCTGTGCAACAGGCCTGAGGGGGCTGATGGCCACCTCCTGTTCCAATTTAACAGACTGGAGATACTGAGTGGCCTTCTCCTGTTCCTAATGTAATAAACATGAGGGGCTTAATGGCCTCCTCCTGTTCATATGTAACAAGCTCTAGGGGCAGAATGACTTTCCCCTGTGCCTATGTATCAGGCTAGAATGGGATGAATGGCCTCCTTTAGTTCTTATGTAACAGGTTCCAGGGGCTGAATAGCCACTTCTATTCCAGTGTAACAGACTCCAGGGACTGAATGGCCTCCTCCAGTTCCGATATAACAAGCTCGCGGATCTGAATGTCCTCCTCCCGTTCCCATAAACAGTCCCGTGGGGATGAATGTCCTTGTCCTATTCCTAATGTAACAGACCTGAGGGGCAGAATTGTGTCATCCTATTGCTTTCTAACTCCAATTGCTGAATGGCCCTCTCCAGTTCTTAATGTAATATGCTCGAGGAGCTGAATGGCCTTCTCCAGTTCCAAATGTAATAGGCTCAAGGAGCTGAATGACCCTCTCCAGTTCCAAATGTAATAGGCTCAAGGAGCTGAATGGCCCTCTCCAGTTCCTAATGTAATAGGCTCGAGGAGCTGAATGGCCTCCTCCTGTTCCTATATAACATTCTCGAAGGGTTGACTGGCTTTCTCCTGCTCCCATGTCACAGGGCCAAAGGGCTGAATGGCCTGCTTATGATCCTAATTTAACATGCTTGAGAGGCTGAATGTCCTCCTCCAGTTCCTATATAACATGCAGGAGGGGCTGAAAGGCCTCCTTCAATTCCACTGTAACAGACTCGAGGGACTGAATGGCCTCCTCCTGTTCCTTATGTAACAGGCTCGAAGGGATGATTTGCCTCCAAGTTCCATGTGCTGAAAGGCCTCCTCAAGTTCCCAGATCCAAGGACTGTTCTTCCCCGTTGTTTTGGAAATAGCATCGGGCAGTAAACAGGAGCTCAATGCTTCTTGCCCGCCAGCTCTCTGATCAGGCTCCTCGCTCAAACATCCCCAAATGTTGCTTTCTTTTCCATCACCTCTCGAGTTATTAGCCAAGTTTTCATCGAGCAAATCGTGATCTCACCAGTAACAGCACTTTGCCGACGGTTATCCACGAGGCTGCTTCTGACATTTTCTTCTGCGTAAATGTTAACCACCGTAAGTAACTGAAAAGCTTCATTTCTATACCAACAACAAACACTTGCATTTATGACAGATACAGAATAATTCTCACATTCACTCACTGTACCCCTGACTGACAGATGCAGAATAATTCTCACATTCACTCACTGTACCCCTGACTGACAGATGCAGAATGAATCCCACACTCACTCACTGTACCAGAGACTGACAGATACAGAGTGAATCCCACACTCACTCACTGTACCAGAGACTAACAGATACAGAGTGAATCCCACACTCACTCACTGTACCACAGACTGTCACATACAGAGTGAATCCCACACTCATTCACTGTACCACTCACTGACAGACACAGAATTAATCCCACACTCGCTCACTGTACCACAGACTGATAGATACAGAATGAATACCACACTTACACACTGTACCACTGACAGTTATGGTTTATATAATGTACTAATAGCTAGTCTCTACTCCAAATATTTCTGAATCGCATTTGTCCAATATAATGAAAAACTTTTGTCTGTTGGGTTCATCTCTGATCTGTAAATTTCACAGATATAGGATAAAACACACTCTCACATACCAGAAACTGACAGATACAGAATAAAACTAACACACAGATACAAAAACTGACAGGTGCAGAATAAATCCCACACTCACATACCAGAAACCGGCAGGTATAGAGGAAACACACACTCACACACCCCAGAATGAGAGATGCAGAATGAATCCCACATTCACATTGCACAAACTGACATATAAAGGTAAAAATTCACACGCAGATACCAGAAACTGACACCCCACACTTCTGCCACAAACTGACAGGTACAGAAAAAAACACAATGAATCTCAGAAACTGACAGGTACATATTAATTCCTACACTCACACAGCAGTAACTGACAAGTACAGAATAAAACCCACATTCACATAGCAGAAACTGACAGGTACAGAATGCAATCCACACTTAGATACCAGAAAGTGACCGCTACAGATTAAAACCACAGTCACTCATCAGAAAATGACAGGTATCGATTAAACCCCATACTCCCATACCGGAATCTGACAGGTACAGAATAAAATCCATACTCCAATCTGAAAAACTGATGGATACTGGTCAATATCCACACTCACATACCAGAAGCTGACGATACAGGTTAAAGTACACACACTCATATCAGAAACTGACAGGTACATGATAAAACACACACAGACATAACCGAAACTGACCGATACAGATAAAGACCACACTCATCAGAAACTGATAGATATAGAATAAAACGCACACTCACACATATCAGAAACTGATAGGTACACAATAAAACCCACACTCACATATAAGAAATTGACAGGTAGACAACAAAACCCAAACTCACATCTCAAAATTTGACAGGTACACAATAAATCCCAACTCACATAGCAGAGACTGACAGGTACAGAATAAATCTCACATTCACTTCACAACAACTGACAGGTACAGAATAAAACACACACTCAGATACCAGAAACAAAGAGGTACAGTATAAATCCCACATTCACATCGCAGAAATGGACGGGTACAGTATGAAACCCACACCCATGTATCTGAGCAATAATATGCAAGTAAAACCCATACACGCCTGTCAGAAACTGACAGGGAAACACATGCCAGAGGCTGACGGAATGAGTAAAACAGTTTAGGCACTCGTACTCCAGTGTCAGGCTCACACAATCATTTTTTCAGTAATTCGGATGATAACTAATATGCTCGCAATGTGGCCCATTTAATTAGTGATAAAAGCAACTTGTGAAATAATCCCATTTTTGCTAATTTAATTTGTGACAAAAAGATGGTCTGAACATGCGCTAAATACACGCTGCTCCTCCCCTCCCCACAGTGTTTAAACCAACGGGAAGGGCTCATGTGAGCTCCCCTCCCCCAGCTCTGTCAGCGGCTGCCGTTTCCTCTGTGCTGGGCTGATGATCGTTGAACACATCAGGGAGCGGAAATATCCCAGGCCCGAGTAAGGGAGCAAACAGCAGCCTCCTTACAGCAGCTCATCGCATTGGGACTGTGTCCGCAGATGGGCTTTGAGTCGGGGTAAGTTCAGCGGCAGTCGGGGGCTGTCTGTAAGAGGCAGAGTGGAGCAGGAAGTCGTTCCAGAACATGGAGTGAGTGGGGGAAGGGAGAGGCCATTCTCTGGCTGTGTGTGTTCCGTGTAAGGTAACAGAGAAAGTAAATCACCTCGCTCTTTCAAATCATTGCTGCTTTCTTTCCCCAAATCAGTAGTGAATGTTCCTGATTCAGTTCCAATCTCAGTGTCTGTTGTTCTTGGACATTAAACAGTGTAAACAGAGCCTGGATGTGAGGAGTGTCACAAAGTGCATCTACTGCAGATACCAAAAGAGGAATGTGATAGGAGACATTTCAAAAATGGGTTATTTTGTTTCGGTGCGTTGAATTCTCCAAAACCATGTTGCTGGTGATCGAGAGATACATTGTCGCTCCCTCAGATACATCAGCATCTGGTAACTGTGACATTCTGTTAATGACACAGGCCCTCAGCTCGGTTTCAATAGACTGAGAACAATTGTTGTACAACCCAGGTACCTGTGGTTATATTCCAGGAAGCGATTCAGAATTGTACAGGTAGTCCCATGGGAGTGGGAGATATAAACCTGGACTGTGCCAATCGGGTGTCCCATTCATGGACCAGTGCTGGTTTTGGGTTGTGTCTGGATGCTGATAACTTTCTATAGAACTGTCCTACACACCTGGTGTGGAAAATCTGAGTGTCGCTGTACTGCAGTGAGGTCAGACAAGGACTCTGTTTGTATCACGGTTTCCTCTCTCCAGATACTTTACTTTATTATGCACAAACACATGAATTATAAATTTATTCTCTCCATTGCCTGTCCATATCATAACTAATAGTGTTCTCCTATTATTATTCTCAGAGCAAAATACTTCACCAAGCCAGAATAAATTTGATCTTTCCTCAACCCGGAACACAAGAAACAGTGCAGGCAGCTCCTTCTCACACACAGTAAGTACATTATCACTCAGAGCGCAGAGACACAGAACTGACCGCAATCATATTGCCACAGATAGCAGAAGCTGTCAGTCCCACAGTGATCCAAATTCCCAGAGTTATGCTATGAATCCCACAGTCACTTGGAGCAGTACAATAATATGTTGTTCCAAAGTCCAATCATATTGCATTGAAAGGCAGATCCTTTACTCAGACACATGAACAGATAGACACTGACACGGTGTCAATCCACACTGGTGTCTGTACACTGACTCTCAAACCCAACTGCTGTCATACAAGAGCAGAGAAACAGAGGTAATGGCCTGAACCAAACCTCCTCCTGAGACAGTCATCGGTAATCGCAAACTATCATCCGCCTACAGCAGGTGGAGAAGGAACCAAATCCAACAGTCACAAAGAGCAAGAATAGCTCAGTACAAGAGACTGTCAATTACATAATCAATCCCACACTCACACATCACCAGTCGAACAGATACATAATCAATCCCACACTCTCACACGTCAGCAGTCTAACAGATACATAATCAATCCCACACTCGCACACATCACCAGTCTAACAGATACATAATCAATCCCACACTCGCACACATCACCAGTCTAACAGATACATAATCAATCCCACACTCACACACATCACCAGTCTAACAGATACATAATAAATCCCACACTCTCACACATCACCAATCTAACAGATACATAATCAATCCCACACTCTCACACATCACCAGTCTAACAGATACATAATCAATCTCTCACTCACACACATCACCAGTCTAACAGATACATAATCAATCCCACACTCTCAAACAGTAACAGAAACTGACAGCTACAGAATTAATCCCACACTCTCAAACAGTACCAGAGACTGGGATTAACATAATGATTCATACACTCAGACACATTGAATGACAGATTGAGAAAGAATCACAATCACCTCCAATACCTGAGATTGACTGACTGATTGAGAGTGAAACCCACACTCCCCTACCAGGCCCTTACAGCTACAGACAAATACTCACACTCACATACCAGGGACAGATAGTTAGAGAGTGAACTCCAGTCACTCACCAGAAACTGAGAGGTACAGAAAAAAAACACTTCTGCATTCCAGAGACCGATAGATACAGAGTAATACCCACACTCGCTTTCCAGAGACTGATAGATAAATACCCACACTCACATTCCAGAGACTGATAGATACAGAGTAATATCCACACTCACATTCCAGAGACTGATTGATACAGAGTAATACCCACACTCACATTCCAGAGACTGATAGATAGAGTAATACCCACACTCACATTCCAGAGACTGATAGATACAGAGTAATACCCACACTCACATTCCAGAGACTGATAGATAGAGTAATACCCACACTCCCATTCCAGAGACCAATAGATACAGAGTAATACCCACACTCACATTCCAGAGAATGATAGATACAGCGTAATACCCACACTCACATTCCAGAGACTGATAGATAGAGTAATACCCACACTCACATTCCAGAGACCAATAGTTACAGAGTAATACCCACACTCTCATTCCAGAGACTGCTAGTTACAGAGTAATACCCACGCTCACATTCCAGAGACTGATAGATACAGAGTAATACCCACACTCACATTCCAGAGACTGATAGATACAGAGTAATACCCACACTCTCATTCCAGAGACTGCTAGTTACAGAGTAATTCCCATGCTCACATTCCAGAGACTGATAGATACAGAGTAATACCCACACTCACATTCCAGAGACTGATAGATACAAAGTAATACCCACACTCACATTCCAGAGACTGATAGATACAGAGTAATACCCACACTCACATTCCAGAGACTGATAGATACAGAGTAATACCCACACTCACATTCCAGAGACTGATAGATACAAAGTAATACCCACACTCACATTCCAGAGACTGATAGATACAGAGTAATACCCACACTCACATTACAGAGACCGATAGATCGAGTAATACGGACACTCACATTCCAGAGACTGACAAATACAAATTAAAAACCACACTCCCATAACAGAAACCTACAGGTACTGATTAAAACCCTTACTCAAATATCAGAAACAGATAGCTACAGAATGAAACGCACACTCACTTCCCAGTGATGGACAGATACAGAATAAAACACCAGAGAGTGACAGATAGATAGTAAAATCAACACTGACCTGAAAGTGACTGACTGATTCAATGTCAAACCCCCAATACCACAGCTGTACCAGATACTTAAAGGCACAGAATGAAATCAACATTCATATAATAGCAACTGATGGGTACAGAAAACATACACACATTAACATACCAGTGACAGACAGGTAGAATGTGGTAAACTCCACACTCGCATAACAGAAACTGTGACCTATAGAATATAACCCCATTCATAACAGAAACAGACAGGTACAGATAAAAAGTGCCACATTCACACACAAGAGACTGACAGATACAGAGTGAAATCCACATTCACCCACTTGAATAAAACACACATTCGCATAACAGCAACTGACAGGAGTAAAACCCACATACACATCCCAGAGACTGACAGCTGTAGAGTAAAATCCACATTCTCATAAAAGTGACTGACAGATAAAGAATAAAACGCACACTCACATCCCAGAGAGTGAAAGATACAGACAAAAATACACATTTATGTTACTGAGATTGACACTTGCACATAATACCCAAACCCATATACCAGAAACTGACAGATACAGAGAAAAATTCACACTCAAATCCCAGAGACTGACAGATGGAGTAAAACCCACTCTCACATACCATAGACTGACAAATACAGAGTAAAATACACACTCACATACCATAGACTGATGGATACAGAATAAAACCCACACTCACATACCAGAAACTGACAGGTACAGATTAAAGCCCATATTCACATCAGAAAAACTGAAAGGTGCAGAATGAAGCCCCATTCAAATACCAGAAACAGACAGGTACAGACAGAAGCACACATTACCTGAAACTGACCGAGAGTAAAACCCACACTCACCTACCAGAGATTGAAATTTACCGATACAATCCACACATATAACAGAGACTGACAAGTATAGTGTGAAATCCAAACTCACACTCCGAAAACTGTTATATACAGAGTAAAATTCACACTCACATACCATAGTCTGAGAGATAGAGTAATACCCACACACAAATATCAGAAACAGACACAGGTAAAACCCACACTCACATATCAGAAAATGACAAGGACTGTGTTAATCCAACACTCACATACCAGAGAATGAAAGATACAGAATGAAACCCACACTCACTTACCAGTAATTGATAGGTACAGAGTGAAAACCTCCCTTCCATACCATAAACTTACATGTATAAAGGAAAAGCCACATTCGCTAACCAGAGACTGACAGATACAGAATAAATACTACACTCACTGGTGGGCGTAGTCTATAGGCCCCCTAATAGTATCTAAACTGTTGGATGGAGTATAAATCAAGAAATAATGGAGGCTTGTAAAAAAAGGAACCGGAATAATCATGGACAATTTTAATCTTCATATTGATTGAACAAATCAAATTGGCCAAGATAGTCTTGACGAAGAATTCAGAGTGTATCTGGGATAGTTTCCTTGACAGTACTTTGTGGAAACAACCAGGGAGCAAGCTATCTTAGATCTGGCATTATGTAATGAGAACATAAGAACATAAGAAATAGGAGCAGGAGTAGGCTACTTGGCCCCTCGAGCCTGCTCTGCCATTTAGTAAGCACATGTCTGATCTGATCATGGACTCAGCTCCACTTCCCTGCCCGCTCCTCATAACCCTTAATTCCCTTATCGCTCAAAAAATCGGTCTATCTCCGTCTTAATTATATTTAATGGCCCAGCCACCACAGCTCTCTGGGGCAGAGAATTCCACAGATTTACAACCACCTGAGAGAATAAATTCCTCCTCATCTCAGTTTTAAATGAGTGACCCCTAATTCTGAGACTATGTCCCCTAGTTCTAGTTTCCCCTATGAGTGGAAATATCCTCATTGCATCCACCTTGTCGAGCCCCCTCATTATTTTATATGTTTCAATAAGACCACCTCACATTCTTCTGAACTCCAATGAGTATTGGCCCAACCTACTCAACCTCTCATCATAAGTCATCTCCGGAATCAACCGAGTGAATCTTATCTTATCCAGTGCAAGTATATCCTTTCTTAAATAAGGAGACCAAAACTGCATGCAGTACTCCAGGTGTGGCCTCACCAATACCCTGTAAAGTTGTAGCAGGACTTCTCTGTTTTTATACTCCATCCCCCTTGCAATAAAGGCCAACATTCCATTTGCCTTCCTGATGACTTGCTGTACCCCATACTAACTTTTTGTGTTTCATGCACAAGGACCCCCAGATCCCTCTGTACTGCAGCACTTTGCAATTTTTCTCCATTTAAATAATAATTTGCTTTTTTATTTTTTCTGCCAAAGCGGACAACCTCACACTTTCCCACATTATACTTGGGACGGACTCCACTTGGAATGTGCTGGGGTTAGGGTCCTGGCGAACCGAATAACTAGGGCTGCAGAGAGAGCTTTAGCAATCAGTGGTGGGTAGGGTTCAGGTGAGCAGAAACCTAAAAGCTCAAAGAATAAGGTGAAGGCAATAGAGCAGTGTAGCATTGGGGGAAACAAAAACGGAACAGGAAGGGACAGAATCTATAAACATAAACGTGTATCAGAAGCTGGGGCCATAGCAGGATAAAAACCATGCTAACTCTGCTTGACTGAATTATGCTTTTCCAAATGTCCTGGGACAAATGTTAGGTGAACTGGTCTTGTGACACTGTTGTGAAGTGCCTTGGGACATTGTACTACGTTAAAGGTGCTATATAAATCAAAGTTATTATTATAGGAAAGCTGCAGGTTTATGCGTCGCCACCGAGATTCATCGAGACGTAGAGCGCATGTGTGGCGATCTTTGCAAAAGAGCAAAGTATGGGCGGGGCTACAGGATCCCAGTGAACCCAGCCAGAGTCAGCACCTTCAGGGGAGGAGAGGGAGAGGAACCAGTGAGTGTAGAACTGAACCCAGCCAGAGTCAGCACCTTCAGGGGAGGGGAACCAGTGAGTGTAGAACTGGACCCAGCCAGAGTCAGCACCTTCAGGGGAGGAGAGGGAGGGGAACCAGTGAGTGTAGAACTGAACCCAGCCAGAGTCAGCACTTTCAGGGGAGGGGTACCAGTGAGTGTGGGACTGAACCCAGACAGAGTTGGTGGTGAAAACTGGGAGCAGAGGATACGCTGTCTTCAGACGTGCGATGTGTTTGAATTTCAGCACAGGGAGGACGGAGAGTGCATAGGACAGTGATTTACAGCTTTGGAGGAAGAATAAGGGGTAAGCCATTTAGGACTGAGATGAGGAGAAACTTCTTCACTCAGAGAGTTGTTAACCTGTGGAATTCTCTATTGCAGAGAGTTGTTGATGCCAGTTCATTAGATATATTCAAGAGGGAGTTAGATATGGCTCTTAAGGCTAAAGGGATCAAGGGGTATGGAGAGAAAGCAGGAAAGGGGTACTGAGGTGAATGATCAGCCATGATCTTATTGAATGGTGGTGCAGGCTCGAAGGGCCGAATGGCCTACTCCTGCACCTATTTTCTATCTTTCTATGTAACAAGAGAGGAAAAAATGTTCCATGGAATCTAGAATTGTGTGTTCTGAATTTCTGCCCTGTACTTGCAGTAATGATTTTTGTAAACTCCTTTTCCAAGGTATTGGAAGGGGAGGATTTGCAGATGAGAAACTCAAACCAAACGGAATCACTCGATTCCTCCGGACCTGAATATCATTGGCCTTTGCATGTGGAAGGAGAAATGTTTGTCTGTTCTTTCTGTGGGAATAGATTTCAAACATCAGTGTGACTGGAAAAGCACCAAGACACACACACCCGAGTGAGAGTGTTCCAGTGCATTGACTGTGGAAAGAGCTTTAACCAGTTACACAGCCTGAAAAAACATTGCACCATTCACAGCGGGGAGAAACCGTACATGTGTTCTGTTTGTGGCAAGGCTTCAACTGATCATCCAACCTGGAGAGACACAAGGACACCTGCACCATGGAGAAACCATGGGAATGTGGGGACTGTGGGAAGAGATTCATTTCCCCGTCTGATCTGGAAATTCATCGACGCAGTCACACCGGGGAGAGGCCATTCACCTGCTCTGATTGTGGGAAGGGATTCAGTCGGTTATCCCACCTTCTAACTCACCAGCGAATTCACACAGGGGAGAGACCATTCACCTGCTCTGAGTGTGGGAAGGGATTCACTTGTTCATCCAACCTTCTAACTCACCAGCGATTTCACACTGGGGAGAGACCGTTCACCTGCTCTGAATGTGGGAAAGGATTCACTGTGTCATCCCGCCTGCTGACACACCAACGAGTTCACACTGGGGAGAGACCGTTCATCTGCTCTGTATGTGGGAAGGGATTCACTATCTCATCCATCCTGCTGATACACCAGCGAGTTCACACTGAGGAGAAGTCGTTCACCTGCTCCGTTTGTGGGGAGCGATTCGCTTGGTCATCCCACCTGCTGGTGCATCAGCGAGTTCACGCTGTGGAGAGGCCGTTCATCTGCTCACTGTGTGGGAAGGGATTCACTCAGTCATCCCACCTGCTGACACACCAGCGCATTCACACTGGGGAAAGGCCATTCACCTGCACTGAGTGTGGGAAAGGATTCACTCAGTCATCCCACCTGCTGACACACCAGCGCATTCACACTGGGGAGAGACCGTTCACCTGCTCTGTGTGTGGGAAGCGATTCACTCGATCATTCCACCTGCTGAGACACCAGCGAGTTCACAAGTGACTGCAGGGTTTGGCTACTACTGTTATCCCAGACTGAATCGTGTTCATTCTGACCGTTGGGGTTTCTTTCTGCTGATATTGATTACCCTATAACTGGGCTGGAGTTTAATATTCTGGATATTTGACCAATTAATCAATGGGAAATGGGTCAGATAAAAATAATACTAATTGTGTTTGCATCTCATCATCATAGGCAGTCCCTCGGAATCGAGGAGGACTTGCTTCCACTCCCAAAGTGAGTTCTTTGATGGCTGAACAGTCCAATATGAGAGCCACAGACCCTGTTACAGGTGGGACAGACATTCGTCGAGAGAAGGGTTCGGTGGGGCTGGTTTGCCACTGCCTGTGCTTGGCCTCTTCATGCTCTTTGCGTTGAGACTCGAAGAGCTCAACGACCTCCCGGATGTACTTTCTCCACCTCGGTGGTCTGCCGCCGGGGTCTCCCAGGTGTCAGTGGTGATGTCGCACTTTAACAACGAGGCTTTGAGGGTGTCCTTATAACGTTTCTGCTGTCCTCCTTTGGCTCGTTTACCATGAAGGAGCTCGGCATAAAGCATTTGCTTAGGGAGTCTCGTATCTGGCATGCGCACTATGTGGCCTGCCCAGCGAAGCTGATCGAGTGTGGTCAGTGCTTCAATACTGGGGATGTTAGCCTGGTCAAGGACACGGCTGTTGGTGCGCCTGTCCTCCCAGGGGATTTGCAGGATCTTGTGGAGACATCTATACTTCACTCTTTAAAGGGATTTCTTCAAGTACTGAAAGCTGCAACAAATTGAGCTAAACTTTGTTCAACAATTGATAAAATTAATGGAATCTGCAGTTTGGCTTTGAATTTCTTTGGGATGGCGCTGGACATGATGTGCCTTGAAATACCTCCTGTGTCCAGTAGATGACGCTGTCCCTCCAATTAACTCCGACTGAGAGGTGCGTGACTCAAGCAGGAGGAACGAGGGCAGCTCAGGTTAGACACTGCACCCCACAGGGACATCACACATTGCCCCCTCCCTGGGGCAGCTCAGGGTCAGACACTGCACCCCACAGGGACATCACACATTGCCCCCTCCCTGGGGCAGCTCAGGGTCAGACACTGCACCCCACAGGGACATCACACACTGCCCCCCTCCCTGGGGCAGCTCAGGGTCATCACACATTGCCCCCTCCCTGGGGCAGCTCAGGGTCAGACACTGAATACACTGCACCCCACAGGGACATCACTCACTGCCCCCCTCCCTGGGGCAGCTCAGGGTCAGACACTGAACACACTGCACCCCACAAGGACATCACTCACTGCCCCCCTCCCTGGGGCAGCTCAGGGTCAGACACTGAACACACTGCACCCCACAGGGACATCACACATTGCCCCCTCCCTGGGGCAGCTCAGGGTCAGACACTGAACACACTGCACCCCACAGGGACATCACTCACTGCCCCCCTCCCTGGGGCAGCTCAGGGTCAGACACTGCATCCCACAGGGACATCACACATTGCCCCCTCCCTGGGGCAGCTCAGGGTCAGACACTGCACCCCACAGGGACATCACACATTGCCTCCTCCCTGGGGCAGCTCAGGGTCAGACACTGCACCCCACAGGGACATCACACATTGCCCCCTCCCTGGGGCAGATCAGAGTCAGAACTTGGAGTGGGAAAGGGAGGATGCAGTTGTCGTGGACCATGTAGGGACTAATGCATAGGTAGGGCTAGGTTCTGCTGAAAGAGATGGAGGAGTTGGGGTTCAAATGAAAAAGCTGAACCGCAAAGGTAATAATCTCTGGATTGTTACTTGAACCCCACACCAATTGTTACAGGGAGAAGCAGATTCGAACATTAAATGCATGGTTCAAAGAGTGGTGTGGGAGGCAGGGGTTATGCTTTACAGACACTGGCACCAGCACTGGGCAAAGAGGGAGCTGTTCCCTTGCCATGGGTTTCACTTGAGCTGGGCAGGAACCAGTGTCCTGGCGAATTGAATAACTAAGGCAGTAAACAGGGTTTTAAACTATTGAAGGCGGGGTGGGG
Source organism: Pristiophorus japonicus (assembly GCF_044704955.1). Lineage (NCBI taxonomy): Eukaryota > Metazoa > Chordata > Chondrichthyes > Pristiophoridae > Pristiophorus > Pristiophorus japonicus. The sequence goes on from NC_091985.1 coordinate 208,760,503, forward strand.
AGATCCAGGAAAGTACAGCACGGTTTAGATTCAGAGAAAAAGCAAAAGAGACATGTCAAGGATCTAAAGCAGAGTTTTGGATAACAATAAGCAGAGTGGGTCAGGAAGAGACAGAGAGAGTAACAAAGGTAATAGGGCATTACGGACTAAGGAGACATCAAGGAAAAATAGAAGAAAGTCAAAGCTAAAAGCACTATATTTTAATGGACAAAGAATTCTCAACAGAATAGATGAATTAGTAGAACAGATAGAAATTAATAGGTTTGATCTAATAGCCATTACGGAGATGTGGTTGCAAAGTGACCACGGTTGGGAACTAAATATTTCAGGATACATAACTTTTAGAAGAGATGGCAAAATAGAAAAGGAGAAGAGGAAGCCCTGATAGTAAAGGATGGGATAAAGACAGTAGAGGGAAAGGATCTTAGCTCAGAAAATCAAGAATCAGTTTGGGTGGAGCTAAGAAACAGCAAGGGGCAGAAAACATTGGTCGGAGTTGTTTGTCGGCCCCCAAACCGTAGTGGTAATGTAGGGCACAGTATAAATCAGGAAATTAGAGGTGCATGTAACAAAGGTAATACAATAATCATGGGGGACTTTAATCTGCATATAGACTGGGGAAACCAAATTTGCAGTAATAGTGTGGAGGACGAATTCATGAAAAGTATACAAGATGGTTTTCTAGATCAGTATGTTGAGGAACCAACTAGAGAACAGGTTATTTTAGATCTAGTATTGTTCAATAAGAAAGGGTTAATTAATAACGTTATAGTAAAGGGGCCCTTAGGGAAGAGTGACTATAATATGATAGAATTTTACATTAAGTTTGAAAGTGATTTAGTTAAATCTGAAACTTGGGTCTTAAATCTAAACAAAGGAAACTATGTAGGTATGAGGGGAGAGTTGGTTAAGGTAGATTGGGAAACTACATTAAAAGGTATGATGGTAGAAAAGCAATGGCTATCACTTGAAGAATTAATACATAATTTACAACAAACACACATTCCTTTTTGGCACAAAAATCCCACAAGAATAGTGGTCCAACCGTGGCCAACAAGAGAAGTTAAAGATAGTATTAGATGACAGAAAGATGCTTAGAATGTTGCCAAAAAGAGCAGTAAGCCTGAGGATTGGGAAGATTTTGGAATTCAGCAAAGGAGGACCAGGAAATTGTTAAGAAAGGGAAAATAGAATATGAAAGTAAACTAGTGAGAGACAAAATAACAGACTTCAAATGCTTCTATGGGTATGTAAAAAGGAAAAGTTTAGTAAAAGTAAATGTGTTTCCCCTACAGGAGACAGGAGAAATTATAATGTGAACAAGGAAATGGCAGAGAAATTAAATGCATATTTTATGTCTGTCTTCATGGAAAGTGGTGCAAAAAACTTGCTGGATCTACTGGAGAACCCAGGGTCTAGCGAGAATGAGGAACTGAAAGAAATTAATATTCATCAAAAAATGGTACTGGAGAAATTAATGGGACTGGAAGCCGATAAAATCCCTGGACCTGATAGCCTACATCCTAGGGTATTGAAAAGGGTAGCTATAGAACTAGTGGATGCATTGGTTGTCATCTTCCAAAATTCCAGAGTCTAGAATGGTTCCTGTGGTTTGGAAGATAGCAAATGTAACTGAGCTATTTAAGAAAGGAGGGAAGAGAGAAAGCGGGGAACTACAGAGCAGTTAACCTGACATCAGTAGTAGGGAAAATGCTCGATTCTATTATTAACAACATGGTAACATGCACTTAGAGAATAATAAGATTGGGCAGAGTCAACAATTCGGTAGGCTGCAGCGATCTTCCAGAGAAACATGGAGAGCCTACTCAAGTCGGTACCAAGCACGGTGGTTTTTCAGGACGAAATATTGGTCATGGGTCAGGACACCGTCGAGCACCTACAAAACCTGGAGGAGGTCCTCCAGCGACTGGATCGCGTAGGGCTGCAGCTGAAGAGGTCAAAATGCATCTTCATGGCAACAGAAGTGCAGTTTTTGGGGAGAAAGATTGCGGCGGATGGCATTCGGCCCACATATGCCAAGACAGAGGCTATCAGAACGTCACAGAGCTGCGGTCGTTCCTGGGGCTCCTCAACTATTTTGGTAACTTCCTACCGGTGTTAAGCATCCTCTTAGAACCCCTACATGTGTTATTGCATAAAGGTGAGAATTGGATATGGGGAAAAAACAAGTAATTGCTTTTGAGAAAGCCAGAAACATTTTATGCTCCAACAAGCTGCTTGTACTGTATAACCCGTGTAAAAGACTTGTGCTAGCATGTGATGGGTCATCGTACGGAGTCGGGTGTGTATTACAACAAGCTAACGTTGCGGGCAAATTGCAAACAGTCGCATATGCCTCCAGGAGCTTGTCTAAGGACGAGAGGGCCTACAGCATGATTGAGAAAGAGGAATTAGCGTGTGTGTTCGAGGTAAAGAAAATGCATCAGTGGCAGTTTGGCCTCAAATTTGAGCTGGAAACCAATCACAAGCCCCTCATATCCCTGTTCGCTGAAAACAAGGAGATAAATACTAATGCCTCAGCCCACATACAAAGGTGGGCACTCACACTATCAGCGTATAACTATACCATCCACCACAGGCCAGGCATCGAGAACTGTGCAGGTGCTCTCGGTTGGCTACCATTGTCCACCACGGGGGTGAAAATGGCGCAACCTGCAAACTTGTTGATGGTGGCACAGCCCGCAGACTTGTTGATGGTCATGGAAGCGTTTGAAAATGATGAATCACCTGTCACATCCCGCCAGATTAGGACTTGGACCAGCCAAGATCCTCTGCTGTCCCTAGTAAAAAAAACTGTGTACTGCATGGGAGCTGGGCCAGCATCCCCGTTGAAATGCAAGAGCTAATCAAGCCATTCCAGCAACGAAAGGACAAGCTGCCCATTCAGGCAGACTGCCTGTTGTGGGGTAACCGCGTAGTGCTACCCAAAAAGGGCAGGGAGACGTTCATCTCGGATCTCCACAGCACACACCCGGGTATAGTAATGATGAAAGCGATAGCCAGATCCCACGTGTGGTGGCCCGGTATCGACTCTGACTTAGAGAACTGTGTATGGCAATGCCGCATGTGTACTCAGTTGAACAACGTGCCCAGAGAGGCACCACTAAGTTTGTGGTCCTGACCCTCCAGGCCATGGTCGAGGATCCATGTCGACTATGCGGGCCCGTTTCTCGGTAAAACGTTCCTGGTGGTGGTGGATGCTTTTTAAAATGGATTGAATGTGAAATAATGTCGGGAAGCACTGCCACCGCCACCATTGAAAGCCTGAGGCCCATGTTTGCCATCTACAGCGGGCCATGTTTCACCAGTGCCAAATTTAAAGAATTCATGACCTGCAATGGGATCAAACATGTCACCTGGGCCCCGTTTAAACCAGCCTCCAATGGGCAGGCAGAGCGGGCAGTACAAACAATCAAACAGAGCCTTAAACGAGTCACAGAAGGCTCACTCCAAACCCGCCTGTCCCAAGTACTGCTCAGCTACCGCACGAGACCCCACTCGCTCACGGGGGTGCCCCCGGCTGAGCTACTCAAGAAAAGGATACTTAAAACCAGACTCTCGCTGGTTCACCCCAACCTGCATGATCAGGTAGAGAGCAGACGGCAGCAACTAAATGTAAAAGATGGTCACGCCATTGTGTCACGGGAAATTGATCTGAATGACCCTGTGTATGTGCTAAACTATGGACATGGTCCCAAGTGGATCGCGGGCACAGTGATAGCCAAAGAAGGGAGCAGGGTGTTTGTAGTCAACTTAGACAATGGATAAATTTGCAGAAAGCACCTGGACCAAACGAGGCTGCGGTTCACAGACTGCTCTGAACAGCCCACAGCAGGCACCACCTTTTTCGAGCCCACAACACACACCCAAAGGATCAACGACACCACCCCGGACCAGGAAATTGAACCCATCATGCCCAACAGCCCAGCAAGGCCAGGCTCACCCAGCAGCCCTGCAGGGCCAACAACATGCCAGCCCAGCGAGGGCACAGCCAACACACCAGAACAGACATTTGTACCGAGGCGGTCCACCAGGGAAAGAAAGGCTCCCGACCGCCTCACCTTGTAAATAGTTTTCACTTTGACTTTGGGGAGGAGTGATGTTGTGTATCTGTAAAGCATGCACTCCCATGTCCGCCACCAGGGAGTGCATCCCCTGAAATCCCAAGGGATCCCAGCATCCCTTCGGAGCACTGTATATAAGCCGGCCCCTAAGGCCTGTTCCTGAATCTGGAGTGTCTTAATAAAGACTGAGGTCACTGTTACTTTAACCTCCCTGTGTGCAGTCTCATCTATGTTAGGAAATGTTTAAGTGCACATCGAAGTATTTTTTAAATGTGGTGAGTGTTCCTGCCTCTACCACCCTTTCAGGCAGTGAGTTCCAGAGCCCCACCACCCTCTGGGCAAATCAATTTCCCCTCATATTTCCTCTAAACCTCATACCAATTACTTTAAATCTATGCCCCCTGGTTGTTGACCACCTCTGCCAAGGGAAACAGATCCTTCCTATCCACTCTATCCAGGCTCCAGATAATTTTATAAACCTCAATCAGGTCTCCCCTCAGCCTCCTCTGTTGCAAAGAAAACAGACCCAGCACCTCCAATATTTCCTCATAGCCAAAATTTTCCAGTCCAGGCAACATTCTTGTAAATCTTCTCCACATCCTTTCCAGTGCACTCACATCTTTCCTGTAATATGGGGCCCAAGTTTCGAGCTGGGCGCCTGTTTTTCGCGCCTAAAACGGCGCCTAAAAAAATCCCCGGTATTCTCCACCTACTTACAGGTCCTCTGGCCCTCGGCGCAGCCAGCACGAGCTGTGGGGGGGGCGGAGCCAGGTCCCGGCGCTGAAAACAGTGCCGGGACCTCTGCATTTGCACGCTACAGTCGGCACGCAAGTGCAGTAGCACCAGGCGCCGAACTGTGTGGGAGGGGCCCAAAGCACGCAGCCCCTAGCCCTGGCTGAATGGCCGCACTGGGGCTGCGTGAATGAGGCTCCTCCCACGGCCAGCTCCTGCTCCTCCCCCGACCAGACCCGACACCCACTCCCCCCCCCGCCGACCAGACCCGACCCGACACCCGCTCCCCCCCCACTCCGCCGACCAGACCCGACCCGACACCCGCTCCCCGCCCCCCCGCCGACCAGGCACCCGATCCCCCCCGCCGATCAGACCCGACCCGACACCCGCTCCCCCCCCCGCCCCGACCCGAGACCCGCTAACCCCCCCCCCACCCTGACCCGAGACCCGACACCCACTCCCCCTCGCCCCGACCGATCGTCCTATCACGAGAGATTAAGTGGATTCGGCCGATATTATCTAGAGCTCAGAAGTATGAGAGGTGATTTCATTGAAACATACAAAATTCTTACAGGGTTTGACAGGGTAAACAACATACAAAATGAACTTACAGTCCGCAAGTGTGACCGAGCTTCCAGTCGCCTGTCACTTCAATTCTCCACTCCACTCCCACTCTGACCTCTCCATCCTTGGTCTCCAGCAAAGCTCAACGCAAGCTCGAGGAACAGCACCTCATCTTTCGTTTAGGCACTTTACAGCCCTCTGGACTTAACATCGAGTTTAACAATTTCACAGTGTAACCGCTGCCAATTTTTGGCTCCCTCCCACCTCCCCCCGTGCCCCAACCCCCACCCAGCCAGAGCCTGTTTTGTTTCCTTTCTCCTTGTCGCTGATTGGATTTTTTGAGGAGGTAACCAAGAGGGTTGATGAGGGTAGTGCATACGATGTAGTACATATGGACTTTAGCAAGGCATTTAATAAGGTCCCACATGGTATACTGGTCATGAAGGTTAAAGTCCATGGGATCCAGGACAAAGAAGCAAGTTGGATCCAAAATTGGCCACCCCGGCCGACAAAGAGCCGCACAGCCCTTGGGCAGCAGCCCTAAAGGTTACATATAAACCTATGAACAATGACAGAAAGGCAAAGAGTACCCAGCCCAATCAGTACACCTCACACAACTGCGCTATCTCTTATACTGAAACATTACACACTCCACCCCCAACCGGAGCCATGCGATCTCCTGGGAGAGGTGAAAACCAGATAAAAATCCAGGCCAATTTAGGGGAAAAAAATGAGAAAATTCCTCTCCGACTGATCCAGGCGATCGAAACTAGTCCAGATCATCACCCTGGCAGTATTCTATTCCCTGCAGTACTTACCATTATATCTGCACCATCCAACAAAAGGTCATCCAGTGTAATCCCAATTACCAGCTCTAGGTCCGTAACCCTGCAGGTTACTGCACTTTAAGTGCCTATCCAACCATCTCTTAAAAGTGGTGAGGGTTTCTGCATCCACCATTCTTCCAGGCAACGAGTTCCAGATCCCCACAACCCTCTGTGTAAAGAAGCCCCCTCTCAAATCCCCTCCTAAAGCTTCCACTAACCACCTTAAAACTTTACCCTCTCGTTATAGACTCCTCCACCAATGGAAATAGGCTCTTACTATCCACTATGTCCAGGCCTCTCAATATTTTGTACACCTCAATGAGGTCTGCTCTCAATCTCCTCTGTTCCAATGAGAACAAACCAACCCAGCCTATCCAATCTGTCCTCATAACTAAGATTCTCCATTCTAGGCAGCATCCTAGTAAATCTCCTCTGCTCCCTCTCTAGTGCAATCACATCCTTTTAATAACACGGCAACCAGAACTGCATGCAATACTCCAGCTGTGGCCTAATCAAAGTATTATACAATTTAAACATAACCTCCCTGCTCTTATATTCTGTGCCTCGACCAATAAAGGCAAGTATTCCATATGCCTTCTTAACCACCTTATCCACCTGGCCTGCTACTTTCAGGGATCTGTGGACCAATGGTGGAGCTTTGGAGGTGCGGCCTATTCAGTTGGAGCTCTGCTGTAGTGAGAGAAGGAACTCCCTGCTGAAGCTCCTGTCTGGAAGGCCTGGAGTGAGCCCTGAGATCAGCCCAGGAAGAGGAGGAAAGGGCTGGCTTACTGCAGTTCAACATCCAGAGGGAGAGGAGGAGAGCAGAAAAAATTATCAACTTTATTACTGCTACAAAGAGTTGGAGAGAGGGGGAAAAGAGCAACAACCTGTATGAAAGGAGGGAGATTCTACAACATTCTACAGGTGGGTGTTGGTGCATTCCCCGAAAGACATTGCTTTATTGGTGGGGGGAGAAAAGAAGATTTTCTTCGAGGCCCGGAACATCGCGGGGGTGTGTGTGTGGAAGTGTGTGGGGGTCTTGCTTACAGCTAGGCCCCACACACCACTGAAGCACCCCTCCCCCATTGCCTAGCCTGGGATAGCTGGAGCTACCTGGCTGAAGATTTACTAATGACCCTATTAAACATCGTTGGGAGTGTGTGCCTGGGTGGCTCCAGCTGTCCCAGGTGAAGACATCTTCTCCTCCCACCCGAAAACCATCCCATAAGACTGTGCCTTGCTTTGTTTTTCCATCATCTAGGGAGTGCGCCCCAGAAAAACACCCACCCATCGCTGTGAGGGGAGACCTGCCCTCACAGCTTCCCTCTCTCTCTGTCACTCTCTCTGTCTCTCCCCTCTCTCTCTGAGAGCCCTTTCCTCCTTAATTGGAAAAACAATTAAGACAACTGAGCAGAGGGAGCAAAGCCCCTCCCCAATTGTCAACTAGGGGAGAGGTGTGCCTCATTGAGAGCTCCTCTGCTCAGAAATTCAAACAAGGCCAATTTAAGACCATTAAGGCCTGTGACTCTGGGTGGGTGTAGCCCTTAAAGGGACCCCGTGATGGCAACTCCATCCACGCTGGTGGCAGGGCCAGCTAAGACTTATGCGCAGGCGGCGTCCACATCCCCTGCGCCTCCTGCTGCCCTGCCACCATTCAGACTAATTACTAAGAAACACAGGGTCAAGAGCTACACTCACCCCACAATGAGCATTGAGGAGTGCGTGCGGGCGATGGCTGGGATAGTCGGCCCCTCGGCCATTGTCGCAGCCTCCAAGATGTCTGGGAAGGCTGTATTCTTCCTGGGGTCGGAGCAGGCGGTGTCCCTGGCCCTTGAAAAGGGGCTCACGGTGGGCGGGACATTCCTGCCGGTGGACCCTCTCGAGGCCACCGTGCAGAGGGTCATCATTTCAAACGTCCCGCCCTTTGTTCCCGCTGAGCTCCTCCTCCCTCACCTGCACCAACTGGGGGAGGTAAGGTTAGGGATCAACCCCATACCGCTCGGCCTCAGGGAGAACAGCCTGCGCCACATCTTCTCCTTCCGCCGCCAGCTCTTTGTCCGGCTGGCGCGGGACGAGACAACAGAGGGATCATTTAATGTGGTGCATGAGGGGACTGCCTACCGTGTCTTCTGGACGTCAGACAGCGTGCGGTGCCATGCCTGTAGGGAGGTGGGGCACGTTCGCAAGAACTGCCCCGCCTCCAAGGCCGCCAAATCACCGAAGGCGGCCAAGGCTGGCGCCGCCGCCACCCCTCCCCCTAGTAGCGTCCGCATGCCTGGAGCCGTAGGAGCGCGGGCATCGTCGGGGGCCTTTGTTTTCACGGCCTCTGGCGGGGGGGAGGGAGAGCGTCCGATCGGAAGGAAGGCACGGAGGAAGGCGAAACATCTCGAGGCGCGCCAGAAAGTTTGACCACCGCGCTCAGCCCAACCCAGTCATCGGCGAGCGCGGGGAGCCCTGAGCCCGTGCCCGAGCCCTTGACCAATACCGCAGAGGGGCTCTGGCGCGGGCAAGATAAGAAAAAGGGGGGTGGCGGAGCGGGAGGCCTCGGCAGACATGGAGGCCTCCCTGCCTCTGCGCACCCCCAGGAACAAAAGGAGGCACCGCTCCAATGAGGCGGAGGGGGAACAACATCCCTCCACGGAGGAGTCGGTGCCCGCCGCGTGTCCCGCGTCCCCCACCAGCGCACCCAAACTGCGCCATAGACGGGAGGAATCTGTCCCCGGGGAGGGTGAGGCAGTCGAGGCTGCCCAGCCTCTGCCTCCCGGGGATGGCGTGGAGGATCTGCCTGTCGTGGGGGGCGTGGGGCCAGCGGAGGAATGCGTTGCCGCCGGGTCGAGCGTCCCGGGGACTGAGGTGGGCGGGGCCGAAAAGGCCGAACCTGAGCCCGCCCAGCCTTTATCCAACTTCCCCCGGGATTTGCTCGACTTGGCAGAAATAAACAGTATTAACAATTTTAATGAATCTGTACACGCTGGGCCGGGAGGTGGCGGCGGGGAGGGGGAAGAACCACAACCCTCGCCGCCGACTTTGGAGCTGGGGTACTTGGAGGACCTGGAACATTACTTTGGCCAGGTCTCTCCGTGTTCCCCGGCTCCTGGGGCGGAGGAGGAACCCCTTCCGCTGTCACTTCCTGACCCAGCACCATTTTTAAAAGAGCCCAGTGGGGACTCCTCTGTCGACGATCCTGGGGGTTGGGATCGGGGCAGAGCCAGGGCCGGATGGAGTGGCCGGGCTGTTTGCCGTACCTCGTGCGGTCGACGGGCCGGCTGCTAGCGGCGACCTCCCGGAGGAGGACGGGGACTCGGTGGAGGACGCGGGTGAAGATCTCGAGTCCATCACCAGTGAGGCGGTGGATCTCCTCGTGCCCGCCGCTGAGTCCCCCCTCATTCCCGTAGAGGAACTCCGGGACTTTCTGGTCCAGAGCCAGGGTAGCTGCAACCGAACCCATCTGGCCCGGGAAAGATGGTCCGAGCCGGGGCTGCTCATCGCTTCCGTCCGCGTCGCCGCTAAAACCATGGCCGCGGGCAGGCCCTTATCAAAGGCACAAGGCCTTGAGCTGCGCCGGCTCAAAAAGTTCCTCGCTGGGCTGCTGAAGGAGTGGAGGTCAACAAACGACTCCACTCCACCCCCCACAATAGGTTAGGTAGAGGTTGCACTATGCTCTAGTCATGAAGATAACCATAGCCAGCCTCAACATCAACGGCGGCAGAGAGGCACGCCGTAGATTTAACAATTTTTCGCTCCTGCGGGAGGGGAAATATGCGGTGTGCTTCCTGCAAGAAACCCACACCGTTCCGGGAGACGAAGCCACGTGGCTCCTGGAATGGCAAGGAGAGGTCCGCATGAGCCACCTCACTACCACTTCTTGTGGGGTGGCCATCTTGTTGGCCCCGCATTTTCAGCCGGAGATCTTGGGGGTCGAGGAGCCCATGCCAGGCCGCTTGCTGCACGTAATGGTTCACCTGGGGGACGTGCCGCTCCATCTCATGAACGTGTGTGCCCCTCAGCCCGGACCGCAGCAAATGCGCTTCTTCGAAGAGGTGTCCGCTTTTCTTGGCTCCGTCGACGTCGGCGACTGCTTTGTCGTCGGGGGGGATTTTAACTGCACCCTCGAGGCGAGGGACCGCTCCGGTGCCCCGCAGAGCATGACGGCGATGGAGAAGTTGAGGGACCTGGTCGGGTCCTTCGACTTGGTGGACGTCTGGCGAAATCTCCATCCCGACTGCAGCGCCTTTACTTGGGTGAGGCCTGGAGTAGGATGGTCCAGAGTCGACCGCATTTACGTGTCTCGGGCGTACGTTTCCTGCGTCCCAGCGGCCTCCATGCGGCCGGTGCCGTGTTCGGACCACCACCTGGTGTGGGCGGAGCTCGCTTCGCTCCGCGTGAGGACGGGGTCCGCGTACTGGCATTTTAACAACCAGCTGCTGGAGCACGTACGGTTCCAGGACTCGTTCCATCGTTTCTGGGCCGACTGGAGTAGGAAGCAGGGGGGCTTCCCCTCCTTGAGGCTATGGTGGGACGTGGGCAAGGCTCACGTCCGCGTCTTCTGTCAAGAGTATGCGAGGGGGTCGACCAAGAGGCGGGCAGCCAGGGTCGGGCGCCTAGAAAAAGAGGTGCTCGAACTGGAGTCCCGTCTCAGTCAAGTCGTCGAGGACCCGGCCCTGTGGATGGTGTACAAAGCGAAGAAGGCCGCGCTGAAGGACCTGCAGCTCGTCGGGTCCCGAGGCGCGTTCGTGAGGTCGCGGTTCCGGTCCCTGCGGGATCTGGACCGCGGCTCCCCCTTCTTCTACCAGCTGGAAAAAAGACAGAGTGTCCGTAAGCAGCTCTTGATGCTGCTGGCCGACGACGGCTCTCTCGTCTCGGATCCGGAGGGCGTCAACAACAGGGCCCATGAATATTACGGGGCTCTGTTCTCTCCGGAGCCGTCCAGCGAGGAAGCGCGTAGAGTTTTGTGGGAGGACCTGCCGAAGGTCAGCCCGGAGGGCGCCGAAAATCTGGAAGCTCCGCTAAGCCTGGCGGAGCTGACCGGCGCCCTCGCCCGGCTCTCGAGGGGAAAAGCCCGGGGGCTGGACGGGCTGACCGTGGAGTTCCACAGGGCGTTCTGGGATGTCCTGGGGGGCGACTACGCGTGGGTCCTGGGGGAAAGTCTGGCGACCGGGGAGATGCCCCTCTCTTGGCGCAGGGCAGTCATCGTCCTGCTGCCTAAGAAGGGCGATCTCCGCCTCCTTAAGAACTGGCGCCCGGTCTCCCTCCTCAGCACGGACTACAAAATTTTCGCCAGGGCGATGTCTGCTCGCATTGGCGCCGTGCTGGACCACATGATCCACCCCGACCAGTCCTACACGGTCCCGGGCCGGACAATCCATGATAACATCCATCTGGTCCGGGACCTTATCCATCATTCCCAGGAGGCTAGTCTGTCGGCCGCCTTCCTATCTCTCGACCAAGAGAAGGCGTTTGACAGGGTGGATCACGACTATCTGTTCGGAAATCTGCGCGCTTTCGGGTTCGGGATGCATTTCGTCGCCCGGATCCGACTTTTGTACACCGCCGCGGAGTGTCTGATAAAGGTTAACGGGTCATTGACGGCGCCCCTTCACTTTGGGAGAGGGGTGCGCCAGGGCTACCCCATGTCCGGCCAGTTATATGCCATCTGCGTGGAGCCTTTCCTGCGCCTCCTGCGGATGAGGTTGACGGGACTGGCTCTGCAAGGGCCGGGCGTGGAGGTCGTCCTCTCGGCTTACGCCGATGACGTGCTCCTCGCGGTAGACGTTCCCGCTGACCTGCGGAGGATGCGTGAGTGCCAGGAGATTTACTCGGCCGCATCCTCTGCCAGGATCAACTGGGAGAAATGTTCCGGACTCCTGGTGGGTCAGTGGCGGGTGGACTCCCTGCCGGAGGATCTCAGGCCTTTTGCCTGGAGCATGACCCATCTCCTCTATCTGGGAGTCTACCTTAGCCCCGACGAGGAAGCCTGGCCAGCGAACTGGCAAGAGCTGGAGGCCAAGGTCGCCGCTCGCCTAGGGCGCTGGACAGGACTGCTCCGAGTGCTGTCCTGCAGGGGTCGAGCGCGAGTCATAAACCAGCTGGTGGCCACCATGTTGTGGTACCAGCTGGTCACTTTGACCCCTCCCCCTGCGTTTGTCACCAAGATACAGAAGAAGCTGGTGGACTTCTTCTGGAACAACAGGAAGCACTGGGTCTCTGCCACCGTCTTGAGTCTCCCGCTTGGGGAGGGCGGTTAGTCGTTGGTGTGCGTCAGCACCCAGCTCGCGATATTCCATCTTCAGACCCTGCAGAGATACCTTTACGTTGAGCCCCCTCCTAGGTGGCGTGCTCTGGCGACGTATTTCTTCCGCCAGCAGCACGGTCTCAACTACGACACGCAGCTCCTGTTTGTGAGCTTGGGGGACATCAGGACCGCCTTCCAGGAGCTGCCTGTCTTTTACCAGGAACTCACCAGGGTCTGGAACAAAGTCTCCACCAAACGCAGCTCTCCACCGGCTGGAATGGCGGCTGTCCTGCAGGAGCCGCTGCTCGGGAATCCGTACCTCCACGACCGAGGTTTTAGGTGGCGGTCGGACGAGAGGGCTGTGGCTGGTGAGGTGACCAGAGTCAGGGACCTGCTCGATGGCGGAGGAGCGGGCTGGATGGCGCCAGACACGCTGGCGCAGCGCCTAAATTCCGCCAACGTCCGTCGCGCGGCCGATGCCATCGAGTCGCTAAAAACAGCTCTGGGCCCTGACTCCATTAGGTGCATCGAGGAGGCTCATGCACGTGGGGAGATCCCGTCGGAACTGACCCCCGTCCGGACGGAATTCCTCATCGGCGCCAAACCCCGGAACCTCCCTCGGGAGCCGGCACCTCACAACTTGAGCCGCCTCGAGGAAATCCCCTCCGTGCCTTTCAGTTCCGCGCGGAGGGGTTTCCTGTACGGGCTGCTCCTGCACACTCTCACCTTTGAAATCCTCGCCTGCTGTCCGGACACGCCATGGCATACCATCTTGCCGTCCGGAGGAGGCGGGGGTCCCCGATGAAGGGCACTCTACGCGGGAGTCCTCCCAGTATTTATCGGGGACTTGGCCTGGAGGGTGGTGCACGGAGCAGTGCCGTGCAATAAATTTTTAAGCCGGTTCACAGGCTCCCAGGCCGCCTGCAATTTCTGCGGTCTGGAAGAGTCCGTGTTCCATGTTTTTATTGAATGCATGAGGTTGCAGCCCCTGTTTTCTTATTTAAAGGGGCTTCTCCTGAAATTTTGGCTGCACTTCAGTCCCACACTCCTGATCTTTGGCCACCCTGTGCGGAGGGGAGCGGGTAGGTCCGAGGGCCTCCTCGTAGGACTGCTTCTGGGCACGGCCAAGGGTGCCATCAGCCGGTCCAGGCAGCGGGCGGTCGAGAGGGTCGTTCAACCTGACTGCCTGCCTCTCTTCCGCGTGTACATCCGCGCCAGGGTGTCCTTGGAGATGGAGCACGCGGTGTCCACCGGTACGCTCGCGGCCTTCCGCGAGAGGTGGGCACCGGAGGGACTGGAGTGCATCATCACGCCCGGCAACCAAATTTTAATTTGACTTTATGTTTTAAAGTTTAATTTGTTTTAATTGCCGGTGTTTTTAGTGTCCCCTCCCCTTTTGTAGGGGGCACTTGTAGGGAAAAATATATATGATTTTAGTGCCCAAAAAAAAACTTTAAAAAAAAACAAAGAAACAAAAAAAAATACAAAAAACAAAAAAGAAGGACCTTGTAAATGTCTGGTGCGTCCCCCAGATCGGGGGGCCACGATTTACTGTTTTCGTTTCCCCCAAAAAAGAGTTCTGTGGACAAGCACTCCAAGGTCCCTTTGTTCATCTACACTATTAAGTGGCCTACCGCTTAATGTTTATAGCCTGTTTATAGAATAAAAGGAAAAGGAGGTGGGGTAGCATTGCTGGTTAAGGAGGAAATTAAGGCAATAGTTCAGAAGGACATTAGCATGGATGATGTGGAATCTATATGGGTAGAGCTGCAGAACACCAAAGGGCAAAAAATGTTAGTGGGAGTTGTGTACAGACCTCCAAACAGTAGTAGTGATGTTGGGGAGGGCATCAAACATGAAATTAGGGGTGCATGCAATAAAGGTGCAGCAGTTATAATGGGTGACTTTAATATGCACATAGATTGGGTTAACCAAACTGGAAGCAATACGGTGGAGGAGGATTTCCTGGAGTACATAAGGGATGGTTTTTTAGACCAATATGTCGAGGAACCAACTAGGGGGGAGGCCATCTTAGACTGGGTGTTGTGTAATGAGAGACGATTAATTAGCAATCTCGTTGTGCGAGGCCCCTTGGGGAAGAGTGACCATAATATGGTGGAATTCTGCATTAGGATGGAGAATGAAACAGTTAATTCAGAGACCATGGTCCAGAACTTAAAGAAGGGTAACTTTGAAGGTATGAGGTGTGAATTGGCTAGGATAGATTGGCGAATGATACTTAAGGGGTTGACTGTGGATGGGCAATGGCAGACATTTAGAGACCACATGGATGAACTACAACAATTGTACATTCCTGCCTGGCGTAAAAATAAAAAAGGGAAGGTGGCTCAACCGTGGCTATCAAGGGAAATCAGGGATAGTATTAAAGCCAAGGAAGTGGCATACAAATTGGCCAGAAATAGCAGCGAACCCGGGGACTGGGAGAAATTTAGAACTCAGCAGAGGAGGACAAAGGGTTTGATTAGGGCAGGGAAAATGGAGTACGAGAAGAAGCTTGCAGGGAACATTAAGGCGGATTGCAAAAGTTTCTATAGATATGTAAAGAGAAAAAGGTTAGTAAAGACAAACATAGGTACCCTGCAGTCAGAATCAGGGGAAGTCATAACGGGGAACAAAGAAATGGCGGACCAATTGAACAAGTACTTTGGTTCGGTATTCACTAAGGAGGACACAAACAACCTTCCGGATAGAAAAGAGGTCAGAGGGTCTAGTAAGGAGGAGGAACTGAGGGAAATCCTTATTAGTCGGGAAATTGTGTTGGGGAAATTGATGGGATTGAAGGCCGATAAATCCCCAGGGCCTGATGGACTGCATCCCAGGGTACTTAAGGAGGTGGCCTTGGAAATAGTGGATGCATTGACAGTCATTTTCCAACATTCTATTGACTCTGGATCAGTTCCTATGGAGTGGAGGGTAGCCAATGTAACCCCACTTTTTAAAAAAGGAGGGAGAGAAATAACAGGGAATTATAGACCGGTCAGCCTGACATCGGTAGTGGGTAAAATGATGGAATCAATTATTAAGGATGTCATAGCAGTGCATTTGGAAAGAGGTGACATGAAAGGTCCAAGTCAGCATGGATTTGTGAAAGGGAAATCATGCTTGACAAATCTTCTGGAAATTTTTGATGATGTTTCCAATAGAGTGGACAAGGGAGAACCAGTTGATGTGGTATATTTGGACTTTCAGAAGGCTTTCGACAAGTTCCCAAACAAGAGATTAATGTGCAAAGTTAAAGCACATAGGATTGGGGGTAGTGTACTGACATGGATTGAGAACTGGTTGTCAGACAGGAAGCAAAGAGTAGGAGTAAATGGGGACTTTTCAGAATGGCAGGCGGTGACTAGTGGGGTACCGCAAGGTTCTGTGCTGGGGCCCCAGCTGTTTACACTGTACATTAATGATTTAGATGAGGGGATTAAATGTAGTATCTCCAAATTTGCGGATGACACTAAGTTGGGTGGCAGTGTGAGCTGCGAGGAGGATGCTATGAGGCTGCAGAGTGACTTGGATAGGTTAGGTGAGTGGGCAAATGCATGGCAGATGAAGTATAATGTGGATAAATGTGAGGTTATCCACTTTGGTGGTAAAAACAGAGAGACAGACTATTATCTGAATGGTGACAGATTAGGAAAAGGGGAGGTGCAAAGAGACCTGGGTGTCATGGTACATCAGTCATTGAAGGTTGGTATGCAGGTACAGCAGGCGGTTAAGAAAGCAAATGGCATGTTGGCCTTCATATCGAGGGGATTTGAGTACAGGGGCAGGGAGGTGTTGCTACAGTTGTACAGGGCCTTGGTGAGGCCACACCTGCAGTATTGTATACAGTTTTGGTCTCCTAACCTGAGGAAGGACATTCTTGCTATTGAGGGAGTGCAGCGAAGGTTCACCAGACTGATTCCCAGGATGGTGGGATTGACCTATCAAGAAAGACTGGATCAACTGGGCTTGTATTCACTGGAGTTCAGAAGAATGAGAGGGGACCTCATAGAAACGTTTAAAATTCTGACGGGGTTAGACAGGTTAGATGCAGGAAGAATGTTCCCAATGTTGGGGAAGTCCAGAACCAGGGGACACAGTCTAAGGATAAGGGGTAAGCCATTTAGGACCGAGATGAGGAGGAATTTCTTCATCCAGAGAGTGGTGAACCTGTGGAATTCTCTACCACAGAAAGTTGTTGAGGCCAATTCACTAAATATATTCAAAAAGGAGTTGGATGAAGTCCTTACCACTAGGGGGATCAAGGGGTATGGCGAGAAAGCAGGAATGGGGTACTGAAGTTGCATGTTCAGCCATGAACTCATTGAATGGCGGTGCAGGCTAGAAGGGCCGAATGGCCTACTCTTGCACCTATTTTCTATGTTTCTATGTTTCCTTATTAGCCCTCCAAAAGTACATCACCTCACACTTCTCTGAATTAAATTCCATTTGCCACTGCTCTGCCCACCTGACCAGTAGATTGATATCCTCCTGCAGCCCATGACATTCCTCTTCATTATAACCACACAGCCAATTTTAGTGTTGTCCGCAAACTTCTTAATCATACTCCCTATATTCAAATCTAAATCGTTGATATATAAAGCACAAAAAGCAAGGGACCCAGTACTGAGCCTTGCGAAACCCCACTGGAAACATCCTTCCAGTCACAAAAACATCCATCAATCATTACCCTTTGCCACTGGACCAAGACCTAGCTCTGTCAAGCCCGTGTGGTGGCTGGTGTGCAACGTTCAACACACGTTAATCCACACACAGGCATCTTCCACCCCCTCAATTGGATTTCAGGACTGGAACATCGGGTCCTTCGTTGAAACATCTGTGACCTCGTGTGGAAGCAAGTTATCCTGGTTCAAGGGACCGCCTATGATGATGATGAAAGGAAAGCTCCGGGTCTGTATGGTGCCAGTGTGACACATCGAGACGTACCGCGCATGCGCGTCCATCTGTGCGCAACAACAATGTCTTCCCCGCCCGCGCATGCTCAGACAGTGAGGGAGATCCGGCTCAGCCCTGCCCACTGGGAGCTCCAAGCTCCGCCCCTCACACACTTCGATTGGTTGGAGGACCACCCGCGCGCTCGGTCCTCCAGTCCCATCCCCGCTCTTCCCATTGGTTGGGAGCTGCCGTCAATCACTCGGGCAGTGTGAGCTGAGCATGTGCGGGCTGCGGGAGGTGGAGTGGCGACAGCGGGTGAGAGATGGGCGGAGGGAGGGAGCAGGTTAATAAACTCCACGGGCTTCACATACACCGAGTGTGGGCCCAGGCCCGAGAGACAACACTCTGCATTATCCGCTTCACACACACCCGGTGCTGGCCTCAGGCCCCGAACAAGAACCTGCGGCTCCGGCCTTTCCCCGAGCGGGGTCCCCGGCAGTTGCGGGGCTTTCTCCCGGTGACAGGCTCCGGGGGGGCAGCAGGGCGCATGCGCGGCCTTTCCCTGGGCCAGGAACCAGGAGGAGAGAATGTTGAGAGTCTCTATCCTGGACTCACAGTCAGGGCTTTTGTAAACTGCTGTTCCAGGCTGGGGTTTAACATTCTGCATAAATAGCCGATTGGCTTATCGGGCCGCAGTGTTTGTTTCAGAACCGCTGTCTGATCTATCCCCTTAATCAAGGGCTGGTTAGGGATTAAAAAGAAGATATTCGTGTGGAGGCAGAGGGCATGGTTGAGGTTTTAAATGAGTACATTGCTTCTGTCTTCACTACAGAAGAGGATTCTGCCAATGTAGCAGTAAACAAGATAGTATCGATATTACTTGGGATAAAAATTATCAGATTGCGGGTGCAGGGGATGGATTGGTCCTGTGGGTGGGTTTAGAAGCTTTATAAACACCTGGTGTGGGCCTGAGGTGCCAAATAAGAGCCCACAGGCCCCGTGTTTGCCCCCCGGTGACGGGCCCTGTGAGTGACCGCCCGGGGGAGCGGGCTCACAGGCCGCCAGCTTGGACAGGGCGAGGCTCACTGCGACTGCGCAGTACTTTGGGCAGGAACAAAGAGTGGGCGGGGCTTCAGGGTCTCTGTCACTTTGATTGGACGACATGTTTCTCCCCATATTAGTGGCCCCTGAAAGGAAGCCTTGTTCTGATTCTTGTCTGGTGACCCTGGGGCAACACAGTATCACCCTATTGGTCCATCAAAATAAGCCCAGTGTCCAGGAGAGAAAATCATCAGTTCATTGCTTTTATTCTCATTCTGCACACAGGGGCTGTAGAGCTGAACCCAGCCAGAGTAGAGGGAGGGAGAAAACTGGGAGCGGAGGATAAAATGATGGAGATGGTGCGATGGGTGTGGAGTTTAGCACAGGGAGGAGGGAGAGTGTGTGGGATGGGGATTTACAGCTTTGGGGGAACAAGAGAGTAAAAAATGTTCTATAGAAACTAAAATTATCTGTTCTGAATTTCTATCAATAATTACAGTGATGTATTTTGTAAACTCCCTTTACAGAGAATCAGAACGGGATGATTTGCAAACGAGAAACACAAACCAAACATCACCTCATGTTCTGACCGAGTCACTCGATTCATCAAGACCTGACTATCATCAGACTTTGCATGTGGAAGAATAAATGGTTGTCTGTGGGAAAAGATTTCAAAGATCAGTGTGACTGGAAAAGCACCGAGACACACATACCCGAGTGAGAGTGTTCCAGTGCACTGACTGTGGAAGGAGCTTTTACCAGTTACACAGCCTGAAAAACAGCGCACCATTTACAGCGGGAGAAACTGTACACGTGTTGTGTGTGTGGACGAGGCTTCAACTGATCGTCCAACCTGAGACACAAGGACACCCGCACCACGGAGAAACCGTGGAAATGTGGGGACCGTGGGAAGGGATTCAATTAACAAAACGCTGAAAACTAGGGAGAGGCTGTTCAACTGCCCTTATGTTGAATGTGATTCAATTGTCTAGCATGCTGACATGCCAGCGAGCTCGCAATAAAGACCATTTACCTGCTCCGTGTGTGGGAAGAGATTCACTTGTTCATCCCAACTCACTACAGACCAACTTGATCACACTGATGAGAGACCTTTTAAATGTTCTGACTGTGGGCACTCCACTTTCCTGCCTGCTCCTCATAACCCTTGATTCCTCTATCGTTCAGAAATATGTCTATCTCAATCTTAAATATATTCAATGACCCAGCCTCCACAGTTCTCTGGGGCAGAGAATTCCAAAGATTCAAGACCCTCAGAGAAGAAATTCCTCCCCATCTCTGTTTCAAATATCCGACCCCTTACTCTGAAACTATGCCCCTTAGTTCTAGATTCCCTACGAGGGAAAACATTTTGTGAAGCCCCCTCAGAATCTTATATGGTTCAATAAGATCACCTCTCATTCTTCTAATCTTCAATGAGTATAAACCCAACCTGCCCAACATTTCATCATAAGACAATCCCTTCATCTCGGGAATTAACCTAGTGAACCTTGTCTGAATTGCCTCCAATGCAAGTATATCCCTCCTTAAATAAGGAGACCAAAACCGTACACAGTACTGCAGGTGTGGTCTCACCAATGCCCTATACAGTTGTAGCAGGACTTCCGTGCTTTTATACTCCATCCCCTTGCAATAAAGGTGAACATTCCATTTGCCTTCCGAATTAATTGCTGTATCTGCAGGTGAGCTTTTTGTGTTTCATGTAGAAGGACCTCCAGATCCCTCTGTACCGCTGCATTTTGTAGTCTCCATTAAAATAATAATTTTTATTCTTCCGACCAAAGTGGATAACTTCACATTTTCCCACATTATACCCCAGCTGCCAAATTTTTGCCCACTCACTTAACCTATCTATATCCCTTTGCAGATTCCTTGTGTCCTCTTCACAACTTGCTTTCCCACCTGTCTTTGTATCATCGTCAAATTTGGCTACATTACACACGGTCCCTTCATTCAAGTCATTAATATAAAGTGTAAATAGTTGAGCTCCCAGCAGTGATCCCTGTGGCACTCCACGAGTTACAATTTGCCCATCTGAAAATGACCCATTTATCTGGACTATTCTGGGGTGAGGGGGTACACTGACCACGAATAGATTCTGCTAACTATAATGAGGTTTGTTTACTCTTTACAGTGTTTTGAATTGTGTGTTTAACTGAAGTCAGACGTTGAGTGCAGTTACCCGCGGGCACTGGGCTGTTTCTGGTGAATGAATGTGGACAGTGTTAGTGGGGAATAGATTTGTGTGGGATCATTCTGTGCTAAACGCTTTGCTGGGCTGTGGGTTTGCCTCAGTCCCAGTGAAGAAGTGCTGTTGAATCACAAACCCGCCAGAGATTTAAACCCTATGGTCAATCTGTGTGACGTCATTGTGGCTGGGGGAAAGATTCCTTCTAGTCTGTCTAGGACCACTTACACTGAGACACAACATCCAGGGACCACTTACATTGAGACACAAAATCCAGGGACCACTTACACTGAGACACCAAATCCAGGGACCACTTACACTGAGACACCAAATCGAGGACCACTTAACTGAGACACCAAATCGAGGACCACTTACACTGAGACACCAAATCGAGGACCACTTACACTGAGACACCAAATCGAGGACCACTTAACTGAGACACCAAATCGAGGACCACTTAACTGAGACACTAAATCCAGGGACCACTTACACAGACACCAAATCCAGGGACCACTTACACTGAGACACCAAATCCAGGGACCACTTACACAGACACCAAATCCAGGACCACTTACAGTGAGACACCAAATCCAGGGACCACTTACACTGAGACACCAAATCCAGGGACCACTTACACAGAGACACCAAATCCAGGGACCACTTACACAGACTACAAAATGGGAATGGGAGAGCCTCAGTATGGGGAATGGTTGTGGTTGTGAATCCAGCTGTAGTGAGGGCGGAAGGTGGGTAATGGACGAAGTTGTGACGGTGGAATTAGACGGGGACTGGTGGGGCCTGGTGACAGGTTATTGTCAGAAGCCCTTTTCAGACAGGCCAATAATTGGATGTAACCAGCGCAACATCTGGATCTGACTGTTCTTGTCCCAAAATCCCGAAGTCGAATGTCCCTGATGTTTTTTTCTGTCGGAAATGTCGAGATGTGAAAGAATTGGAGGAAAGTGGACTCGGTCAGAAAGAAGGTTCCTGGAATGAACAATTCATGAGGCTGTTTTGTGACTTGTCTGCGTGAGGTTTAAAAAAAAATGAAATTAAAATCGACGCGTCTAGTAACACGGTGTTGTCAATTGTGGTTTCTAACCTTAATCACTAACTCGTAAACCGAACATCGTATTGACTATCCACAAATAGCCCCAACCACTAACCCTAAACCTACACCCAAACCCCAGCCTGAACCAAAGTTTATTGACATGGGTCAATGGAGGATCTAATGAACTGATAAAGGAAGTATTTGAAACAATGATCTTGATTAAAGAAATAGTGCAAGGTATGTTAGCAACAAGAGATTCAATCAACGAGATCAGCAATGAGAGTTACAAAGATCAGAACATTTCAAAGGGTCTCACATGCAATATGTGTGGAGGAGTTTAAAAAAAAATCAGATCCAAAAAGGGTTAAATGGTACAGAAAATAACAGATTTAAAATCTTATGCAAGATAGGTCTATAAAGGATGGGTCAACAGAACTTCAGAGAAGTGTAAAGTGAGACACTACATCACACCCACAACAAGCTTGGGATTTGATGTGGTAGAATGAGAACTAGATGAGAACTGAAATAATCTAGAGTAAGAAAAGGCCCAAAAATGGAACAGTGGGTAACAGAACATCAATTAGTCTCTTATCATGGAGAAATCAAATATTCAACACACTGTGTTTGAAAAAAAGCTGATTTATTTAATATTTATCCAGAATATTAAACTCAAGCCCAGTTATAGGGGTTATTAATATCAGCAGAAATAAAGCATGATTTCCATAGTGAACATGATTCAGTCCAGGATGTGGTTAACAGCAGCAAAAACAGCAGAATCCAAAACGCTGCAGTTAGTTGTGAACTCGCTGGTGTCTCAGCAGAGAGCATGTTTGAGTGAATCCCTTCCCACACTCAGTGCAGGTGAACAGTCTCCTCCGCGTGAATTCGCTGGTGTCTGAACAGAGAGCATGACTGAGTGAATCCTTTCCCACACTCTGCAGGTGAATGGTCTCTTCAGTGTGAGTACGTGGTGCGTCAGCTGATCCTTTGTGCTTTTAAAGCTCTTCTCACAGTCAGAACATTGAAATGAAGTCTCAACAGTGTGAATAAGTTGGTGTGTCAGAAGATGGGATGATTGAAGTCATCCCTTCCCACACTCAATGCATGTGATCGGTCTCTCCCCCATGTGAACTCGCTTGTGCGTCTGGAGCTTGGATAACAGAGTGAATCCCTTCCTGCACATGGACCAAGTGAGTGGCCTCTCCCCAGTGTGAATACGTCACTGAATATCCAGCTGGGATGGGTAATTAAATCCCTTTCCACATTCCCACGGTTTCCCTGTGGTACGGGAGTCCTTGTCTCCAGATTGGATGATCAGTTGAAGCCTCATTTTTGTCAGGCTGCGTAACTGGTTAAAGCTCTTTCCACAGTCAGTGCATTGGAACAATCTCACTCGGTGCTTTTCCAGTCACACTGATGTTTGAAATTTTTTGCCATGGACAGAACAGGCAAACATTTCTCCTTCCACATTCAAAGACCGATAATGTTCAGGTCCTGCTGAATGGAGTGACTGTCAGATCTTGACGTGATGTTTGGTTTGATTGTAGCTAATACCATGTTTAGTTAATTAGTAGGTTTGAGACTGTCAGCAACATTAATACCTTATTAAGAAATATAAGATGAACAGATTCTCTGTCCTCTTCCATATCTTATATTGATCCATCAATCAGAGTAAACATGCAAGTCCCGCATGTCCACAGTAACTGACACGAGGTCAGCCCACTGGATGGAACCTCGGGCGCCCTGAGCTTGATCTCTGGTGTCTCCAGTCCTGACTGCTCCCTTACATCAGTCTCCCCTCACTTTTATACCCTGCAGTGATCCATCTCTGGCACCGGACTCTTCTGTGTCTTCTCTGCTGGGTTTTGGCAGGAAGCTGGGAAAGGACAGCTGGAACTTCTCTAATCTGTGATTTGCAAGGACATTTCCCTGGTTCCCAGCAGTTACTTTTCTTCAGTAATTTTCTCATTAACCCTAAACTATTCTGCCTGCTGTTAGTTGTTATTTCTTATAGTTTCACAATTATAGATCTACACATCACACATTCTAATCTAACCTATTCTATTCCTCACTCTGGCTTAAGCTTATATTGTGGTTACTAACAGACAGACCTGTTCTTTCCCCTGATCTGATTACAGATTCCAACAAATGGGTTCAGTAAATGGAATGTCTTATCAGTGTTGCCATGGTGACCTGTCTGCAGTGAATCGATTGTTTGAGTTTCTAACTTAGACTAAACTTCTCTTTCCTATAATACATATTTAAGTCAATGTATTTTAGCCATTTTATGTTGATAAAGTGGTTAAAAAAGCACATGATCCTAGGTTTTATACATAAGGGTGTAGTGTATAAATGGGCAGAGGATATGTAAACCTGAACAAATCATTGGTTAGGCTGCAGTTGGAATATTGTGTTAGCTTTTGGACATCTTATACCAGAGGGATGACGAGGCCATGGAGAGGATGCCGAGAGATTCACTGAGATGTTACCAGGGAAGAGAGGCTTTAGTTATCGGGAGAGATTGGAGAAACTGGGATCTTTTCATTAGAACAAAGGTTGCTCTCATGTACAAAGCCCAGCTCCCCATACCTTCCCAGAGTGCCTCTCCTAGCCTTGGTATCCAGGAAAGGTATTGGTAACAAGTCCCTGATAACTAAATAACTTAATTTGTGATCTGAGGGAGGTGTTCAAGATGTAATCAGGTAAATGAGGAAAAACTATTTCCAGCAGTCGGTGAGTCAGTAACTCGAGGGCATCAAATTCAAATCATCACCAAAAGGCTCAGACCCAGGGAGGAACTATCGAGCACACTGTACAACAATGTTCGGGACACTCACTGTTCCTCCGGATCTGTGTCCGGGGGAGGAACTGATGGGTTTCTCTTATCTTTGGGTTAAATGATGTTCTCATCGAGGTGGTGGATATCAGCATTGGAGATTGGGGTATTCTGAGCACCTAGTGTCTGCCTGAGGCACTCTCCAGTCAGGTAGAGCATGGGGTAGATACAGATTAAAGCTCCCTTTACACTGTCTCATCAAACACTCCCAGGGCAGGTACAGCACGGGTTAGATACATAGTAAAGCTCCCTTCACACTGTCTCATCAAACACTCCCAGGGCAGGTACAGCAAGGGTTAGATACAGAGTAAAGCTCCCTCAACACTGTCCCATCAAATACTCCCAGGGCGGGTACAGCACGGGTTAGATACAGATAAAGTTCCCTCTATACTGTCCCATCAAACACTCCCAGGGCAGGTACAGCACGGGTTAGATACAGAGTAAAGATCCCTCCACACTGTCCCATCAAACACTCCCAGGGCAGGTACCTGGATGTGTTACCGATACCTTCCCTGGATACCAAGGCTAGGAGTGACAATCTGAAAGATATAGAAACCTAGGGTTTGTCCATGAGAGTAACCGAAGGAATGAGAACTGAAATAATCGTGAGTAATGATCGGGTGTCAGTTGTGGCTCAGTGGTAGCACTCTCGTCTCTGAGTCAGTAGGTTGTGGGTTCAAGTCCACCTGTAGATACTTGAGCACAAAATCTAGGCTGACATTCCAATGCAGTACTGAGGGATTGCTGCACTGTCAGTGTTGCCATCTTTTAGATGAATCACTCAATTGAGGCTCCATCATCCCTCAACCAATATCACTAAAACAGATTATCTGGCCAGTATCACATCGCTGTTCGTGGCAGCTTGCTGTGTGCAAATTGTCTGCTGCACTTCCTACATTGCAACAGTGAACGCACTTCAAATGTACTTTGATGTTGTTGTATCCTATTGGCTGTAAAGCACGAGGTCCTGAGGTCATGTGAGGTGCTACATAAGGACAAGTCTTTATTGAACAAAGGAGATAAGGCCCAAAAATGGAACAGTCGGTAACAGGATATCGATTAGTCTCCTCTTATCTTGGAGACATCAAGGAATCAGCACAATGTGTGCTTGAACCAAAGCTGATTTATTTGTCAGATATCCATAAAATTAACCTCCAGCTCAGTTACAGGGAAAACAAAGCCCAACAATCAGAATGAACATGGTTCAGTCCTGGATGTGATTAACAGCTGCAATAAGAGCAGAATCCAACCCCTGCAGTCACTTGTGAACTCGCTGGTGTCTCAGCAGGTGGGACGATCGAGCGAATCCCTTCCCACACATGGAGCAGGTGAATGGCCTCTCTCCAGTGTGAGTGCGTTTGTGTCTCATCAGATCATTTCTGCTTTTAAATCTCTTCTCACAGTCAGAACATTTAAACGGTCTCTCATTGGTGTGAACAACTTGGTGTGCAGTGAGGCTGGCTGCCACAGAGAATCCCTTCCCACACACAGAGCAGGTGAACGGCCTCTCCCCAGTGTGAGTGCGTTGGTGGGTCAGCAGGTTGGATGAACTAGTAAATCCCTTCCCACACATGGAGCAGGTGAACGGCCTCTCCCCAGTGTGAATGCGTTGGTGTACCATCAGATCATTTCTGCTTTTAAAGCTCTTCTCACAGACAGAACATTTAAACGGTCTCTTATTGGTGTGAACAAGTTGGTGTGCAGTGAAGTGGGATGACTGAGTGAATCCCTTCCCACACTCAGAGCAGGTAAATGGCCTCTCGACAGTGTGAACTCGCTGGTGAGCCAGAAGGTGGGGTGAATTAGTGAATCCCTTTCCACACACGGAGCCGGTGAATGGCCTCTCGACAGTGTGAGTGCGCTGGTGTCTCAGGTGGTGAGATGATTTCATGAATCCTTTCCTACACACAGAGCAGACGAACGGTCTCTCTCTGGCGTGATCTCGCTGGTGATCAGTGAGGTGAGATGAACAAGTGAATCCCTTCCCACACATGGAGCAGGTGAACGGCCTCTCCCCAGTGTGAACCCGCTGGTGTACAGTGAGGTTGGATGAGTGAGTAAATCCTTTCCCACACATGGAGCAGGTGAACGGCCTCTCCCCAGTGTGACTGCGTCGATGAATTTCCAGTTGAGATGGGTAATGGAATTCCTTCCCACAATCCCTACATTTCCACAGTTTCTCCGTGGTGCGGATGACCTTGTGTCTCTCCAGGTTGGATGATCAGTTGAAGCCTTTCACACACAGAACACGTGTACGGTTTCTTCCCGCTATGAATGGTGTGATATTTTTTCAGGCTGTGTAACTAGTTAAAGCTCTACAGTCAGTGCACTGGAACACTCTCACTCGGTTGTGTGCGTCTCGGTGCTTTTCCAGTCACACTGATGTTTGAAATCTTTTCCCACAGACAGAACAGACAAACATTTCTCCTTCCACATTCAAAGGATGATGATATTCAGGTTGTGGTGAATCGAGTGACTGTTACATCTTGATGTGATGCTTGGTTCGAGTTTCCCATCTGCAAACCCTCCCCTTCTAATACCCTGTAAAAGGAGTTTCCAAAATCATCACTAAGGACAGGATAGAAATTCAGATCGGACAATTCTAGTTTCTATGGTACACACATTCCTCTCTGGTTTCTCCACAGCTGTAAATCACCGTCTCACACACTCTCCCTACTCTCTGGGCTAAAATTCAAACCCATTATACCACCTCCAACACTTTTTCCTTCTCACTGAAGATGCTGACTCTGGCTGGGTTCAGTTCTACACTCACTGGTTCCCCTCCATCGCCCTCTCCTCCCTTGAAAGTGCTGACTCTGACTGGGTTCAGTTCTACACTCACTGGTTCCCCTCCCTCTCCTCCCCTGAAGGTGCTGACTCTGGCTGGGTTCAGTTCTACACTCACTGGTTCCCCTCCCTCTCCTCCTCTGAAGGTGCTGACTCTGGCTGGGTTCAGTTCTACACTCACTGGTTCCCCTCCCCTGAAGGTGCTGACTGTGGCTGGGCTCAGTTCTACACTCACTGATTCCCCTCCCTCTCCTCCCCTGAAGGCGCTGACTCTGGCTGGGTTCAGTTTTACACTCACCAGTTTCTCTCAAATATGTGACCCATGTGCCCAATCTCTACGCGTGAACCTCGACAGTGAGTGTCGACGGGCTATTCCACTGTCCTCACCCGAGGCCTCACACGTGCATTTTCCAGCAGGGTAACTGGAGCCTACTCCCAATGACTCAGTGGGTAAAGGCACCGCCCAATGTGACTGAGTCCTAGGAACAGGAAGGACCCAGGTTTAATCCTGTCTGCATATCCTCCCCTTCCAAAAAGCTGTTTACAAAAGTCATCACTGTAAGTAGGAACATAGGAACAGGAATAGGCCATTCAGCCCCTGGAGCATGTTCCACCATTCAATTCGATCGTGACTGATCAGTATTTTAACTCCGTCTACCTGCCTTGGTTCCATCGCCCTTAATACCCTTGCCTAAGAAGAATTCATCAATCTCAGTTTTGGAATTTTCAACTGGCCCCCAGCCTCAATTTTAGGGGAACAGAGTTCCGGATTTCCACTACCCTTTAAGAACATAAGAAATAAGGGAAAGAGTAGGCAATATGGCCCCTCGAGCCAACTCTACCAGTCAATAAGATCAAGGCCGACCTTCGACCTCAACTCTACTTTCCCGCACTATTCCCAGATCCCTTGATTCCTTTAAAATCATAGAACCTTAGAGCATGGAACGAGGCCATTTCGGCCCATCGTGTTTGTGCTGGCCAACAAGAGGCTATCCAGCCTAATCTCACTTTCCAGCTCTAGGTCTGCAGGTTACGGCACTTCAAGTGCACATCCAAGTACTTTTTAAATGTGGTGAGGGTTTCTGCCTCTACCATTCTTTCAGGCAGTGAGTTCCAGACCCCCACAACCCTCTGCGGGAAGAAATTTACCCTCAAATCCCCTCTAAACCTTCTAGCAATTACGTTAAATTTATGCCCCCTGGATGTTGACCACTGCTAAGGGAAATAGGCCCTTTTTATGCACTATATCGAGTCCCCTCATAATTTTATACATCTCAATGAGGTCTCCCCTCAGCATCCTCTGTTCCAAGGAAAACAAATCCAGCCTATCCAATCTGTCCTCATAGCTAAGATTCTCCACTCCCAGCAACATCCTCGTAAATCTCCTCTGTACCCTCTCCAGTGCAATCACATCCTTCCTGTAATGTGGTGACCAGAACTGCACGCAGTACTCCAACTGTGGCCTAACTAGTGTTTAAACAGTTCAAGCATAACCCCGTTCTTGTACTCTGTGCCTCGGCTAATAAAGGCAAGCATTCCGTATGCCTTCTTAACTGCCTTATCTACCTGGCCTGCTACTTTCAGGGATCTGTGGACATGCACTCCCAGGTCTCTTTGTTCCTCTACACTTCTCAGTGTCCTACCATTTAATGCGTATTCCCTTTCCTTGCTAGCCCTCCCCAAATGTATTACCTCACACTTCTCTGGATTAAATTCCATTTGCCACTGTTCTGCCCACCTGACCAGTTGATTGATATCTTCCTGCAGTCTGCAGCTTTCTTCTTCATTATCAGCCACACAGCCGATTTTAGTATCATCTGCAAACTTCTTAATCATATCCCCTATATTGAAGTCTAGATCATTGATGTATACCACAAAAAGGAAGGGATCTAGTGCTGAGCCCTGGGAGTCCCACATGAAACATCCTTCCAGTCACAAAAACTCCCATCAACCATTACCCTTTGCTTCCTGCCTCTGAGCCAATTTGGATCCAACTTGCCACTTTTCCCTGAATCCCATGGGCTTTTACTTTCATGACTAGTCTGCCATGTGGGACCTTATCAAAGTGTCAAAATGTCTATTGATCTCAGCCCTGTTAATACTCAAAGACTGAGCATCCACAGCCCTCTGGGATAGAGAATTCCAAAGATTCACAGTGAAGAAATTCCTCCTCATCTCAATCTTAAATGACCGACTCCTTATCCTGAGACTATGACCCCCTAGTTCGAGACTCTTCAGTCAGGAGAAACATTTGTGTGAGGAAGTGCTTCATGGCATCACCCTTGATCGGCCTAGCTCTAATTTTAAGGTTCTGTCCCTTTCACCAGAGGAAATCATTTCTCTATCTACCCTGTTAACTGAACTAAAAAGGAAATAAATGACTTTTAAACACCTGGTCCACATGGCACTGAAGTGTCTGAAACTCATGATAGGAACTCCAGGAAAACAAAATACTGACAAATGTTAAACTGTTTTGTTCACAAAAGAAATCTCAATTTAACTATTAAAAGATAAATTGTTTAACAGGGGTTCACACTGACTCACCTGTCAGGCCGCCCCTCGAGCACCACGATTAGTTGCAGAACACACCGCTCCCTGAGCCCTCCGGCCTCTGAGCTCTCTTCCTGTTGGTTCCCAGGGCAATCAATCACCCCTCGCCAACATTACGCCGCCAGATGAAGTTGAGGGGCTCAGAGGAAGAAATAAAACGAGGCCGTGAATCTGAGTTAATAAATAAATTAGAGAAGCATGACTACATTTATAAATTTAACGATTTAAAGTCAAGTCAAATGAATTGTTACCATTAATATATTCCTTTTGCACCAAGTGGGAAACAAGTGATGTGTGGGCTGTGCAGAGTGTCTGTGCCCAGTTACACAGTGTGTCCCTGTCTCATCGCTCCAAATACACATGTTTCAGCTCACATCCAACTGACTGGATAAACCTCGCCCGTCTAAACTCCATCACAGAAATATCAGCATTTGATGTTTAGTTATACTAAACCTTTATAAAACACTGGTTAGGCCTCAGCTGGCACATTGTGTTCAATTGTGGGCACCACACTTTCAGAAGGATGTATACACTTTAGAGAGGGTGCAGAAGAGATTTACTAGAATGGTACCAAGGATGAGGGACCTCAGTTATGTGGCAATACTGGAGAAGCTGCAGTTATTCTCCTCGGAGCAGAAAAGTTTAAGAGGAGATTTCATTAAAGTGTTCAAAATCATGAACAATTTTAACAAGGAGGAACTTTTCCAGTGGCAGAAGGGTTGGTAACCTGAGGAGACAGAATAAGGTGATTGGCAAAAGAAGCAGAGGCGACATGAGGAAACATTTTATAAGCAGCGAGTTGTTGCAATCTGGAATGCACTGCCTGAAAGGGTGGTGGACGCAGATTCAATAGTAACTTTCAAAAGTGAATTGGATAAATACTAAAGGGACAATATTTGCAGAGCTATTGGGAAAGATCAGGGGAGTGGAACTAACTGGATAGATCTGCCATAGAGGTAACTGGGAGGGTCGATGGGGGTAGTGCATTTGATGGAGTGTATATGTATTTTAACAAGGCTTTTGATGAGGTCCCACATGCCAGACTGGTCACCAAAATAAAAGCCCATGGGATCCAAGGCAAAGTTGGATCCAAAATTGGCTCAGAGGTAGAAAGCAAAGGGTAATGGGCTGCAGGAAGATATCAATGGACTGGTCAGGTGGGCAGAACAGTTACAAATGGAACTTAATCCGGAGAAGTGTGAGGTAGTGCATTTGGGGAGGGCTAACAAGACAAGGGAATTCACATTAAATGGTAGGACATTGAGAAGTGTAGAGGAACAGAGGGACTTTGGAGTGCATGTCCACAGATCCCTGAAGGTAGCAGCACAGGTGGATAAGCTGGTTAAGAAGGCATTTGCGATACTTGCCTTTATTAGCCTAGGCACAGAATGTAAGAGCAGGGAGGTTATGCTTGAACTGTATAAAATACTATTTAGGCTACAGCAAGAGTACTGCGTGCAGTTCAAGTCACCACATTACAGGAAAGATGTGATTGCACCAGAGAGGGTAAAAACATTTACGAGGATGTTGCCTGGACTGGAGAATTTTAGCTATGAGGAAAGATTGGATAGGCTGGGGTTGTTTTCTTTGGAACACAGGATGTAGAGGTGGAACCTCATTGAGGTGTATAAAATTATGAGGGGCCTGGATAGAGTGGATAGCAAGGACCTATTTCCCTTAGCAGAGGATTCAGCCATGGCTCAATGGGTAGCACTCTCACCTCTGAGTCAGAAGGTTGTGAGTTCAAGTCCCGCTCCAGGGACTTGAGCACAAAATCTAGGCTGACACTCCAGTGCAGTGCTGAGGGAGATGCTATCTTTCCGATGAGACATTAAACCAAGGCACCGCCTGTTATCTCTGGTGGATGTAAAAGATCCTATGGCACTATTTTGAAGAAGAGCAAGGGAGGTATCCCTGTTGTCCTGGCAATATTTATCCATCAATCAACATAACAAAAACAGTTTATCTGGTAATTATCACATTAACAACATAAGAACAAGATACAAAATAGGAGCAGGAGTAGGCCATTTGGCCCCTTGAGCCTGCTCTGCCATTTAATAAGATCAAGGCTTTTCTGATCATGGACTCAGCTCCACTTCCCTGCCAGCTCCCCATAACCCTTTATTCCCTTATCACTCTAAAATCTGTCTATCTCCGCCTTAAATATATTCAATGACCCAGCTTCCACAGCTCTCTGGGGCAAAGAATTCCACAGATTTGCAACCCTCAGACAAGAAATCCCTCCTTATCTCAGTTTTAAATGGGTGGCCTCTTATTCTGAAATTGTGAGTAGAATTATCCTCACTGCATCCACCTTGTCAAGCTCTTATAAGTTTCAATAAGATCACCTCTCATCCGTCTGAACTCCAATGAGTACAGGCCCAACCTACTCAACCTATCTTCATAAGTCAACCCCCTCAGCTCCAGAATCAACCTAGTGAACCTTCTCTGAACTGCCTCCATTGCAAGTATATCCTTGCTTCAATATGGAGACCAAAACTGTACACAGTACTCCAGGTGTGGCCTCACCAATACCCTGTACAGATGTAGCAGGAATTCTCTGGTGTACATTTAATGCAAGGGGAATACTATATTCCCCTTGCAATAAATGCCAACATTCCATTTGCCTTCCTGATTACTTGCTGTACCTGCATACTAATTTTTGTGTTTCATGCACAAGGATCCCTAGGTCTTTCTGTACTGCAGCACTTTGCAATTTTTCTCCATTTAAATTATAATTTGCTTTTCTATTTTTTCTGCCAAAATGGATAACCTCACATTTTCCCACATTATACTCCATCTGCCAAATTTTTGCCTACTCACTTAGCCTGTCCATATCCCTTTGCAGATTTTATGTGTACTCCTCACAACTTGCTTTCCCACCCATCTTTATATCATCATCAGCAAACTTGGCTACATTGCACTCGGTCCCTTTATCCAAGTCATTAATATAGATTGAAAATAGTTGAGTGTGGGATTAATCGTGCTTTAATCGGTATTTGCCACTTAATGCAAGTGTTGACTTCGTTCAATGTCTGTCAGCTTTTGGTATAGTTTGAGAGTCTGGGATTCATTCTGTATCTCTCAGTCTCTGGTATGGTGAGTGAGTGTGGGAGTCACTCTGTATCTCTCAGTATCTGGTACAGTGAGTGTGGGATTCATTCTGTATTTCTCAGTCTCTGGTACAGTGAGTGAGTGTGGGATTCACTCTGTATCTCTCAGTCTCTGGTACAGTTTATGGCGGTGGTATTGATTCTGTAGCTCTCAGTCTCTGATACAGTGAGTATGGAATTCATTCTGTATCTCTCATTCTCTGGTACAGGGAGTGAGTCTGGGATTCATTCTGTATCTCTCAGTCTCTGGTACGGTGAGTGCGGGATTCATTCTGTATTTCTCAGTCTCTGGTACAGTGAGTGAGTCTGGGATTCACTCTCTATCTCTCAGTCTCTGGTACAGTGAGTGAGTCTGGGATTCACTCTGTATCTCTCAGTCTCTGGTACAGTGAGTGTGGGATTCACTCTGTATCTCTCAGTCTCTGGTACAGTGAGTGTGGGATTCACTCTGTATCTATCAGTCTCTGGTACAGTGAGTGTGGGATTCACTCTATATCTATCAGTCTCTGGTACAGTGAGTGTGGGATTCACTCTGTATCTATCAGTCTCTGGTACAGTGAGTGTGGGATTCACTCTGTATCTATCAGTCTCTGGTACAGTGAGTGTGGGATTCACTCTGTATCTATCAGTCTCTGGTACAGTGAGTGTGGGATTCACTCTGTATCTATCAGTCTCTGGTACAGTGAGTGTGGGATTCACTCTGTATCTCTCAGTCTCTGGTACAGTGAGTGTGGGATTCACTCTGTATCTCTCAGTCTCTGGTACAGTGAGTGTGGGATTCACTCTGTATCTCTCAGTCTCTGGTACTGTTAGTGATTGCGGGATACATTCTATATCTTTCAGTCTGAACCTTATGATGTGGATTTATTCTATACCTTTCAGATACTATTTGTCTATTCTCTCTGATAGTTAATTTATCACTATGGCTGCACTATTGTGAGATTAACATTGTGCCTTTCAGGCTGATAATGGGTGTGTATTTTGACTGGGATTGATGTATCTACCTGTGAACAGTACTGAGTTATGGTGAAATGTTAACAACTTCTGTCTCTCCTGCTCTGTTTGATTGCTAGATTGAAAATGTATATCTGGAAATTTGGATCATTGCGGGACTGACTACTTCTGCTGTCTATGAGTGTGGAATTGATATTAAGAACATAAGAAATAGGAGCAGGAGTAGGCCATACGGCCCCTCGAGCCTGCTCCGCCATTTAATACGATCATGGCTGATCCGATCATGGACTCAGGTCCACTTCCCTGCCCGTGCCCTATAACCCCTTATTTCCTTATCGGTTAAGTAACTGTCCATCTCTGTCTTAAATGTATTCAATGACCCAGCTTCCACAGCTCTCTGAGGCAGCAAATTCCATAGATTTATAACCCTCAGAGAAGAAATTTCTCCTCATCTCAGTTTTAAATGGGTGGCCCCTTATTCTAAGATTATGCCCCCTAGTTCTAGTCTCCCCTATCAGTGGAACCATCTTCTCTGCCCCCTCATAATCTTATATGTTTTGATAAGATCACCTAAATTCCAATGAGTAGAGGCAAACCTACTGAACTATCCTCATAAGTCAACGCCCTCATCTCCGGAATCAACCTAGTGAACCTTCTCTGAACTGCCTCCAAAGCAAGTATATTCTTTCTTAGATATGGAAACCAAAATTGTACACAGTATTCCAGGTATGGCCTCACCACTACCCTGTATAACTGTAGCAAAACTTCCCTGCATTTATACTCCATCCCCTTTTCAATAAAGGCCAAGATCCCATTGGCCTTCCTGATCACTTGCTGTACCTGCATACTAACCTTGTGTTTCATGCACCAGATCCTGCTGTACTGCAGCACTTTGCAATTGTTCCCCATTTAAATAATAACTTGCTGTTTGATTTTTTTTTGCTAAAGTGCATAACTTCACATTTTCCAACATTATACTCCATCTGCCAAATTTTTGCCCACTCACATAGCCTGTCTATGTCCTCCTCATGCATTGCTTTTCCTCCCATCTTTGTATCATCATCAAACTTGGCTATGTTACATCCAGTCCCTTCTTCCAAGTCGTTAATATAGATTGTAAAAAGTTGGGGTCCCAGCACTGATCCCTGCGGCACCCCACTAGTTACGGGTTGCCAACCAGAGAATGACCACTTACCCCGACTCTCACTTTTCTGTTAGTTAGCCAGTCCTCTATCCATGCTAATATATTTCCCTCAATCCCATGAACTTTTATCTTGTGCAGTAACCTTTTATGTGGCATCTTGTCAAGTGCCTTCTGGAAGTCCAAATACACCACATCCACTGGTTTCCCTTTATCCACCCTGTTCGTTGCATCCTCAAAGAACTCCAACAAATTTTTCAAACATGACTTCCCCTTCATAAATCCATGCTGACTCTGCCTGACTGAATTATGCTTTTCCAAATGTCCTGGTACTGCTTTAATAATAGACTGCAACATTTTCCCAACCACAGATATTAGGCTAACTGGTCTATAGTTTCCTGCTTTTTGTCTGCCTTCTTTTTCAAAAAAGGGTGTTACATTTTCAGTTTTCCAATCTGCTGGGACCTCCCCAGAATCCAGGGAATTTTGGTAAATTACAACCAATGAATACACTATCCCTGCCACTACTTCTCTCAAGACCCTAGGATGCAAGCCATCAG
This sequence comes from Pristiophorus japonicus, assembly GCF_044704955.1. NCBI lineage: Eukaryota > Metazoa > Chordata > Chondrichthyes > Pristiophoridae > Pristiophorus > Pristiophorus japonicus. Next base: position 208,796,078 of record NC_091985.1, read on the forward strand.
GTCCAGGACATTTACCACCTCATTAGTGATTGTGATATAGCCCCCACCCCCCATAACCCCTTGACTATCCACTGGTGGGATATTTTTAGTCTCCTCTCCCGTAAAGACTGATTCAAAATATTTGGTCAGAGTTTCTGCCATCTCCATGTACCCCATCACCAATTCCCTGGTTTCGTCCTCTCTGAGTAATACCGTACCTACTGTGTGTACAAGGAGCCAGTTGCACTGTTCCTTATGTCTCAGGTGGCAGAAACTTCACATTTGTTCCTGTACCTTCAATTCCTTGCCTGTAGGAAGAAATGGTATCTCTGATCATTCAAGAACAGGAGAAGGTGAAAATACTAAAGTAATGAATGTAATTGTTCAATTAATATTCGTTATGAACATTCACAAAGAAAAGCCAGCGATACAAACAATGTCAATGTCTGACTCCACTGCAGTACTCAGCTTCTGCACACCAAGTGTGTTGGGCAGATTTACAGCAATTTACTGACATCCAGACACAACCCAACCCCTGCCCTGCTTCAGGAATGGGACGACCCGATGGGGCACGGACTTTTACACAGCTCAGATTGCTACTCCCCTCTCCCAGGGCACTAACCGTTCAACCAGAAACAAAGAGCCGCTGTTTAAAACGTGTCTTTCACATTTCTCACCCGGTGCCTGCAATAGATGCTCCTTGTATAAATCCTCAGTGTCCGGCTCTGCTTCCACCGCTCACTGTCCAATGACAACAAACACGGTGAGACTGGAACTAAAGCAGGAACGTTCACTACTGGTTTACAGGGAGAAAGCAGCAATGACTGTAAACAGCAGATCCTTCCCATTCTGTCTCCCTTACCCGGGACACACGCTGTCCACACACAGCCCAAGAATGGCCTCTCCCTTCCCCCATTCACTCCACGCACTGAGACCAGTTCTTGCTCCACTCCGCCTGTTACACACAGACTCCGACTCCCCCTGAACTTCCCCCGGACTCAGTGCCGATCTCTGAGCCCATCTGCGGACACGCTCCCAAAGCGATGTGCTGCTGTAAGGAGGCTGCTGCTCGCTGCCTTACCCCGGGGCCGCGGTGTCTCCATTCCCGGCTGTTTAAACCATCTTTCTCCGCTCACTGAGTGAATGGCGCTCACAGGCAGGGCTGGGGGAGGGGAGGGCGCATGTGCTCTTCTGCTCACTGGAAATCGACACGGGGGCGGGGCTTAACCGCGCATGCGCAGCTCTCTGCAATAATTCAGCCTTTAAAAATCAACGTGAACTTTTCCCGATTTACTTTTATCAGAATCTGAGCAAAGGAACTGGGCCTGGGGGGCAAGGACAGAGAATGTTTAAAGCTGGGGGCCTTGCCCCTTTGAGATGCTCAATTTGGGATCATTCCTTGCAGGGTTTTTTTCTCTTCGTGAGCCCGTCCTCACAAAGCAATCCTGCAGAAACATCGGAGGGACGGCGGAGTAGGAGTGTTTGCTGGGACTGTGCAGGAGTTAATATCTGACAGAAACAGTCCCAGTTTAATTTAATCAGAGTGAAACACTCGGTCACTGAGAGTAATACCGAACGGCCCTGAGCTGCAAGATTACAGAGAGTACAACAGGCGAGCGAGGGTTAAATGTGGGACCTTGTTTCTCTCACTCTCTGACACTGTCCCGCAGTGTGGGATTAATAATGTGTCTGTCTGTGGTACAATATCAGTGAGAGAGGGGACTGCATCTTCTGTCTCTCCAATGGGATCTTTCAGGATAAAACCGGACCTCACAGGTCAGTCTGGAACTGATACTGTGCATGTTTCTGTGTCTCACCGCCCTGCCTCGCGCTCCCCTGTCTCTCACTCAGTCCTCTGCCCCACTCCCCGCTCTCCCCACTCCCCCCTCTCCCCATCTCTCTCTGTGTTGCTATCCCCCTTTCTCTTGTACTGTTTGGAAAGGCGGGATATTGTTATTTAGCGTGATGTGGAAACACTATTGGAAGTACAACCCTGATACTGTCTCTATTCTCTCCCTGGTGCTATACATGACAGTGTGGCACTGTTACTGAGTGTAAGACGGGGATACCAATACAAAGTGTAAGACTGATACTGTGCCTGTCTCTCTCTATCTTTCGCTGATACGGTACATGAATGCGTGATACAAGTATTGAGCGTAATATGGAGACACAGTTCGCGTATTTAGGGTGTCTATATCTGCCGTTCTCTCAGATAGCAATCTCTGGGTGATAAGGATGGGATGGATAGGGCACCAGTTACTGTTAAATGTCTCTCAGTTTAGGAGGAGAGAGAGACAAAGAGAGGCTGGTGGGGCAGTGAGCACATAATATATATTTTCAGAAAAATCAAACATATTTCTGCATGCGAACACTATAACAACTTAAAGCAGATATGAGTTTAGCCAGCCTCTGTGGTGAGTGTTCCCCAGATTCAGGGGCAGGAACCAAACACTGTAAGGAATGCAAGCCTCAGAGTGTTTAACATTTACTGAGCTGGGAAACTACAACTAACCCCGAGAATCGGCAGCACAAGCTGAGCGGAGAGGAAACCCTGTGCTGGGAGCTGTAAATCTGGGACAGTTTGTGTTGTGAATGTGCAGATGTGAACATTGTGTGAGTGATAATGTGTGTCTACTGTATATGGTCCACGTCTCTGAGCCACACAGGAGGGCGGGTATCACTACAGTCCTGTAGACCATGAGCTTGGTGGCAGATTTGAGGGCCTGATCTTTGAACACTCTTTCCCTCAGGTGGCTGAAGGCTGCACTGGCGCACTGCAGGCGGTGTTGAATCTTGTTGTCAATGTCTGCTCTTGCTGATAATAGGCTCCCAAGGTATGGAAAGTGGTCCACATTGTCCAGTGCCGGACCGTTGATCTTGATGGAAATCGCTGGAGAAATGCCACCAATGTCTCCACAAGATCCTGCAAATCCCCTGGGAGGACAGACGCATCAGTGTTAGCGTCCTCGACCAGGCCAACATCCCCAGCATCGAAGCAATGACCACACTCGACCAGCTCCGCTGGATAGGCTGTTAAGTCCTGACTCTAATGTACTGACTTGCACAAGACATATGCTGAAGTCAAGGTCACTCAATAACCTGCACCTTTAATTCACAGCTCTCCAGTGCTGCGCTTGCCTGAGACCTCCCTTTATATACCTCAGTGGGACAGGTATGGAGTGTCTCCTGCAAGTGCACCCCTAGTGATAAGGTATGCTTATTGTTACAGGTCATATCCAGTTACAGTCATGTATAGCATGGTAAGATACAGTTATATACAGTAATGTGAGATACATGACATCACCCTCCCCCAAGGTCTTATTGCCTTTATAGATTCAGTCTCTCAGGTGGTCTGCACTCTCGCATGGAGCGTCTTAGTTGTGGTTCAGTTGTTTGCCTTGGTGCCTGTGTTCGTTAGGTGCGATTGCTGGTATCTCGCCTGGGCTGTCTGTTTCATTCGGCGTGATTGCTGGTACCTCGCCTGGGCTGTCTGTTCAGACTGCCCTTTCCTCAGGTTGTTCCACCTGTCTGTCCACTAGGTGTGGTGTGAGTTCCACATTGTAGTCTGCCTCTGGTTCTTCAGTGTTATCAGTGAATCTACTTGTTACTTGGTCAACATGCCTCTGGCAGGTTTGGCCATTGTCCATTTGTATAACCAGCAGCCTGTTTCCCTCTTTGTCTGTTACTGTCCCTGCAAGCCATTTGGGACCCCGGCCATAGTTTAGCACAAACACTTTGTCCCCTATCTCATTCCACCTCCCCCTCGAATTTCGGTCATGGTACTCAGTTAGCTTTTGATGCTCAGCCTCAACAATTTCATGCATGTCTGGGAGGACTAACGAGAGCCTGGTCTTTAAGGTTCATTTCATCAATAGTTGCACGAGGGGAACCCCAGTCAATGAATGCGGACGAGATCTGTATGCCAGCAGCAGTCACGACAGGTGGCTCTGCAGCATGGCACTTTGGATTCTGAGCATGCCTTGTTTAATGATCTGCACTGCACACTCCACCTAGCCATTGGAGGCTGGCTTAAAAGGTGCCATCTTAACGTGATTTATACCGTGGTCAACTATAAAATTGTGAAATTCTGCACTGGTGAAGCACGGACCATTATCACTGACCAATATGTCAGGAATGCCGTGCGTTGCAAACATGGTTCTAAGGCTCTCCACAGTGGTGGAGTTGGTGCTCGAGTTTAAAATGGTGCACTCGATCCATTTTGAAAATGCATCAACGACTACAAGGAACATTTTGCCCATGAATGGGCCTGCATAGTCCACATGCACCCGTGACCATGGTTTGGTGGGCCAGGGGCTAAGGGGGGCCTCCTTGGGGGCATTACTGTGTTGGGCACAAATGGTGCACCAACGGACGCAGAGCTCCAAGTCTGCATCAATGCCAGGCCACCAGACATGAGATCTGGCTATGGCCTTCATAAGGACGATCCCCGGGTGTTCACGATGAAGCTCCTGGACAAATGCCTCCCTGCCTCGTAAGGGTATAACTACTCAGCTGCCCCACATCAGGCAGTCTGCCTGTATTGAGAGTTCATGCATGCGCCTAAGGGTTTGACCTCCTCAGGGCAGGCATCGCGAGCCTCTGCCCAGTCACCAATTAAAACGCATCTTTTAACTAGACATAACGTGAGGTCGCTGGTCGTCCAGGCTCTGATTTGGCGAGCCATCATGTGCGAACCTGTGGATTCAAAGGCATTGATGCCATGACCATCTCACAGTCCTGTTCGTCGGACCCTTCTATGGTTGCCAGGGGTAGCCTGCTAAGCGCGTCGGCACAGTTGTCTGTGCCTCGTCTGTGCCTTATCGTGTAGTCGTAAGCTGCCAGCATGAGTGCCCACCGCTGAATGCGCACCGAGGCATTGCCGTTAATTGCCTTGCACTCCGATAGTAGGGACTTGAAGGGTTTGTGGTCGGTTTCTAATGCAAACTTGGCCCCGAAAAGGTATTGGTGTATCTTTTTGACACCGTACATGCACGCGAGCACCTCCTTCTCAACCATACCATACCCGCGCTCCGCCCGCGAAAGTAACCTGGAGGCATAAGCAACGGGCTGCAATTTACCCGCATCATTGACGTGCTGTAAAATGTACCCGACCCCGTATGCTGATGCATCACAAGTAAGGACTAACTTTTTACCTGGGTCAAAAAAAGCTAAAACACTCTTGGAACATAGAAGGTTGTGTGCCTTATTGAAGGCACGTTCTTGGGTGTCCCGCCAAAACCAATCGCACCCCTTTCTGAGTAGCACATGGAGAGGCTCCAGCAGTGTGCTCAAGTTCTGCATAAAGTTCCCAAAGTAATTGAGTAGCCCAGAAAGGCGCGCAGTTCTGAGATATTCCGGGGCCTGGGTACTAGGTGAATCGCTTCAGTTTTGGATTCGGTTGGGCGGATTCCATCAGCGGCAATCCTTCTACCCAAAAATTCAACCTCAGATGTGAGAAACAGACACTTGGGTTTCTTAACTCTTAGGCCTAGCCGATCCAATCGACTTAGTACTTCCTCAAGATTGCGGAGATGAGAGTCGGTGTCCCTGCCCGTGATGAGTATGTCATCTTGAAACACAACCGTCCCCGGAATGGACTTGCGCAGACTCTCCATGTTGCGCTGGAATATAGCAGCTGCCGACCTGATGCCGAATGGGCATCGATTGTACCCAAAAAGGCCTCGATGTGTGTTGATGGTGGTGAGTAACCTAGACTCTTCGGTCAGTTCTTGCGTCATATACACAGATGTGAGGGCAAGTTTCGAGAAAAGTTTTCCTCCAGCCAACGTGGCAAATAGGTCCTCCGCTCTGGGAAGCGGGTATTGGTCCTGTAGGGAGACTTTGTTGATGGTAGACTTGTAATCCCCACAGATTCACACGGATCCATCAGGCTTCATGACGGGGATGATGGGTCTTGCCCAGTCACTGAATTCCACGGGAGAAATTATGCCTTCCCGCAGAAGCTGGTCCAGGTCATTTTCAATCTTTTCCCTCATCACATAAGGTACAGTTCTAGCCTTGTGATGGACCAGTCTGGCATTCTGTGTGATGTAAATTTTAACTTTACCCCTTTGAAGGTGCCCACACCTGCTGAAAGAGATGTTCAAAACGGCTTAGAACTGTTGAGCAGGAGGTTCGTTCCTCTGACGACATGGCATGAACATCATCCCATTTCCAATTAAGTTCTGCTAGCCAGCTTCTCCCTAACAAGGCTGGGAGATCCCCGGGGACAATCCACTGGGAAAGTCGGTTCACCATCCCTTTGTGTGTGACCGAGAGCATGGCGCTGGAAAGGACTGGGATGATTTCTTTACTATAGGTCCTTAGTTTGGTGTCGATCTTTGTGAGTTTTGGTCTGTTGCTTTTGTGCGGCCACAGCTGTTCAAATTGTTGAACGCTCATGAGGGATTGACTGGCCCCTGTGTCCAGCTCCATGTTGACGGGTATCCCATTGAGTAGAACCCTCATCATAATTGGAGGCAACTTGGTGTAAGAACAGTGGACATTGATCATGTTAACCCGCTGTACCTCGGCATCCTGTGCACTATTCCAACCATCTTCTGGTCCGCTTTTCGACCTTTCCAATTTGCATACCAGCTGAGCTGCTGTTTTTCTGACATGCAAGCCAATGTAGTTGCAGTTTCTGAAAACGGCATGCTGAAATCGACACACCCTGGTTGAGTGCCTTCCCCCACATCTCCAACACAGACCGTTTCCATTGTTTCCGAAGGATGAGCTGCGTCTGACTGATCTCCCTTGAGCTTCTCTCAATCTGTTGTTGATTGCTTGCATTGTGGGTTGATGAGGTGTGATCGGCCGTTCAAGTGGCCCTTGATTTTGATGGCTTCTGGCGCCACTGTCTGCTGTTGAAGGCCTGCTCTCATGCCTTTGTCTGTGTGTGGGGGTAGCAGTTTGTTTCACAATGTGAATCCCTTGTTCCGATGCCTCGTTGGTTGTACTACCCGAAGTATAGATCAGCTTCGTTTCTTCTTCGCCTGCCAAGAATGTCTATGAGACCAGTGTTGCTGCCTCTAGAGTCAAGCTCTTAGTCTCTATAAGCTTTCGGAATATGCCTGCATGGCCTATTCCTTCAATAAAAAAGTCTCTCAGTACTTCTCTCCTTAGTTCATCAGGGAACTCACATGAACTAGCCAGCCTCCGAAGTTCCGCCACCAAGTCGGGTATGCTTTGGTCCACACAGCATCTGTAGTTGTAGAACCTGTGTCTGGCCATGTGTAGGCTGCTCGCTGGCTTCAGGTGGTCTCGCACCAGTGTGCTCAACTCCTCAAACAACTTGCTTGCTGGTTTCTTGGGTGCCAGCAGGTTTTTCATTAAAGCATATGTTTTCGAGCCACAGCTGGTCAAGAGATGGGCTCTTCTCTTGTCTGCCTTATCATCGCCCAGCCAGTCTTTGGTCACAAAGCTTTGCTGGAGCCTTTCTATAAAGTCATCCCAATTGTCTCCAGCATTGTATTTCTCATCTGAGCTGTTGGTAGCCATTCTGTGGATTCTGTGATCCCGTAACTCGTCGCCACTGTTAAGTCCTGACTCTAATGTACTGACTTGCATGAGACGCATGCTGAAGTCAAGGTCACTCAGGACCTGCACCTTTAATTCACAGCTCTCCAGTGCTGCACATGCCTGAGACCTCCCTTTATATACCTCAGTGGGACAGGTATGGAGTGTCTCCTGCAAGTGCACCCCTGGTGGTAAGGTATGCTTATTGTTACAGGTCATATCCAGTTACAGTCATGTATAGCATGGTAAGATACAGTTATATACAGTAATGTGAGATACATGACAGAGGCCACATTGTTCGCATGCCTGACACAAGACTCCCAAAGCAAGCGCTCTACTCAGAACTCCTACACGGCAAGCAAGCCCAAGGTGGGCAGAGGAAACGTTACAAGGACACCCTCAAAACCTCTCTGATAAAGTGCAACATCCCCACCGACACCTGGGAGTCCCTGGCCAAAGACCGCCCGAAGTTGAGGAAGTGCATCCGGGAGGGCGCTGAGCGGTCGAGTCTCATCGCCGAGAGCATGCAGAAAATAAGCGCAGGCAGCGGAAAGAGCGTGCGGCAAACTAGTCCCACCCTCCCTTACCGTCAAAGACTAACTGTCCCACCTGTGACAGAGACTGTAATTCCCGTATTGGACTGTTCAGTCACCTAACAACTCACTTTCAGAGTGTGATGAGAGTGTGTTAAAGGGGCGGGCCGGTGAGACTAATATCACTGTGTTTGTGTGTCCGTCTCATCCCCGGATTCCCGCTCCAAGCCAGTCGGCCCCACGTTGGGCGAATATATCCTCAAGGTTGTGGCCGATGGCAGCGATCGCAAGGGGATGTCTCTGGCCGCGATAAAGAAGGCTCTGGCGGCCAAAGGCGTGGATGTGGAGAAGCGCAGGTCCCAGATCAGGTTCAGTATCAAGAGGAATGTGACAAATGGCTTCCTGGTGCAGACCAAGGGCACGGGCGCCTCGGGCTCCTTCAAAGTCGCTAAGAAGGAAAACCAGGGGAAAGTGGGAAGCGAGGTGAAGAAACCAGCAGTCAAGAAATCTCCAGCCAAGAAACCAGCAGCCAAGACATCTCTGACCAAGAAACCAGCAGCCAAGAAATCTCCCGCCAAGAAAACGAGCACCAAGAAGGCGCCAACAGTAAAAAAGACAGCGAAAGCTGCGGCTGGGAAGAAGGCAGCGGCGCAGAAGCCCAAGGGCCCCAAGAAGGCCTCAGGCGCAAAGGTGAAGGCGGCCAAAGAGGTGGAAAAAGCGAGGGCCAAGGCCAAATCAGCAAAACCCAAGAAAGCAGCATCCAAAAAGTAAATAAAAAGTGCAACTTGTAAACACCTGGACCCAATGGCTCTTCTCAGAGCCACCCACGCCTCTCAGAAAAGAGTTGATCCCCGAATCAAATGCTCCCTGTCCCGGGGCCGGGCTCAGATTTCAGACAGAAGTCATTGAACATGAAGCCAGGATCCCTTTTGACCCGCTGACATTGGCTGCACCCACCCCTCCCCCAGTGTCTGCAATAAAACACACAGAGAATGGGATGTCCGGCCCGGGCCTCACTGTAACTGGGGATGTGTTCGGCTCCAGTCTCAGTTCCTGGTCATTGTTATTTCACAGATTTAGGGGGAGAGTCTGAGACGGTGATACTGGCGGAGATACCCCGCCTCACAACTCAAACCCCAAACACCACATTCTCCAAATCAGCTGGAATAAGGTGTTTGTAAATTGCTGAACCTGTCTGTGAGAGGAAGTGTGGGGAGATGATACAAGGTTTGAGATTGACAGGGAAGGGGCTGTATATAGGCGGGAATATTCGTGATTGTTAATTGTAACTGGACATTTAAAAGCTTCTGATTCCTGGAAGCCTTGAAGATGAATTCCGAGTCTGTAAGAGTTTGTGCGGAGCGCTGTGTTTCGGTTCTATTGTCGGAAAACGGATTGAAATTGGCGGCTGCAGAAAGCTGGAGGCGGAGCTGGAAGATCAGAGGCTGCTCTCTGCTCTGTCTGTCAATCTTAACTCTGTCTCCTCCCCTTCCCGTCTCTCTCACTCTGCGCGTTCTCAGTCAGATCGGCTCCGGCTCTAAAAAAAAAGAGCCGGGAGCAGCTCCGTCTTATTCAGCGGCTGTTTAAGTGAATAATCATTATGTCTGGTCGAGGTAAAGGAGGCAAAGGACTGGGTAAAGGCGGAGCCAAACGGCACCGTAAAGTGCTCCGTGATAACATCCAGGGCATCACCAAACCAGCCATCCGCCGCCTGGCTCGCCGTGGCGGTGTCAAGTGGATCTCAGGCCTGATCTACGAGGAGACCCGCGGGGTGTTAAAAGTTTTCCTGGAGAATGTGATCAGGGATGCGGTCACCTACACTGAGCACGCCAAGCGCAAGACGGTCACTGCCATGGATGTGGTGTACGCTCTGAAACGGCAGGGCCGCACACTCTATGGATTCGGCGGCTGAATAACGCGACCCTTCCCCCAAACACAACACAAAGGCTCTTCTAAGAGCCACCCACCGCCTCACAGAGAGAGCAGCGACCTGGGGATGGGAGCGCGTACAGTTTGGTTGGGAAATGGTTTCGGCTGTTTAATTCATGGAAAGAAATATTTGGATTTATATAGCGCCTTTCACGACCACCGAACGTCTCAAGACCAATGAAGTACTTTTGGAGTGTAGTCGCTGTAGGAATATGGGAATTATTAAATATTTTACAACTATTGTAAATATGAGAGATCAAAAACTCCGGCTGACAGTCACAATTACCACCGGGCGGGATACACCGTCCCCTTTACCCAAACATTACAGTCTCCCCTCACAGATAATTCCTGTCATGTTGTGAGATTCGGTTAAACGGGACTCTGGCGGGATCAATGCGGGAATTTGTGTTTACAGGAAGCAGTGACCGGGGATTTATTCCCGCCTGGTACAGACCGATCAGGGAATGGAACAGAATTCAAACCGGAATGTTGCAGAGAGTGGGATTGGTGACTTATAATGGGGCACAATCGCCGTTATAAAGAGCGGATTCTTAAATTGCTGGCGGGAAATTAGAGTTTCTTTAATCTCTGTTGGTTGATATTCTGAAATTGGCGGGCTTTTTGAAATTGACCAACTGTCAGTTTCAGTTCAGCCAATCAGGGCCCAGTAATCCCTGCCCTTCATTTTCACTCTCGGTGCTTGGTTCAAACTTGATTGGCGCCGGGCTGCAGCCAATCACAGCCCCGGGGCGGATCCTCACACACTTTAAAAGGAGGCCCCAGAGGAGTCTCCGCATTAACAGTCGGTGTGTCCAAGATTGTGTTGAGATAATAGCCAGGACCAAACAGACAGCGCGTAAATCCACCGGCGGGAAAGCTCCTCGCAAACAGCTGGCGACCAAAGCGGCACGGAAGAGCGCTCCGGCCACGGGCGGAGTGAAGAAGCCTCATCGCTACCGACCCGGCACCGTGGCTCTGAGGGAGATCCGCCGCTACCAGAAATCCACCGAGCTGCTGATCCACAAACTGCCCTTCCAGCGCCTGGTGCGGGAGATCGCTCAGGACTTCAAGACCGACCTGCGCTTCCAGAGCTCCGCCGTCATGGCCCTGCAGGAGGCCAGCGAGGCTTACCTGGTGGGGCTCTTTGAGGACACCAACCTGTGCGCCATCCACGCCAAGCGAGTCACCATCATGCCCAAAGACATCCAGCTGGCCCGCCGCATCCGCGGGGAGCGCGCCTAGACTTCCCCTGCCTCGGCTCGAAGCTTCAGCACCAAGTGCAACAACGGCTCTTTTCAGAGCCACCAAATCAGCAAAGGAAAGAGCTACGATCTCCTGTAACCAGAGCTTCGTGTTGTTCATTAACCCATTGTAGGGACGGGCAGGTGTGTGGTTCCTGATTACTGATCGTGTATTTATATACCAGCTCGGTTCATATGGGAGTTATTGACTAATAACTAATGAGCCCTTTAATATTTTCAGAAACTGACATCGGCTTTGCGTCGCTCTGACCCCAAGTTCCCCGGGGCAAAGCACAGATTTCCCCATTCGGTGTTGCCGGAGAATGGGGGCAGGCAGATCTGGGAAGCACTGCAATGGATCCGGGTCCTGTGTGTGCACATCGCTCGCTGATGCAATGCGGTCTGAACTGGCTGGCTTAGCAGAGAAATATACAGCCTGGGAACAGAAGCAGCATTCAAATTATCTCAAACCAGACCAGAATTAAACTAGGCTCTTTGATTACTATATTAATTCATCACCGCCAACTCTCTAGTTTTCATAGACAGACTAAAGAATATTTAAAGAACCGGTGGCGGTATTTATACAATTGTTGAGTGACAACTGTAGTTCAGTTATTCGCTGTTAACTGGAAGAGTGTATGTGTGAGCAGAGAACCGTAATGCAGAGAATGGGAACTGAAAACTTCCCCATACGGATAAGGGGTAAGCCATTTGGGACTGAGATGAGGAGAAACTTCTTCACTCAAGAGTTGTTAACCTGTGGAATTCCCTACGGCAGAGTTGTTGATGCCAGTTCGTTAGATATATTCAAGAGGGAGTTCGATGTGGCCCTTATGGCTAAAGAGATCAAGGGGTGTGGAGAGAAAGCAGGAAAAGGGTACTGAGGTGAAAGATCAGCCATGATCTTACTGAATGGTGGTGCAGGCTCGAAGGGCCGAATGGCTTACTCCTGCACCTATTTTCTATGTTTACAGGTCTGAAATAAGCCAATCTATCGGTACATGAATTAAAGGGCTCTGACTCAATTAAGTCAGTAAGCAGCCCTTCCACAGATACTGTGGGTGGCTCTGAAAAGAGCCTTTGGGTTATTAGATTAAATCTTGTCCGCTTTACTTGCTCTTGGACGAAGTGGTGGTTTTCTTGGGCAGCAGCACAGCCTGGATATTCGGCAGCACCCCGCCCTGAGCGATGGTCACCTTTCCCAGCAGCTTATTGAGCTCCTCGTCGTTGCGGATGGCCAGCTGCAGGTGTCTGGGGATGATGCGGGTCTTCTTGTTGTCGCGGGCCGCATTGCCGGCCAGCTCCAGGATTTCAGCGGTCAGATACTCGAGCACAGCAGCCATGTAGACCGGGGCTCCGGCACCCACACGCTGAGAGTAGTTCCCCTTTCGCAGGAGCCTGTGAACACGGCCCACAGGGAACTGCAGTCCGGCCCGGGAGGAACGAGCCTTGGCCCGAGCTTTACCGCCGGTTTTTCCTCTTCCAGACATTTCCACAATCCACAGGTTCAGAAAAAGAATGCAAAACTCCTCCCTCATCTGCTCTTCTTATACATTCTGGAGGGATACAGGGAGTGAACTTGTGATTGGTCGCTCTGCGGTGCATTTCATTGGTCTTTTCCGATGACCAATCACCATCTGCTTAGCCTGCCACTGAAAAGAGGGCGAAAATTATTGTTCGACTTCCAACGAATCTTCAATTTCAAAAACCCCGCCCGTAATTTTTACAATGCGGATTATGTTAATAAATTCATCATTAGCCAAAGATTTCCAAACACATTTTATTCCATATTGCCTTCCAAATTCCAGGATGTTACAATCAGGATTAAATTAGGGTTCACTTTCAAACATTCTGTTACGGGACACATTCCAGCTCATTCTTTGTACAATTTGGGAATCACAGATCATGGATAATCCTCCGCACAGGCGGGAGTGAGACCAGAACTGGAAGTCCTTCTGTGAAAAGAGAAGAGGGACAGAGTGTTCCAACTGCCCCGTTCTGGTCTCTGTAAGAACTTCCATTCTGAGTTGTTGCACACGCAGGCTCCGGGTAATAAGCGGGTTGACTAACTAGATTTTTTTTTTGAAAAAGGGCTTGAGAGAATGAGGTGAGTAAAGTCTAAAACAAGACCATAATTCGTCGGCAGGCGACCAGGGAGTGTTTATATTTTACTGGGAGGGAACTTCATCAACGAAGCTATGGCTGAACCGGACAGTAAAACCGATTATCTGAAAATTCGTATCTAAATCTACCCTGGATCTTTAAATGTTGTCAAAAACACTTGCTCAGGAAATAATTACAGTAAATTGAGATTAAAGGATGACGCGTTTGTGCAGCTCTTTCAGAGAGGTTGTGGGTGGCTCTTAAAAGAGCCGTTGTGTTTGGGGTTTGTTTCGTCAGCGTTTTACTTGGAGCTGGTGTACTTGGTCACCGCCTTTGTCTCTTCCGACACGGCGTGCTTAGCCAGCTCCCCGGGCAGCAGCAGGCGCACGGCGGTCTGGATTTCCCGGGAGCTGATGGTGCAGCGCTTATTATAATGGGCCAGGCGGGAAGCCTCACCCGCGATGCGCTCGAAAATATCGTTCACAAACGAGTTCATGATGCCCATAGCCTTGGAGGAGATGCCGGTGTCGGGATGAACCTGCTTCATCACTTTGTAGATGTAGATGGAGTAACTCTCCTTCCTCGACTTTCTGCGCCTCTTGCCGCCCTTCGGTGGCGTTTTCTTGATCACTTTCTTGGCGCCTTTCTTGGCAGTAACTGATTTCTTCTCTTCAGGGATCGTCTTGTTCAATCCGACCCAGACATGACGTAAACTTAGCTCGGAGCTCGTATTATATAGGCAGCCCCACACTCCGCCCACAGCCCTATGCTAATGAGGGATGGGTGAAGGCAACGATTGTGATTGGTGCATTCGCTGCGTTGTCAATTTCCATTGTTCTGTAATTCTCTGATTGGATATTTAAAGAGACCAATCAGATTTACTGCTCGCCACAATCTCAAATTCTTGAATTAGTTTATCAGTTACATCCCCTCCCAAGCCATACTCTGTTCTTTATCGATCGAGATATCTACATGTTCGACAGACATTGACCGGTTTGTATCCGAGATTGCCTGAGGGTCACTTCTGGTCAGGACTTGGGAGTCCTTCTGTGAGGGCAAAAGACCCTCACTGACCTTCCGCCCTGATGCTGCCTTCCTCCCACCGTTTAATTCAACATCTTTCTTATCTGTCACTGCTGTAACTATATTAGTTGTTTCAGTGTTACCTTCACTGGAATATGCTGTACCTTCTGTGCCGTAAACGGCCTATTTCCCTTAGCACAGGGGACATAAATTTAAAGTAATTAGCAGGTTTAGAGGGGAAATTTCTTCACGCAGAGGGTGGGGGTCTGGAACTCACTGCCTGAATGGGTAGTCGAAGCAGAACCCCTCCCCCCCGAAGACCACCTAATAAGACTGTTATTTTGCCATCTGGGGAGTGCACCCCAGCAAAACACCCACCCAGCACTGTGAGGGGAGACCTGCCCTCACAGCTTCCCTCTTTCCCACCCCCCCCCTCTCTCTCTCTCTGTCACTCTCTCTGTCTCTCCCCTCTCTCCCTGAGAGCTCTTTCCTCCTAATTAAAAAATCAAGACAATGAGCAGAGGGAGCAAGGCCCCTCCCTAATCGTTAACTAGGGGAGAGGTGTGCCTCATTAAGAGCTCCCTCTGCTCCCACATTTAACGAGGCCTATTAAGACCATTAAGGCCTGTGACCTTGGGGTGAGTGTAACCCTTAAAGGGACCCCGTGATGGCAACCCCATCTATGTCGGTGGCAGGGCCAATTAAGACTTACGCGCAGGCGGCTTCCACAGCCACTGCGCATCCAGCTGCACTGCTACCATTTAGATTAATAACTAAAAAACATGGGGTCAAGAGCTACACTCACCTCACTATGAGCATCAAGGACTGCGTGTGGGCGATGGCTGGGGTAGTCGGCCCCTCGGCTATTGTCGTGGCCTTCAAGATGTCCAGGAAGGCTGTGTTCTTCCTGGGGTCGGAGCGGGTGGTGTCCCTGGTCCTTGAAAAGGGGCTCACGGTGGGTCAGACATTCCAGCCGGTGGACCCTCTCGAGGCCACCACGCAGAGGATCATTCTTTCGAATGTCCCGCCCTTTGTTCCCGCTGAGCTCCTGCTCCCCCACCTACATCAACTGGGGGAGGTAAGGTCGGGGATTAACCCGATACCGCTCGGTCTCAGGGAGACCAGCCTGCATCATGTGTTCTCCTTCCAGCGCCAGCTTTTTGTCCGGCTGGCGCGGGAGGAGATGACAGAGGGCACCTTTAACGTGGTGCACGAGGGGACGTTGGACGGCGTGCGGTGCCATGCCTGTAGGGAGGTGGGGCATGTTCGTAAGAACTGCCCCATCTCCAAGGCCACCAAAACACCAAAGGCAGCCAAGGCTGGCGCCATCGCCACCCCTCCCCCTAGTAGCATCCGCGTGGATGCGCGGACATCGTTGGAGGCCTTTGTCTTCATGGCCTCCGGCGGTGAGGAGGGAGAGCGTCCGGGTGGAAGGAAGGCATGGAGGAAGGTGAAATACCTCGAGGCGGGTCCCCTGAGCACCGGACAGCCTCATCACCGCACCCGGCCTACCTCTGTCAGCTGCCCTGAGCCCGTGCCCAAGCCCTCGACCAATACCGCAGAGGGGCTTGGGCGTGGGCAAGAAAAATAAAAGGGGGGAGTGGAGCGGGAGGCCTCGGCAGTCATTGAGGTCTCCGTCTCCGCGCCCCCTCCCCCAGACAAAAAAGGAGACACCGCTCCAATGAGGTGGAGGGGGAACAATATCCCTCCACGGAGGAGTTGGTGCCTGCCACATGTCCCGCGTCCCCCACCAGCACCCCCAAACCGCGCCGTAGGTGGGGGAGAATCTGTCCCCAGGGAGAGTCAGACAGTCGAGGCTGCCCAGCCTCTGCCTCCCGGGGATGGCGAGGAAGATCTGCCTGTTGTGGGGGGCGTGGGGCCGGCGGAGGAATGCGTCGCCGCTGGGTCGGGCATCCCAGGGACTGAGGTGGGCAGGGCTGAAAAGGCCGAACCTGAGCCCGCTCAGCCAATATACAACATCTCCCGGGATCTGCTCGATCTGGCAGATAAATAAAATTTTAATAATTTTAAAGAACCGACACACACTGGGCTGGGGGGTGGCGGCGGGAATGGGGAAGAACACCAACCCTCGCCCCCAACTTTGGAGGTGGGGTATTTGGAGGACCTGGAGCAGTTCTTCGACCAGGTCTCTCCATGTTCCCCGGTGCCTGGGGCTGAGGAGGAACCCCTTCCGCTGCTGCTTCCTGACCCAGCACCACAATTAAAATAGCCCAGTGGGGACTCGTCTGCCGACGATCATGGTGGTGGGATCGGGGCAGAGCCAGGGCCGGATGGAGTGGCCGGGCCGTTTGTCGCACCTCGGGTGGTCGATGGACCGGCTGCTAGCGGTGAACTCCCGGAGGGGGATGGGGACTCGGTGGAGGGTGCGGGAGAAGATCTGGAGTCCATCGCCAGTGAGGTGGTGGATCTCCTCGTGCCCGCTGCTGAGTCCCCCCTCATTCCTGTAAAGGAACTCCGGGACTTTATGGTCCAGAGCCAGGATCGCCACAACTGAGCCCAACTGGCCCTGGAAAAATGGTCCGAGCCGGCGCTCCTCATCAGGTCCATCTGCGCTGCCGCTAAAACCATGGCCGCGGGTGGTCCCTTATCAAAGGCGTAAAGCCTTGAGCTGCGTCGGCTCAAAACATTGCTCGCTGGGCTGCTGAGGGAGTGGAGGTCAACAAACGACTCCACTCCCCCCCCACCACAATAGGTTAAGTAGAGGTTGTCATGAAGATAACCATAGCCAGGCTCAACATCAACGGCGGCAGAGAGGCACGCCGTAGATTTAACAATTTTTTGCTCCTGCGGGAGGGGAAATACACGGTGTGCTTCCTGCAAGAAACCCACACCGTTCCGGGAGACGAACGTGGCTCCTGGAATGGCAAGGAGAGGTCCGCATGAGTCACCACACTGCCACTTCTTGTGGGGTGGCCATTTTGCCGCTTGCTGCACGTCACGGTTCACCTGGGGGACGTGCCGCTCCATCTCATGAATGTGTACGCACCTCAGCCCGGCCCGCAGCAAACGCGCTTCTTCGATGAAGTGTCCGCTCTTCTTGGCTCTGTCGCTGTCGGCAACTGCATTGTCCTCAGAGGGGATTTCAACTGCACCCTCGAGGTGAGGGACCGCTCCGGTGCCCCGCAGAGCATGACGGTGATCGAGAAGTTGAGGGACCTGGTCGGGTCCTTCGACTTGGTGGACGTCTGGCGAAATCGCCATCCCGACTCCAGCGCCTTTACTTGGGTGAGGCCTGGAAGAGGATGGTCCAGAATCGACTGCCTTTACGTGTCTCGGGCATACGTTTCCTGTGTTCCGGCGGCCTCCATGCAGCCGGTGCCGTGTTCAGACCACCACCTGGTGTGGGCGGAGCTTGCTTTGCTCCACGCGAGGACGGGATCCGCGTACTAGCATTTTAACAACCAGCTGCTGGAGGACGAGCGGTTCCAGGACTTGTTCCGTCATTTCTGGGCCGACTGGAGAAGGAAGCAGGGGGACTTCCCCTCCTTGAGGTTATGGTGGGACATGGGCAAGATTCACGTCCGTGTCTTCTACCAAGAGTATGCGAGGGGGTCGACCAAGGTGCGGGCCTAGAAAAAGAGGTGCTCGACCTGGAATCCCGTCTCAGTCAGGTCGTCGAGGACCCGGCCCTGCGGATGGTGTACGAAGCGTAGAAGGCCGCGCTGAAGGACTGCAGTTCGTCAGGTCCCGAGGCGTGTTCGTGAGGTCGCGGATCCGGTTCCTGCAGGATCTGGACCGCGGCTCCCCCTTCTTCTACTCGCTGGAAAAAAGACAGGGTGTCCGTAAGCAGCTCTTGACGTTGCTGGCCGATGATGGCTCTCTGTCTCAGATCTGGAGGGCGTCAGCAACAGGGCCCGAGGATATTATGGGGCTCTGTTCTCTCCGGAGCCGTCCAGCTAGGAAGTGCGTAGAGTTTTGTGGATGGACCTACCGAAGGTCGGCCCGGAGGGCGCCGAAAATCTGGAAGCTCCGCTAAGCCTGGCGCCCTCCACTGGCTATCGAGGGGAAAAGCCCCAGAGCTGGACGGGCTGACCCATGGAGTTCCACAGGGCGTTCTGGGACGTCCTGGGGGGTGACAACGTGCGGGTCCTGGGGGAAAGTCTGGCAACTGGGGAGATGCAGGGCAGTCATCGTCCTGCTGCCTAAGAAGGGCGATCTCCGCCTACTTAAGAACTGGCGCTCAGTCTCCCTCCTCAGCACGGACTACAAAATCTTTGGCAGGGTGATGTCTGCTCGCCTTGGCACTGTGCTGGACCACATGATCCACCCCGACCAGTCCTACACAGTCCCGGGCCGGACAATCCACGATAACATCCATCTGGTTCGGGACCTCATCCATCATTCCCAGGAGGCTGGTCTGTCGGTCACCTTCCTATCCCTCGACCAAGAGAAGGCGTTCGACAGGGTGGATCACGACTATCTGTTCGGAACTCTGCGCGCTTTCGGGTTCGGGACGCATTTCGTCACCCGGATCCGACTTTTGTATGCCACCGCGGAGTGTCTGATTAAGGTTAATGGGTCCTTGATGGTGCCCCTTCGCTTTAGGAGTGGGGTGCGCCAGGGATGCCCCATGTCCAGCCAGTTATATGCCATCTGCGTGGAGCCTTTCCTGTGCCTCCTGCGGACGAGGTTGACAGGACTGGCTCTGCAAGGGCTGGGCATGGAGGTCGTCCTCTCAGCTTACGCCGATGATGTGCTCCTCACGGTAGAGGATCCCACTGACCTGCGGAGGATGCGTGAGTGCCAGCAGATTTACTCAGCCGCATCCTTCGCCAGTATCAACTGGGAGAAATGTTCCGGACTCCTGGTGGGTCAGTGGTGAGTGGACTCCCTGCCAGAGGAGCTCAGGCCTTTTGCCTGGAGCATGACCCATCTCCTCTATCTGGAAGTCTACCTGAGCCCTGACGAGGAAGCCTGACCGGCGAACTGGCAAGAGCTGGAGGCCAAGGTCGCCGTTCGCCTCGGGCGCTGGACAGGACTGCTCGAAGTGCTGTCCTACAGGGGTCGAGTGCCAGCTGGTGGCCGCTATGCTGTGGTACCGGCTGGTCACTTTGACCCCTCCCCCTGCGTTTGTCGCCAAGATACAGAAGAAGCTGGTGGACTTCTTCTGGAACAACAGGAAGCACTGGGTCTCTGCGGCGGTCTTGAGTCTCCCGCTTAGGGAGGGCGGTCAGTTGTTGGTGTGCGTCAGCACCCAGCTAGCGACTTTCCGTCTTCAGACCCTGCAGAGATACCTTTACGTTGAGCCCCCTCCTAGGTGGCGTGCACTGGTGACGCATTTCTTCCGCCAGCAGCACAGCCTCAACTACAACATGCAGCTCCTGTTTGTGAGCTTGGGGGGCATCAGGACCACCGTCGAGGGGCTGCCTGTCTTTTACCAGGAACTCATCAGGGTCTGGACAAAGTCTCCACCAAGCGCAGCTCTCCACCGGCTGGAGTGGCAGCTGTCCTGCAGGAGCCGCTGCTCGGGAATCCGTACCTCCACGACCGAGGTTTCAGGTGGCAGTCGAACAAGAGGGCTGCGGCTGGCGAGGTGACCAGGGTCAGGGACCTGCTCAATGATGGAGGAGCAGGCTGGATGACGCCAGACATGCTGGCTTGGCACCTAAATTCGGCCGAAGTCCGCTGCATGGCCAATGCCATAGAGTCGCTAAAAACAGCTCTGGGCCCTGACTCCATTAGGTGTGTCGAGGAGGCTCAAGCACGTGAGGAGATCCCGTCCGAACTGCCCCCCGTCCGGACAGAATTCCTCATCGGTGCCAAACCGCGGAACCTCCCTTGGGAGCCGGCGCCTCACAACTTGAGCCACCTCGGGGAAATCCCCTCCGTGCCTTTCAGTTCTGCATGGAGGGGTTTCCTGTACAGGCTGCTCCTGCACACTCTCAACTTTGCCATCCTCGTCTGCCATCCGGACACTCCATGGCGTACCATCTTGCCATCTGGAGGAGGCAGGGGTCCCCGATGGAATGCACTCTATGCGGGAGTTCTCCCATTATTTATCGGGGACTTGGCCTGGAAGGTGGTACACGGAGCAGTCCCATGCAATAAATGTTTAAGTTGGTTCACGGGCTCCCAGGCCGCCTGCAATTTCTGCGGTCTGGAAGAGTCCCTGTTCCATTATTTAAAGGGGCTGCTCCTCAATTTCTGGCTGCACTTCAGTCCCACATTCCTGATCTTTGGGCACCCTGTGCAGAGGGGAGCGGGTAGGTCCGAAGGCCTTCTTGTAGGACTGCTCCTGGGCACGGTCAAGGGTGCCATCAGCCGGTCCAGGCAGCGGGCGGTCGAGGGGGTCGTTCAGCCTGAATGCCTGCCTTTCTTCCGTGCTTCCATCCGGGCCAGGGTGTCCCTAGAGATGGAGCACGCGGTGTCCACCGGTACGCTCGCGGCCTTCTGCGAGAGGTAGGTGCCGGAGGGACTGGAGTGCATTGTCACCCCCGGCACCAAATTTTAATATGATTTTATATGTTTTGAAGTTTGATTTGTTTTAATTGCTGGGTTTTAGTGTCTCCCTTCCCTTTTATAGGGGACACTTGTAAATTATGGTTTTTCTGCCCCAAAAAAACCCCACAAAAATAACCAAAAAAAAAAGGGCACAGAAAAGTGTTTGGAGTGTCCCCCAGATCTGGGGGCACTTGGATTAATTTATGATGTTTTCCCCAAAAGAGTTGTGCTGTAAAGGGCCTATTCCCCTTAGCACAGGGGACAGAAATTTAAAGTAATTGGCAGAAGGTTTAGAGGGGAAATTTCTTCACGCAGAGGGTGGGGATCTGGAATTCATTGCCTGAATGGGTGGTCGAGGCAGAAACCCTCACCACATTTAAAACTACTTGGATGTGCACTTGAAGTGCCATAACCTGCAGGGTTACGGACCTGGAGCTGGAAAGTGGGATTAGGCTGGATAACCTTTTGTTGGCTGGCACGGACACGATGGGCCGAAGTGGCATCCTTCCGTCCTGGAAGCTTCGATGATAAATGTCTATAATTCTGAAACTAAAAGGATATACCATCCATCGTGCATATGCTGATTTAAAACATATAGACCTTGGCGAAAATATCTATCTATACAGAACAAAATATAAATCAACGATATCTCCCTCCAGCTCCCCGCCCCTCCCCCACTCCCTGTGAGGCGGTGGTTGGCACTGAGACGAGCCTTTGCTTTGTGCTTGGGGGAGAAGGTCGCGTTGAATCCATAGAAAGTGCGGCCCTGCCGTTTCAGAGTGTACACCACATCCATGGCAGTGACCGTCTTGCGCTTGGCTGCTCAGTGTAGGTCTAAACTGGCCGGCTAAGGAAGAGAAATACACAGCCCGGGAACGGCCGGAGCTCCCGGGAACAGAACCAGCATTCAAACTCTCAAACCAGACCATAATTAAACTAGGCCCTTTTAATAACAGCCGACTCTCTTCATACAGCTTTCATTGATAGACTAAAGAATATTTAAGGAACCGGTTGCAGTATTTATACAAGTTTTGAGGCTCTGACAACTGTAGTTTAATTATTAGCTGCTAACTCGAACAGTTTGGGTGAGCAGAGAACCGTAATGCAGATACCAGGAACTGAAAACTCCCGCACACAGGTCTGAAACAGACCAATTTATCGGTACCTGAACTGAAGGTCTCCAATAATACAGTAAGCAGCCCTTTCAGATACTGTGAGCGGCTCTGAAAAAAGCCTTTGGGTTATTAGATTAAATCTTATCCGCTTTACTTGCTCTTGGACGAAGTGGTGGTTTTCTTGGGCAGCACTAGGCAGCACCCCACCCTGAGCGATGGTCACCTTTCCCAGCAGCTTGTTGAGCTCCTCGTCGTTGCGGATGGCCAGCTGCAGGTGTCTGGGGATGATGCGGGTCTTCTTGTTGTCGCGGGCCGCGTTGCCGGCCAGCTCCAGGATTTCAGCGGTCAGATACTCGAGCACAGCAGCCATGTAGACCTGGGCTCCGGCACCCACACGCTGAACGTAGTTCCCCTTTCGCAGGAGCCTGTGAACACGGCCCACAGGGAACTGCAGTCCAGCCCGGGAGGAGCGAGACTTGGCCTTGGCCCGAGCTTTACCGCTGGTTTTTCCTCTTCCAGACATTTCCACAATCCGCAGGTTCAGACAAGGAATGAGAAACTCCTCCCATATCTGCCCTTCTTATACCTTCTGGAGGGATGCAGGGAGCCAACTTGTGATTGGTCACTCTGTGGTGGATTTCATTGGCCGTTTCCGATGACCAATCACAGCCTGTTTAGTCCACCAAAGAAAGGAGGGCGGAAATTACTGGTTCCCAACAATCAGAATCTAACGATTTTTAAAATTCAAAAATCCCGCCAATAATTGTTAAAATTGCGGATTATGTTAGTAACTTCACCGTTAGCCATATATTTCTAAACAATTTGTTTCCTTTTGTCTTATTCCATGTTTGCCTTGCAAATTCCAGCCTGTTACAATCAAGATTAAATTCGGCTTCAGCTTCAAACTGTCTGTAACGGGCGGGACTCAGTCCCCACTGATTCTGTAACGGGACACATTCCAGCTCCAGCTTTGTAAAAGTGAACTTGTTTTCACAGGAGCTGCTGTGGGGGTGAGACCAGAACGGAGAGTCCTTCTGTGAAAAAAGAGGGACAGAGTGTTCAAACTGCCCCTGTTCTAGTCTCTAAGAACTCCCATTCTGGGTTGTTACACTGCGGGGAGTCTCGGGTTAATAAACAGACTGAGCGCAATGGAATAAAACAAAACGTGAAAAGGGCTTGAGTGAGAATGTGACTGAAATCGGAGTTTCCTCGCCCCCCAAAATAAATTCGTCGGCAGGCGCTGTTAATGAACGGGTCTGAGAACAAAGTGAAAGCGACCAGGGACGTGTTTGTAGTTGACTCTGCAGGAAATTCCAGCGACACCAAGGTCGAACCCCTCAGTGAAGCTGCTTATGAGAATTCAAAACTAAATCTACAGCTGGAACTGTAAAGGTTCTCATACACAGTTGTTCGGGAAATAATTATAGTAAATTCAGTCTAAAGGGAGATGTATTTGTGCAGCTCTTTTAATGATGTTGTGGGTGGCTCTTAAAAGAGCCGTTGTGTTTGGGGTTTGTTCTGTCAGGACAGCGTGGAGTTTTACTTGGAGCTGGTGTATTTGGTCACCGCCTTTGTCCCTTCCGACACGGCGTGCTTGGCCAGCTCACCGGGCAGTAGCAGGCGCACGGCAGTCTGGATCTCCCGGGAGCTGATGGTGCGGCGCTTGTTGTAATGGGCTAGGCGGGAAGCCTCACCCGCGATGCGCTCGAAAATATCGTTCACAAACGAGTTCATAATGCCCATGGCCTTGGAGGAGATCCCGGTGTCGGGGTGAACCTGCTTCATCACTTTGTAGATGTAGATGGAGTAACTCTCCTTCCTCGACTTTCGGCGCTTCTTACCGCCCTTTGGTGGTGTTTTCTTGATAACTTTCTTGGCACCCTTTTTTGAAGCTGGTTTCTTTTCCTCAGGCATCGTCTTGTTCAGTCGGGCACAGATATGAAACAAATTCTGCTCCAGGCTAGCATTATATAGGCAGCCCCACACTCCGCCCACAGCCCTATGCTAATGAGGAATTGTTGAAGGCAATAACTATGATTGGTTCATTGGCTGCGTTGTCAATTTCCATTGTTCTGTATCTCCCTGATTGGTCTCTTTAAACATCCAATCAGATTTATTGCTCGCCACAATCTCAAATTCTTAAATGAGGTCATCAATTGCATCCCCTCCCGATTTGTACTCTGTTCTTTATGTTTCTGTTCTGCTCTCAGGTAAAAATGGTTAATGACGGCCGGACTTATGAGCAAGTTTCATTCACATCTTTTCCTATATATATATCTGAACAGCAAACTCGCTGCTGTGTTTGTCGATCTAGATTTTTATATGTTCGAGACATTGACCGGTTTGTAACCGAGATTGCCTGAGGGTCACTTCTGATCAGGACTTGGGAGTCCTTCTCTGAGGGCAAGGGGCCCTCACTGTCTTTCCGCCCTGATGCTGCCTTTCTCCCATCGTTTAATTCAACACTTTTCTTATCTGCCACTGCTGTAACATGGATGTAACAGCACGAATTTATGAAGGGGAAGTCATGTTGGACAAATTTGCTGCAATTCTTTGAGGATGTAACGAACAGGGTGGATAAAGGGGAAGCAGTAGATGTGGTGTATTTGGACTTCCAGAAGGCATTTTCAAGGTGCCACATAAAAGGTTACTCACTGCACAAGATAAAAGTTCATGGGGTTGGGGGTAATATATTCGCATGGATAGAGGATTGGCTAACGAACAGAAACCAGAGAGTCGGGCTAAATGGTTCATTCTCACGTTGGCAATCAGTACCCAATGGGATGCCACAGGGATCAGTGCTGGGACCCCATCTATTTATGATCTATATTAACGACTTGGAAGAAGGGACCGAGTGTAACACAGCCAAGTTTTCTAACGATACATAGATGGGAGGAAAAGCAATGTGCGAGGACACAAACATTCTGCAAAAGGACATAGACAGGCTAAGTGAGTGAGCAAGAATTTGGCAGATGGAGTATAATATTGGAAAGTGTGAGGTCATGCACTTTGGCAGAAAAAAATCAAAGAGCAAGTTATTATTTCAATGGCAAAAGATTGCAAAGTGCTGCAGTACAGCGGGATCTGGGGGTACTTGTGCATGAAACACAAAAGGTCAGTATGCAGGTACAGCAAGTGATCAGGAAGGCCAATGGAATCTTGGCTTTTATTGCAAATGGGATGGAGTATAAAAGCAGGGAAATCTTGCTACAGTTGTACAGGGTATTGGTGAGGCTACACCTGGAATACTGCATGCAATTTTGGTTTCCATATTTACAAAAGGATATACTTGCTTTGGAGGCAGTTCAGAGAAGGTTCACAAGGTTGATTCCGGAATGAGGGAGTTGACTTATGGGGAAAGGTTGAGTAGGTTGGGCCTCGACTCATTGGAATTCAGAAGATTGAGAGGTGATCTTATCGAAACATATAAGATTATGAGGGGGCTTGACAAGGTGAACGAGAGAGGATGTTCCCACTGCTAGGGGAGACTAGAACTAGAGGTCTTAATCTTAGAATAAGAGGCCGCCCATTTAAAACTGAGATGAGGAGAAATTTCTTCTCTGAGGGTTGTGAATCTGTGGAATTCGCTGCCTCAGAGAGCTGTGGAAGCTGGAACATTGAATAAATTTAAGACAGAAACAGACAGTTTCTTAAACGATAAGTGAATAAGGGTTTATGGGGCAGGGAAGTAGTCCATGATCGTATTAAATGACAGAGCAGGTTCGAGGGGCCGTATGGCCTACACCTGCTCCTATTTCTTATGTTTTTATGTTCTTATGTTCTAACTACATTAGTTGTTTCAGTATTACCTTCATCTGGAATGCTCCGTAAATGTCTATGATTCGAAAACTAAAAGGACATTCTGTCCATCGTGTATATGCTGATTTAAAACACCTAACACCACAATATCGATTTTGGCAAAAAAACATATCTATGCAGAACAAAATGTAAATCAACTATCTCGCCCCCGTTCCCCGGGTCACTGCTCTCTCTGTGAGGCGGTGGGTGGCTCTGAGAAGAGCCTTTGTGTTGTGCTTGGGGGAAAAGGTCGCGTTGTTCAGCCGCCGAACCCATCGAGAGTGCGGCCCTGCTGTTTCAGAGCGTAGACCACATCCATGGCAGTGACCGTCTTGCGCTTGGCGTGCTCAGTGTCGGTGACCGCATCGCGGATCACATTCTCCAGGAAAACCTTCAGTATCACGCGGGTCTTCTCGTAGATCAGGCCCGAGATTCGCTTGACTTTGCCTTTACCCAATCCTTTGCCTCCTCATCCAGTCATGGTGATTCTTTACTCAAATCACCGCTGAATGTTAATCTCTCGCCTTACCCATTGTCTGTTGAGACCACCAATGAAACGAGGGCGGAAATTCCTGTCAACAGTCAGACCTCGAACGATTTTTAATTTCAAAAACACCGCCAATAATTTTTTTAAGTGCGGATTATGTTAATAAATTCACCATTAGCCAAAGGTTTACAAACAGGTTTTACTTCCTTTTATTTTATTCCATATTTCCCTTACAAATTCCAGACTGTTAAAATCAGGATTAAATTCGCGTTCACTGTCAATCTGTCTGTAACGGACGGCAATCAATCCCCACTGACTCTGTAACGGGACACATTCCAGCTCAAACTGTGTAAAAGTTGGGAATCACAGATCATGGATCGATCCTCCGCACAGGGGGAAGTGAGACCAGAACTGGAAGTCCTTCTGTGAAAAGGGAAGAGGGACAGAGTGTTCACACTGCTCCCGTTCTGGTCTCTGTACGAACTCCCATTCTCGGTTTTTACACTGCGGGGAGTTCCGGGTTAATACACGGATTGACCTGCAACAGGAATTGAAAAATAAATTCGAAAGGGGCTTGCGAATGAGGTGACTGAAATGTGAGTCTCATCCCCTAAACAAGCTCCTAATTCATCGACAGGCGCTGTAAATGGGAACGAGCGACAAGGAACCGTGTTTGTAGATTGAATGGCGGGAAATTCAACAGCGGCCTAACGTCGAACCGGACAGTGAAGCTGCTTATGAGAAATCAAAACTAAATCCACAGCTGGAACTGCAAAGGTTCTCAAACACACATGTTCAGGAAATAATTACAGTAAATTGAGTCTAAAGGGTGATGCGCTTGTGCAGCTCTTTCAGAGAGGCTGTGGGTGGCTCTTAAAAGAGCCGTTGTGTTTGGGGTTTGTTCTGTCAGGACAGCGTGGAGTTTTACTTGGAGCTGGTGTACTTGGTCACCGCCTTTGTCCCTTCCGACACGGCGTGCTTGGCCAGCTCCCCGGGCAGCAGCAGGCGCACGGCGGTCTGGATCACCCGGGAACTGATGGTGTCAGATTCTGGTATGTGAGTGTGTATTTAATTCTGTACCTATCTATCTCTGGTATATGAGTGTGGCATTTAATCTGTACCCGTCAGTTACTGGTATATGATTGTGGGGGTTATTCTGTACCTCTCAGTTTCGGTTATGTGATTGTGGGTTTTAATCGGTACCTGTCACTCTCTAATATGTGAGGGTGGTGTTTATTCTGTACCTTGTACATGGCCTTCTTCGACCTTACAAAGGCCTTTGACAATATCAACCACGAGGGTCTATGGAGCGTCCTCCTTTGTTTCGGATGCCCCCAAAAATTAGTCACCATCCTCTGTCTGCTCCACCGCGAGATGCAGGCCGTGATCCTTACCAACAGATCCATCACAGAGCCAATCCATGTCCAAACTGGGGTCAAACAGGGCTGGGACTTCACCCCAACCCTCTTCTCAATCTTTCTCGCTGCCATGCTCCACCTCACAGTCAACAAGCTTACCACTAGAGTGGAACTAAACTACAGAACCAGTGGGAACCTGTTCAACCTTCGTCGACTCCAGGTCAGGTCCAACATAAGAATTAGGAACAGGAGTCGGCCATCTAGCCCCTCGAGCCTGCTCCGCCATTCAACAAGATCATGGCTGATCTGGCCGTGGACTCAGCTCCACTTAACCGCCCGCTTCCCGTAATCTTTAATTCCCTTATTGTTTAAAAATCTATCTATCTGTGATTTGAATACATTCAATGAGCTAGCCTCAACTGCTTCCTTGGGCAAAGAATTCCACAGATTCACAACCCTCTGGGAGAAGAAATTCCTTCTCCCAGAGGGTTGTGAATCTGTGGAATTCTGTGTCTGGCATGCAAATCCAAGATCACCCCAACCTCTGTCATCAAGCTACAGTACGCAGACGACGCCTGCATCTGCGTACATACAGAGGCTGAACTCCAGGACATAGTCGACGTATTCACTGAGGAGTACGAAAGTATGGGCCTTACACTAAACATCCGTAAGACAAAAGGTCCTCCACCAACCTGTCCCCACTGCACATCACTGCCCCTCAGTCATCAAGATCTACGGTGTGACCCTGGACAACATGGACCATTTCCCATACCTCGGAAGCCTCATATCAACAAGAGTAGACATTGATGAGGAGATTCAACACCGCCTCCAGTGCACCCATGCAGCCTTCGGCTGTCTGAAGAAGAGTGTTCAAAGACCAGGCCCTCAAATCTGCCACAAAGCTCATGGTCTACAGGGCTGTAGTAATACCCGCCCTCCTGTATGGCTCAGAGACATGGACCATGTACAGTAGACACCTCAAGTCGCTGGAGAAATATCACCAACTATGTCTCCACAAGATCCTGCAGGTCCCCTGGGAGGACAGACTCACCAACGTTAATGTCCTTGACTGGGCCAATATCCCCAGCATTGAAGCACTGACCACACTTTATCAGCTCCGCTGGGCAGGCCACATTGTTCGCATGCCAGACACAAGATTCCCAAAGCAAGCGCTCTACTCAGAACGTCTTCATGGCAAACGAGCCAAAGGCGGACAAAGGGAACGTTACAAGGACACCCTCAAAGCCTCCCTGATAAAGTGCAACATCCCCACTGACACCTGGGAGTCCCTGGCCAAAGATGGCCCTAAGTGGAGCACCTCGAGTCTCATCGCCGAGAGCATGCAGAAATCAAGCGCAGGCAGCGGAAAGAGCATGTGGCAAACCAATTCCATCCATCCTTTCCCACAATGACTATCTGTCCCACCTGTGACAGGGACTGTGGTTCTCGTATTGTATTGTTCAGTCACCTAAGGACACATTTTTAGAGTGGAAGCAAGTCTTCTTCGATTCCGAGGGACTGCCTATGAATAAATATTCTGTACCTGTTAGTCTCTGGTATGGCTGTGGGGTTAATCTGCACCTGTCAGCTGCTTTGTGAGTGTGGATTTTATTCTGTTCCTCTTGGTTCTGGTATATGAATGTGGGTTTAATATCTAACTGTCAGTTTTTGATATGTGAATGTGAGATTTAATCTATACATATCAGTTTCTGGTATGCGAGTGTGGTCTTTAATCTGTACCTGTCAATTTCTGATGTATGACTGTGGGGTTAATCTGGAACTGTCAGTTTCTGGTATGTGAGTGTGGGTTTCTATTCTGCAACTGTCGGTTTCTGCCATATGTGTGTGGGTTTAATCTGTACCTGTCAGTA
This sequence comes from Pristiophorus japonicus, assembly GCF_044704955.1. NCBI lineage: Eukaryota > Metazoa > Chordata > Chondrichthyes > Pristiophoridae > Pristiophorus > Pristiophorus japonicus. The sequence continues at coordinate 208,825,495 of NC_091985.1, forward strand.
TCTGATGTGTGAGTGTAGGTTTTAACCTGTACTTGTCAGTGTCTGGTATGTGAGTGTGGGGTGTAATCTGTACATATCAGATTCTAATATGCGAGTGGATATTTTAATCTGTACCTGTCAGTTTCTGGTATATGAGTGTAGGGTGTAATCTGTACCTGTCAGTATCTGCTATATGAGTGTGGGTTACTATTCTGTACCCGTCAGTTTCTGGTATATGAGTGCGTGTTTGTTCTGTACCTGTCAGTTTCTGATATATTAATGTGTATTTTATTCTGTACCTGTCAGTCTCTGGTATGTGAGTGTGTTCTTTTTTTCTGTAACTGTCAGTTTATGATGTGTGAGTGTGCATTTTATTCTATACATTTCAATCTCTGGTATGTGAGTGTGGGGTTTAATCTGTACCTACCAGTTTCTGGTATGCGAGTGTGTATTTTATTCTGTACCTGTCAGTTTCTGGTATATGAGTGTGTATTTTATTACCTGCCCATCTCTGGGATGTGAGTGTGTGTTTAATCTATACCTGTCAGTTTCTGGTATGTGAGTGTGTGTTTTAATTTGGACCTGTCAGTTTCTGGAATATGTATGTGTATTTTATTCGATACCTGTCAGTTTCTGATATGAGTGTGAGGTTTAATCTGTACCTGGCAGTTTCTGTAGGTGAGTGTGCATGATATTCTGTACCTGTCAGTTTCTGGTATATGAGTGTGTGTTTAATCTGTACCTGTCAGTTTCTGGTAAATGAGTGTGTGTTTAATCTGTACCTGTCAGTTTCTGGTATATGAGTGTGGGTCTAACCTGTACCTGTCAGTTTCTGGTATACGAGTGTGGGTTTAATCTGTAACTGTCATTTCTGTATATGAGTGTGGGTTTTATTCTGTATCTGTCAGTTTCTGGTAAAAAAAAAATGTGGGATTAATCTGTACCTGTTAGTTTCTGGTATTGGAGTGTTGGTTTTATCCCATAGCTGTCAGTTTCTGGTATGAGTGTGGGTTTAATATGTAACCATCAGTTTCTGCTAAAAAGTGTGTGGTTTAATCTGTACCTGACAGTTTCTGGTCTATGAGTGTGGGTTTTAATCTATACCTATCAGCTTCTGGTGTGCAAGTGTGGGTTTTATTCTGTATATTTCAGTATCTCGTATATGAATCTGATCTGTTTCAATGGTGAAACAGCATCGGATCCTACCGCTCCAGTGGCCGTAAGATTCACAATGTAACTCAGCCACTTCGGATCACTGTTGGAGTGACAGCTTCTGCTGCCTGTGATAATAGGATTGAGGCCAGTTCTATGTCTCTGCGCTCTGTGAATGATAATGCACTCACTGTGAGAAGGAGCTGCTTGCACTTTTCCTTGTATTCCAGGTGAAGGAAATATCAGATTTATACTGGCTCAATGAAGTATTTTGCTTTGTGAATAATAATACCAGAAAAATATTAGTTATGATATGGACGACTGAGGCAGAGAATATAAAATAAAGTTGTAATGAATGGAAATGTTTATAATAAAGTAAAGTATCTGGAGAGAGGAAACCATGATACAAACAGTGTCCTTGTCACAGTTAACTCGGAGACTAGGGTCCTGAACTGAAAGAAAGGTAACTTCGATGGTATGAGACGTGAATTGGCTAGGATAGACTGGCAAATGATACTTAAAAGGTTGACGGTGGATAGGCAATGGCAGACACTTAAAGATCACATGGATGACCTTCAACAATTGTACATCCCTGTCTAGCATAAATATAAAATGGGGAAGGTGGCTCAACCGTGGCTAACAAGGGAAATTAGGGATAGTTTTAAAACCAAGGAAGAGGCATATAAATTGGCCAGAAAAAGCAGCAAACCTAAGGACTGGGAGAAATTTAGAATTCAGCAGAGAAGGACAAAGGGTTTAATTAGGAGGGAGAAAATAGCGTATGAGAGTAAGCTTGCTGGGAACATAAAAAGTGACTGAAAAAGCTTCGATAGATATGTGAAGAGAAAAAGATTAATGAAGACAAATGTAAGTCCCTTGTAGTCAGAATCAGGTGAATTTATAATGGGGAACAAAGAAATGGCAGAACAATTGACCAAATACTTCGGTTCTGTCTTCACTGAGGAAGACACAAATAACCTTTCGGAAATACTGGGGGACCGAGGGTCTAGCAAGAAAGAGGAACTGAAGTAAATCCTGTACCATGTGGGAACTCAGGGACACTTCCGGTGTCCCTGGCGACTACGTGTGCAGGAAGTGTATCCGCCTCGAGCTCCTGACGGTCCGCGTTGCGGAATTGGAGCTGAGGGTGGATTCACTCTGGAGCATCCACGATGCTGAGAATGACGTGAGTATCACGTGTAGTGAGTTGGTCTTACCGCAGGAGAAGGGTCCACAGCCAAATAGGGAATGGAAGACCAGCAGGAAGAGTAGTGCAAGGAAGGTAGTGCAGGGGTCCCCTGTGGTCATCCCCCTGCAAAACAGATACACCGCTTTGAGTACTGCTGGGGGGGGATGACTCATCAGGGGAGGGCAGCAGCAGCCAAGTTCATGGCACCGTGGCTGGCTCTGCTGCACAGGAAGGCAGGAAAAAGAGTGGGAGCGCGATAGTGATAGGGGATTCAATGGTGAGGGGAATAGATAGACGTTTCTGCGGCCGCAACCAAGACTCCAGGATGGTATGTTGCCTCCCTGGTGCAAGGGTCAAGGATGTCTTGGAGCGGGTGCAGGACATTCTGAAATGGGAAGGAGAACAGCCAGTTGTCGTGGTGCACATTGGTACCAACGACATAGGTAAAAAAAGGGATGAGGTCCTACGAAACGAATTTAAGGAGCTAGGAGCTAAATTAAAAAGTAGGACCTCAAAAGTAGTAATCTCAGGATTGCTACCAGTGCCACGTGCTAGTCAGAGTAGGAATCGCAGGATAGCGCAGATGAATACGTGGCTTGAGCAGTGGTGCAGCAAGGAGGGATGCAAATTCCTGGGGCATTGGAACCGGTTCTGGGGGAGGTGGGACCAGTACAAACCGGACGGTCTGCGCCTGGGCAGGACCGGAACCAATGTCCTAGGGGGAGTGTTTGCTAGTGCTGTTGGGGAGGAGTTAAACTAATATGGCAGGGGGATGGGAACCAATGCAGGGAGACAAAAAGGAGGCAAAAGCAAAAGACAGAAAGGAGATGAGGAAAAGTGGAGGGCAGAAAAGCCTAAGGCAAAGAACAAAAAGGGCCACTGTACAGCAAAATTCTAAAAGGACAAAGGGTGTTAAAAAAACAAGCCTGAAGGCTTTGTGTCTGAATGCAAGGAGTATCCGCAATAAGGTGGATGAATTAACTGTGCAAATAGACGTTAACAAATATGATGTGATTGGGATTACAGAGACGTGGCTCCAGGATGATCAGGGCTGGGAACTCAACATCCAGGGGTATTCAACATTCAGGAAGGATAGAATAAAAGGAACAGGAGGTGGGGTAGCATTGCTGGTTAAAGAGGAGATTAATGCAATAGTTAGGAAAGACATTAGCTTGGATGATGTGGAATCTATATGGGTAGAGCTGCAGAACACCAAAGGGCAAAAAACGTTAGTGGGAGTTGTGTACAGATCTCCACACAGTAGTAGTGATGTTGGGGAGGGCATCAAACAGGAAATTAGGGGTGCATGCAATAAAGGTGTAGCAGTTATAATGGGTGACTTTAATATGCACATAGATTGGGCTAGCCAAACTGGAAGCAATACGGTGGAGGAGGCTTTCCTGGAGTGCATCAGGGATGGTTTTCTAGACCAATATGTCGAGGAACCAACTAGGGGGGAGGCCATCTTAGACTGGGTGTTGTGTAATGAGAGAGGATTAATTAGCAATCTCATTGTGCGAGGCCCCTTGGGGAAGAGTGACCATAATATGGTGGAATTCTGCATTAGGATGGAGAATGAAACAGTTAATTCAGAGACCATGGTCCAGAACTTAAAGAAGGGTAACTTTGAAGGTATGAGGCGTGAATTGGCTAGGATAGATTGGCGAATGATACTTAAGGGGTTGACTGTGGATGGGCAATGGCAGACATTTAGAGACCGCATGGATGAATTACAACAATTGTACGTTCCTGTCTGGCGTAAAAATAAAAAAAGGGAAGGTGGCTCAACCGTGGCTATCAAGGGAAATCAGGGATAGTATTAAAGCCAAGGAAGTGGCATACAAATTGGCCAGAAATAGCAGCGAACCCGGGGACTGGGAGAAATTTAGAACTCAGCAGAGGAGGACAAAGGGTTTGATTAGGGCAGGGAAAATGGAGTACGAGAAGAAGCTTGCAGGGAACATTAAGGCGGATTGCAAAAGTTTCTATAGGTATGTAAAGAGAAAAAGGTTAGTAAAGACAAACGTAGGTCCCCTGCAGTCAGAATCAGGGGAAGTCATAACGGGGAACAAAGAAATGGCAGACCAATCGAACAAGTACTTTGGTTCAGTATTCACTAAGGAGGACACAAACAACCTTCCGGATATAAAAGGGGTCGGAGGGTCTAGTAAGGAGGAGGAACTGAGGGAAATCTTTCTTAGTCGGGAAATTGTGTTGGGGAAATTGATGGGATTGAAGGCCGAGAAATCCCCAGGGCCTGATGGACTGCATCCCAGAGTACTTAAGGAGGTGGCCTTGGAAATAGCGGATGCATTGACAGTCATTTTCCAACATTCCATTGACTCTGGATCAGTTCCTATCGAGTGGAGGGTAGCCAATGTAACTCCACTTTTTAAAAAAGGAGGGAGAGAGAAAACAGGGAATTATAGACCGGTCAGCCTGACCTCAGTAGTGGGTAAAATGATGGAATCAATTATTAAGGATGTCATAGCAGCGCATTTGGAAAATGGTGACATGATAGGTCCAAGTCAGCATGGATTTATGAAAGGGAAATCATGCTTGACAAATCTTCTGGAATTTTTTGAGGATGTTTCCAGTAAAGTAGACTAAGGAGAACCAGTTGATGTTGTATATTTGGACTTTCAGAAGGCTTTCGACAAGGTCCCACACAGAGATTAATGTGCAAAGTTAAAGCACATGGGATTGGGGGTAGTGTGCTGACGTGGATTGAGAACTAGTTGTCAGACAGGAAGCAAAGAGTAGGAGTAAATGGGTACTTTTCAGAATGGCAGGCAGTGACTAGTGGGGTACCGCAAGGTTCTGTGCTGGGGCCCCAACTGTTTACATTGTACATTAATGATTTAGACGAGGGGATTAAATGTAGTATCTCCAAATTTGCGGATGACACTAAGTTGGGTGGCAGTGTGAGCTGCGAGGAGGATGCTATGAGGCTGCAGAGTGACTTGGATAGGTTAGGTGAGTGGGCAAATGCATGGCAGATGAAGTATAATGTGGATAAATGTGAGGTTATCCACTTTGGTGGTAAAAACAGAGAGACAGACTATTATCTGAATGGTGACAGATTAGGAAAAGGAAAGGTGCAACGAGACCTGGGTGTCATGGTACATCATTCATTGAAGGTTGGCATGCAGGTACAGCAGGCGGTTAAGAAAGCAAATGGCATGTTGGCCTTCATAGCGAGGGGATTTGAGTACAGAGGCAGGGAGGTGTTGCTACAGTTGTACAGGGCCTTGGTGAGGCCACACCTGGAGTATTGTGTACAGTTTTGGTCTCCTAACTTGAGGAAGGACATTCTTGCTATTGAGGGAGTGCAGCGAAGATTCACCAGACTGATTCCCGGGATGGCGGGACTGACCTATCAAGAAAGACTGGATCAACTGGGCTTGTATTCACTGGAGTTCAGAAGAATGAGAGGGGACCTCATAGAAACGTTTAAAATTCTGACGGGTTTAGACAGGTTAGAAGCAGAAAGAATGTTCCCAATGTTGGGGAAGTCCAGAACCAGGGGTCACAGTCTGAGGATAAGGGGTAAGCCATTTAGGACCGAGATGAGGAGAAACTTCTTCACCCAGAGAGTGGTGAACCTGTGGAATTCTCTACCACAGAAAGTAGTTGAGGCCAATTCACTAAATATATTCAAAAGGGAGTTAGATGAAGTCCTTACTACTCGAGGGATCAAGGGGTATGGCGAGAAAGCAGGAGGCAGGTACTGAAGTTTCATGTTCAGCCATGAACTCGTTGAATGGCGGTGCAGGCTGGAGGGGCTGAATGGCCTGCTCCTGCACCTATTTTCTATGTTTCTATGTTTCTAGTCAGGAAATTGTGTTAGGGAAATTGATGGGATTGAAGGCCGAGAAATCCCCAGGGCCTGACAATCTGCATCCCAGAGTACTGAAGGAAGTGGCCCTAGAAATAGTGGATGCATTGGTGGTCATTTTCCAACATTTTATAGACTCTCAATCAGTTCCTATGGATTGGAGGGTAGCTAATGTAACCCCAATTTTTAAAAAAGGATGGAGAGAGAAAACACGGAATTATAGACCGGTTAGCCTGACATCGGTAGTGGGGAAAATGTTGAAATCAATTATTAAAGACGTAATAGCAGCGCATTTGGAAAGCAGTGACATGATCGGTCCAAGACAGCATGGATTTATGAAAGGGAAATCAGGCTTGACAAATCTTCTAGAATTTTTTGAGGATGTAACTAGTAGAGTGGACAAGGGAGAACCAGTGGATATGGTGTATTTGGACTTTCAAAAAGCTTTTGACAAGGTCCCATACAAGAGATTAGTGTGCAAAATTAAAGCACATTGTATTGGGGCTAATATATTGACATGATAGAGAACTGGTTTGCAGACAGGAAGCAAAGAGTAGGAATGAACGGGTCCTTTTCAGAATGGCAGGCAGTGACAAGTGGGGTACCGCAAAGTTCAGTGCTGGGACCCCAGCTATTTACAATATACATTAATGATTTGGACGAAGGAATTGAATGTAATATCTCCACGTTTCCAGATGACACTAAGCTGGGTGGCAGTGTGAGCTTTGAGGCGGAAGCTAAGAGGCTGCAGAATGAGTTGGACAGGTTAGGTGAGTGGGCAAAAGCATGGCAAATGCAGTAGAATGTAGATAAATGTGAAGTTATCCACTTTGGTGGCAAAAACAGAAAGGCAGAATATTATTTGAATGGTGACAGATTAGGAAAAGGGGAGGTGCAACGAGACCCGAGTGTCATGGTGCATCAGTCATTGAAAGTTGGCATGCAGGTACAGCAGGCGGTGAAGGCGGCAAATGGCATGTTAGCCTTCATAGCGAGAGGATTTGAGTATAGGAGCAGGGAGGTCTTACTGCAGTTGTACAGGGCCTTGGTGAGGCCACACCTTGGGGAGGGCATCAAACAGGAAATTAGGGATGCATGCAATAAAGGTGCAGCAGTTATTATGGGTGACTTTGATATGCATATAGATTGGGCTAACCAAGCTGGAAGCAATACATAGAAACATAGAAAATAGGTGCAGGAGTAGGCCATTCGGCCCTTCTAGCCTGCACCGCCATTCAATGAGTTCATGGCTGAACATGCAACTTCAGTACCCCATTCCTGCTTTCTCACCATACCCCTTGATTCCCCTAGTAGTAAGGACTTCATCTAACTCCTTTTTGAATATATTTAGTGAATTGGCCTCAACAACTTTCTGTGGTAGAGAATTCCACAGGTTCACCACTCTCTGGGTGAAGAAATTCCTCCTCATCTCGGTCCTAAATGGCTTCCCCCTTATCCTTAGACTGTGTCCCCTGGTTCTGGACTTCCCCAACATTGGGAACATTCTTCCTGTATCTAACCTGTCTAACCCCGTCAGAATTTTAAACGTTTCTATGAGGTCCCCTCTCATTCTTCTGAACTCCAGTGAATACAAGCCCAGTTGATCCAGTCTTTCTTGATAGGTCAGACACTGTTTCTCTCTCTGGTATTAAAAGAAGTGGCTACAGAGATGGTGGCTACATTGGTTGTAATCTGCCAAAAATCCCTGGATCCTGGATTTTTGATTGGAAAACAGCAAATGTAATTCCCTTATTTAATAAAGGAGGGAGACAGAAAGCAGGAAACTGTTAGCCTAACATCAGTCATTGGGAAAATGCTGGAGTCCATTATTGATGAAGTAGCAGCAGGACATTTAGAAGATCATGGTACAGTCAAGCAGAGTCAGCATGGTTTTATGAAAGGGAAATCATGCTTGACAAATTTATTGGTGTTCTTTGAGGATGTAATGAGCAGGGTGGATAAAGGGGAACCAGTAGGTGTCATGTATTTGGATTTCTAGAAGGCATTCGATAAGGTGCCACATAAAAGGTTACTGCACAAGATAAGAGCTCACAGAATTGGGAGTAATATATTGACATGGATAGAGGATTGGCTAACTAACAGAAAACAGAATTGGGATAAATAGGTCATTTTCAGGTTGGCAAACTAACTAGTGGGGTGCCACAGGGATCAGTGCTGGGAACTCAACTATTTACAATCTATATTAATGACTTGGATGAAGGGACCAAGAGTAATGTAGTTTAATTTGCTGATGATACAAAGATAGGTGGAAAAGCAATTTGTGAGGAAGACGCAAAGAATCTACAAAGGGATATGGATAAGCTAAGTGAGTGAGCAAAAATTTGGGAGATGGAGTATAATGTGGGAAAATGTGAGGTTATCCACTTTGGTATGAAAAATATAAAAGCAAATTATTTAAATGGGGAAAGATTAGAAAATGCTGCAGTACAGAGGGATCTGCGGGTCCTTGTACATGAAACACAAAAAGTTAGCATGCAGGTACAGCAAGTAATTAAGAAGGCAAATGGAATGTTGGCCTCTTTTGCAAGGGGGGATGGAGTATAAAAGTAGGGAAGACCTGCTACAACTGTACAGGGTGTTGGTGACACCACACCTGGAGTACTTTATACAGTTTTGGTCTCTTTGCATTGGAGGCAGTTCAGAGAAGGTTCACGAGGTTGATTCGTGAGATGAAGGGGTTATGAAGAAAGGTTGAGCAGTTTAGGCCTATATTCATTGGAGTTTAGAAGAATGTGAGGTGATCTTATTGAGCACAACAGTGGCAAATGGAATTCCATCCAGAGAAGTGTGAGGTAATACATTTGGGGAGGGCTAACAAGGAAAGGGAATACACATTAAATGGTAGGTCACTGAAAAGTGTAGAAGAACAAAGCAAGTGCATGTCCACAAATCCCTGAAGCTGGCAGGCCAGGTAGATAAGGTGGATAAGAAGGCATACGGAATGCTTGTTTTTATTAGCTGAGGCATAGAATACAAGAGCAGGGGTGATTATGCTTGAACTGTATAAAATACTAGTTAGGCCACAGTTCTGGTCACCGCATTACAGGAAGGATGTGATTGCACTGGAGAGGGTACAGAGGAGATTTACGAGGATGTTGCCAGGAGTGGAGAATCTTAGCTATGAGGACAGATTGGATAGGCTGGGTTTGTTTTCCTTGAAACAGAGGAGACTGAGGTGTATAAAATTATGAGGGGCCTAGATATAGTGAATAGAAAGGGCCTATTTCCGAGCAGAGGGGTCAACAACTAGGTGCATAAATTTAAAGTAATTGGTAGAAGGTTTAGAGGTGATTTGAGGGGAGATTTCTCCACCCAGACGGTGTTGGGGGTCTGGAGCTCACTGCCTGAAAGGGTGGCTGAGGCAGAAACCCTCGCCACGTTTTAAAAAGTACTTGGATGTGCACTTCAGGCGCTGTAACCTGCGGACCTAAAGCTGGGAAGTGGGATTAGGTCGGATAGCCTCCTGTTGGCTGGCATGGACATGGCCTCCTTCTGTGCTGTAAATTTCCATGATTCTATGATTGTCAATCTGGTGAGTAAATGATCAGAAAAATAGTCAAACTGCCCCAGGGTCACGTTGTTCAGCCGCCGAATCCATAGAGAGTGCGGCCCTGCCGCTTCAGAGCGTACACTATATCCATGGCTGTGACCATTTTGCGGTTGGTGTGTTCAGTGTAGGTGACCACATCCCTGATCACATTCTCCAGGAAAACCTTCAGCACCCCGCGGGTCTCCTCGTAGATCAGACCCGAGATCCACTTGACACCGCCACAGCGATCCAGGTGGCAGATGGCAGGTTTGGTGATGCCCTGGATGTTATCACGGAGCACTTTACGGTGGTGTTTGGCTCCACCTTTACCCAGTCCTTTGCCTCCTTTACCTCGGCCAGACATCATAATTCTTCACAGGAACATAAATTGAATGATAAACTCTCGCCATCCAGATGTGTTTATGAAGCCAGCCCGGACCTGGTTGAGGAAGGCAGAGTGTGAGAGAGGCAAGGAGGAACCAGAATCAGAGTGACAGGTTGAGCAGAGACAGCAGCCTCTGGGCTTCCAGATCTGCCTCCAGACTTCACGCTCCAGCATTGAAATACTTGCCTGCTCCTTCCCGGTACCCTCTCCCCGCCCAGTGTTTAACCCGACGGGAAGGGCCCTTGCGACCTCCCCTCCCCCAGCTCTGCCAGCGGCTGCCGTTTCCTCTGTGCTTGGCTGATGATCGTTGAACACATCAGGGAGCGGAGATATCCTGGGCCCGAGTAAGAGAGCAAACAGCAGCCTCCTTCCAGCAGCTCATCACATTGAGACTATGTCCGTAAATGGGCTTTGTGTCGGGGTATCGGGGGCTGTTTGTAAGAGGCAGAGTGGAGCAGGAAGTAGTTTGGGAACATGGAGTGAGTGGGGGAAGGGAGCGGAGATATCCCGGGTTGTGTGTGTACAGTGTAAGGCAACAGAGAAAGTTAATCACCGCACTCTTTCAAGTCATTGCTGCTTTCTTTCACAAATCAGTAGTAAATGTTCCTGATTCCCAATCTCACCGTGTCTGCTCTTGGACATTGAACAGTGGAAACACAGCTTGACAGTGAGGATGTGAGGAGTGTCACAAAGTGCATCTATTGAAGGCACCAAGACAGAAGTGTGAAAGTGGACATTTCAAATTTGGTAATTTTGTTTCGGTGCATTGAGTTCTCCAGAACAGTGTTGAAGGTGATCGAGAACAGGCCCTTAACTTGGTTCTCATAGACTGAGAACAATTGTGGTACAGCCCAGGTACCTGTGGATATAATCCAGAAAGCGATTCAGAATTTTACAGGTAGCCCTGTGGGAGAGGAAGTTATAAATCTCGACTGTATCAATCAGGTGATCCCATTCATGAACCAGTGCCGGATTTGTATTGTGACTGGATGCTGATAACTTTCTATAAAACTACCCGACACAACTGGTGTGGAAAATCTGAGTGCCGCTGTACTGCAGTGAGGTCAGAAACATAGAAAGTAGGTGCAGGAGTAGGCCATACGGTCCTTCGAGCCTGCACCGCCATTCAATATGATCAAGTCTGATCATGCAACTTCAGTACCCCATTCCTGCTTTCTCTCCATACCCCTTGATCCCTTTAGCCGTAAGGGCCACATCTAACTCCCTTTTGAATATATCTAACGAACTGGCCTCAACAACTTTCTGTGGTAGAGAATTCCACAGGTTCACAATTCTCTGAGCGAAGAAGTTCTCTTCTCAGTCCTAAATGGCTTATCCCTTATCCTGAGACTGTAACCCCTGGTTCTGGACTTCCCCAACATCAGAAAATAGCTGGAGTCCCAGTACTGAGCCCTGCGGCACCCCACTAGTCACTGCCATTCTGCAAAGGACCCGTTTATCCCGACTCTGTGCTTCCTATCTGCCAACATTCTCTATCCACGTCAGTATATTACCCCCAATACCATGTGCTTTAATTTTGCACACCAATCTCTTGTGTGGGACCTTGTCAAAAGCCTTTTGAAAGTCCAAATACACCACATCCACTGGTTCTCCCTTGTCCACTCTACCAGTTACATCCTCAAACAATTCTTAGTTAGCCATGGCTGGTTCTTCTTAAGAGTCTTTCTTTCTCACTGGAATATATCTTTGCTGAGAGTTATAAAATATCTCCTTAAATGTCTGTCACTGCTTATCTACCATCTTACCCTTCCTTTGTAATTGCCTTTATTTAAGTTCAGGGCACGAGTACGAGACCCAAGTTTCTCAGCCTCAAACTGAATTTGAAATTATACCATGTTATGATCACTCTTCCCAAGAGGATCCTTTACTATGAGATCATTAATTACACATTACCAGATCTAAAATAGTCTGCTCCCTGGTTGGCTCCACATCGTATTGTTCTAAGAACATCCCGAATACACTCTATGAATTCTTCCTTAAGGCTACCTTTGCCAATTTGATTTGTCCAATCAAAAAGATTAAAATCACCCATGATTATTGCAGTATTTCTTACAAGCCTCCATGTGTTGTTGATTTATATGCTGTCCTGCAGTGTAGCTACTGTTAGGGGGCCTATAGACTACTCCTACCAGTGATTTCTTTCCCTTATTATTTCTTATCTTGACACAAACTGGTTCTACATCTTGATCTTCTGAGAAGAAAAGGCTGGTGTTTACAATCATCTTCAGCCAGATGTGCCGAGAGGATGATCCATATCGGCCTCCTCCTAAGGAAGCCAGTCTTCAGCCAATTCGATTCACTCCACGTGATATCAAGAAACAGCTGAATGCATTGGATACAGCAAAGGCTATGGGTTCCGACAATACACCGGCTGTTGTGCTGAAGACTTGTGCTCCAGAACTAGCCGCACCTCTAGCCAAGTTGTTCGAGTACAGTTACAACACTGGCATCGATGCGACAATGTGGAAAACTGCCACAAAAAGCAGGACAAATCCAATCTGGTCAATTACCGCCCCATCAGTCTATTCTCAATCATTAGCAAAGTGATGGAAGTTGTCACCAACAGTGGTATCAAGCGGCACTTATTCACCAATAACTTGCTCACCGATACCCAATTTGGGTTCCGCCAGGACCACTCGGCTCCAGACCTCATCACAGCCTTGGTCCAAACATGGTCAAAAGAGCTGAATTCCAGAGGCAAAGTGAGAGTGACTGCCCTCGACATCAGGGCAGCATTTGACCGAGTGCGGCATCAAGGAGCTGTAGTAAAACTGAAGTCAATGGGAATCTGGGGGAAAACTCTACACTGGCTGGAGTCATACCTAGCACAAAGGAAGATAGTTGTGGTAGTTGGAGGTCAATCATCACAGCCCCAGGACATCGTTGCAGGAGTTCCTCAGGGCAGTGTCCTAGGCCCAACCATCTTCAGTTGCTTCATCAATGACCTTCCTTCCATTATAAGGTCAGAAGTGGGAATGTTCGCTGATGACTGCACAGTGTTCAGTTCCATTCGCAACTCCTCAGATAATGGAGCAGTCCATGCCTGCGTACAGCAAGACCTGGACAACATTCAGGCTTGGGCTGATAAGTGGCAAGTAACAGTCACGACACAAGTGCCAGGTAATGACTATCTCCAACAAGCAAGAGTCTAACCACCACCCCATAACATTCAATGGCATTACCATAGCCGAATCCCCTACCATCAACATCCTTGGGGTTACCATTGACCAGAAACTTAACTGGAACAGCCACATAAATACTGTGGCAACAAGAGCAAGTCAGAGGCTGGGTATTCTATGGTGAGTGTCTCACCTCCTGACTCCCCAGAGCCTTTCCACCATCTACAAGGCACAAGTCAGGAGTGTGATGGAATACTCTCCACTTGCTTGGATGAATGCAACTGCGACAACACTCAAGAAGCTTGACACCATCCATGACAAAGCAGCCCGCTTTATTGGCACCCATCCACCACCTTAAACATCCACTCCCTCCATCATCGATGTACCGTGGCTGCAGTGTTTACCATGTACAAGATACACTGCATCAACTCGCCAAGGCTTCTTCGGCAGTACCTCACAAACCCACGACCTCTACCAACTAGAAGGACAAGGGCAGCAGGCGCATGGGAACACCACCATTTCCACGTTTCCTTCCAAGTCACACACCATCCTGATTTGAAAGCATATCGCCATTCCTTCATTATCGCTGGGTCAAAATCCTGGAACTCCCTCCCTAACAGTACTGTGGGAGTACCTTCACCACACGCACTGCAGCAGTTCAAGAAGATGGCTCCCCCCCCCCCATCTTCTCAAGGGCAATTATGGATGGACAATAAATGCTGGCCTTACCAGCGACGCCCACATCCCGTGAACGAATAAAAAAAAAAGAATCAGAACCATCTGACCTCTCAAGTCGGCGTTAAAGATTCCATGACATTATTTCGAAGAAAAGAGAGATCTCCGGTGTCCTGGCTAACATTTATCCCTCAACGAACATCACTAAAACAGAAGCCGTGAAAAGGCTCAAAAATGGGACAGTCGGTAACAGGACATCAATTAGCCTCCTCTTGAAGAAATCAAGGAATCGACTCACTGTATGTAGGAAACAAAGCTGATTTATTTGACAGTTGTTTGACAGAGGGTGCAGAAAAGAATTACAAGAATGATTCCAGGGATGAGGGACTTCAGTTACATGGATAGACTGGTGAAGCTGGGGTTGTTCTTCTCAGAACAGAGAAGGTTGAAAGGAGATTTGATAGAGGTGCTCTAAAATCATGAGGGGTCTGGACAGAGTAGAGAGAAAATATTCCCATTGGCGGAAGGGTTGAGAACCAGAGGACACAGATTCAAGGTGATTGGCAGAAGAACCAAAGGCGACATGAGAAAAAACTTTTCTTTAAGCAGCGACTGGTTAGGATCTGGAATGCACGGCCTAAAAGGGTGGTGGAGGCAGATTCAATCGTGGCTTTCAAAAAGGGAATTGATAAGTACATGAAATAAAACATTTGCAGGGCCACGGGGAAAGGGCAGGGAGTGGGACTATTTACAATGTATATTAACGACTTGGAAGAAGGGACTGAGTGTAATGTAGCCAAGTTTGCTGATGATACAAAGATGAGAGGAAAAGCAATGTGTGAGGAGGACACAAAAAATTTGCAAAAGGAATAGACAGGCTAAGTGAGTGGGCAAAAATTTGGCAGATGGAGTGTAATGTTGGAAAGTCTGAGGTCATGCACTTTGGTAGAAAAAAAATCAAAGAGCAAGTTATTATTTAAATGGAGAAAGATTGCAAAGTGCTGCAGTCCAGCAGGACCTGTGGGTACTTTGGAGGCAGTTCAGAGAAGTTTCACTAGGTTGATTCCGGAGATGAGGGGGTTGACTTATGAGGAAAGGTTGAGTAGGTTGGGTCTCTACTCATTGGAATTCAGAAGAATGAGACGTGATCTTATCAAAACATATATGAGGGGGCTTGACAAGGTGGATGCAGAGAGGATGTTTCCACTGATGCGGGAGACTAGAACTAGAGGCCGCCCATTTAAAACAGAGATGAGGAGAAATTTCTTCTCTCAGAGGGTTGTAAATCTGTGGACTTCGCTGCCTCAGAGAGATGTGGAAGCTGGGACATTGAATAAATTTAAGACAGAAATAGACAGTTTCTTAAACGATAAAGGGTTATGGAGAGTGGGCAGGGAAGTGGAGCTGAGTCCACGATCAGACCAGCCATGATCTTATTGAACGGTGGAGCAGACTCGAGGGGTGGTGTGGACTACTCCTGCTCCTATTTCTTATGTTCTTATGACTAGCTGAAGTGCTCTTGCAGAGAGCCGGCATGGGTTCGATGGTCCAAAAGGCCTCCTACTGTGCTGTGACCATTCTATGATTCAAATGATATCCAGAAAATTAAACTCCAGCCCAGATATAGGGATTAATTCCACCAGCGGCAACATGTTTCAGTCCTGGATGTGATTAACGGCAACAATAACAGCAGAGTCCAACCCCTGCAGTCACTTGTGAACTCGCTGGTGTGTCAGCAGGTTGGATGACTGAGTGAATCCCTTCCCACACTCAGAGCAGGTGAATGGCCTCTCCCCAGTGTGAACTCGCTGGTGTCTCAGCAGGTTGGATAATCGAGTGAAATGCTTCTCACACTCGGAGCAGGTGAATAGCCTCTCCCCAGTGTGAACTCGCTGGTGTGCTAGCAGGTAAGACGATCGATTGAAAGCCTTCCCACACTCAGAGCAGATGAACGGCCTCTCCCCAGTATGAATGCGTTGGTGTGTCAGCAGGTGGGATGATCGAGTGAAACCCTTCCCACATTCAGAGCAGATGAATGGCCTCTCCCCAGTGTGAACGTGTTGGTGTGTCAACAGGTCAAATGATCGAGTGAATCCTTTCCCACACACGGGACAGGTAAACGGCCTCTCCCCAGTGTGAACACGCTGGTGTTCAGTGAGCTCGGATGAACGAGTGAATCCCTTCTCACACATGGAGCAGGTGAATGGCCTCTCCCCAGTGTGAATTCGCTTGTGTACCAGCAGGTTGGATGACTGAGTGAATCCCTTCCCACACACGGGGCAGGTGAACGGTCTCTCCCCAGTGTGAATTCGCTTGTGTATCCGCAGGTTGGATGACTGAGTGAATCCCTTCCCACACACTGGGCAGGTAAACGGCCTCTCCGCAGTGTGAACACGCTGGTGTTCAGTGAGGTCGGATGAACGAGTGAATCCCTTCTCACACATGGAGCAGGTGAATGGCCTCTCCCCAGTGTGAATTCGCTTGTGTACCAGCAAGTTGGATGACTGAGTGAATCCCTTCCCACACACGGGGCAGGTGAACGGCCTCTCTCCGTTGTGATGCCGTCGATGAGTTTCCAGCGCAGAGGGGCAATTGAATGCCTTCCCACAGTCTCCACATTCCCATGGTTTCTCCATGGTGCGGGTGTCCTTGTGTCTCTCCAGGTTGGATGATCAATTGAAACTTCGTCCACATACACAATATGTGTACGGTTTCTCCCCGCTGTGAATGGTGCGATGTTTTTTCAGGCTGTGTAACTGGTTAAAGCTCTTTCCACAGTCACTGCACTGGAACACTCTCACTCGGGTGTGTGTGTCTCGGTGCTTTACCAGTCACACTAATGTTTAATATCTTTTCTCACAGACAGAACAGACAACCGTTTCTCCTTCCACATTCAAAGGCTGATGATATACAGGTGAATCGAGTGACTGTGATTGGTTCGAGTTTCCCGTCTGTAAATCCTCCTTTTCTAATATCCTGTAAAAGGAGTTTACAAAAGTCAGCACTGAGGACAGACAATCCCAGTTTCTATGGAACATTCTTTCCTCTCTTGTTCCCCAAAGCTGTAAATTCCCATCCCACACACTCTCCCTCCACCCTGTGCTGAAATCCAAACTCATCGCACCACCTCAATCATTTCTTTCCTCCGTCTGCAATTTTCTCACTCCCTCTTCTCTGGTTGGGTTCAGTTCTACATCCCTAGTGCGCAGACTGTGAAGAAACAAGGAAATTATTTTCTCTCCTGGTCACTGAAACCCTAAACCCCACCCACCCTCTGCTCCTGTACCAAGATGGCCGCGCAGGCGCCCTGATCCTGTCCAAGAATTCAGCTAGTTACCCCGAGCGGTCGGGTCTATCATCGCAGGTCAAACATGGAGCCTGCGGGCTCATATTCGGGGCCTGAGGCCTACAGCAGGTGTTTATGAAGCTGCCCAGCCCACCCAGGGATCCAATTCCTCCGCTGAGCTCACAAGCTCCTACTGACTCGCGGAATGTCTCTTCCGCCTCAGACCACCTCCACCACTGGCACTGCGCCTGCTCAGAGCACAGCCTGGTCCCGTGTCTGGGCTCCTGCTGTCATTGATAGAGCACTTTACCCCTGCGCGGGGGATTCTAACTACAGAAGTAAACGTTGCAACATTTGTAGTGAAATGATTAAGTCAGGACAGACAGCAGGGATTATTGCAGGAAATAACACAGTGCAGTGAGAAAGGAAATGCAATGGATGTTGTGCAGATGGATTGTCAAAAGGTGTTTGACAAGGTGCCGGACAGGAGGCTTGTTGATCAAATTAAGGCTCACAGTATTAAAGGGAGTGGGGCCGCGTGGAGAGGAAGTTGGGTAAAGGGCAGAAAACAGAGAGTAGTGGTAAATGGATGTTCTTCAGACTGGAGGGATGGAAACAGTGGTGTCCCCAGGGTCAGTGTTGGGACCATTGCTCTTAATATAGAGACAGGATCTGGGCTAGGGAATAAGCACATAAGAATTAGAAGCAGGAGTAGGCCATTTGGCCCCTCGAGCCTGCTCCGCCATTCAATAAGATCATATTGATTCATCAATTGATCCACCGCTACGAAAAACAATAATAAGAATAAAACCGGACGTACCACCCGGCATCGACCTCCGCACCGGCTACGGACCCGACAACGGCACACCCAGCCCAGTCTTTCTCACCAACATCTGGGGACTGGTGCCAAAATTCGAAGAGATGGCCCAGACTAGTCAAGCAACAGCCTGACATAGTCATACTCACAGAATCATACCTTTCAGCCAATGTCCCAGACTCCTCCATCACCATCCCTGGGTATGTCCTGTCCCACTGGTGGCGATACAGTAGTATACATTCGGGAGGGTGTGGCCCTGGGAGTTCTCAACACTGACTCCAGACCCCATGAAGTCTCCTGGCTTCAGGACAAGAATGGGCAAGGAAACCTCCTGCTGATTACCACCTACCGCCCTCCTTCAGCTGATGAATCAGTACTCCTCCATGTTGAACACCACTTGGAAGAAGCACTGAGAGTAGCAAGGTGCACAGAATGTACTTTGTGTGGGGGACTTCAATGTCCATCAAGACTGGCTCGGTAGCACCACTACTAATCGATCTGGCAAAGTCCTGAAGGACATAGCTGCCAGACTGGGCCTGCAGCAGGTGGTGAGAGAAGCAACGCGAGGGGAAAAACCTACTTGCACCCATCCCTTCGGAAAGGGCACGAGAGCGGGAGCAGCGGCAAGCCTACAAAGGGCGTGAGTCAGCCGAGCAGACAGCTGAAACAGCACCACGTGACCTGGGAGGATAAGAAGTAAAAAGATTCAAAATGTGATGTCACAGGAAAGCAGGGAAGTGATTGTGTTATAGAAACATAGAAACATAGAAAATAGGTGCAGGAGTAGGCCATATGGCCCTTCGAGCCTGCACCGCCATTCAATAAGATCATGGCTGATCATTCCCTCAGTACCCCTTTCCTGAACGTATCTTCCATTGCTTGGCCTGGAGCAGGAGGAGGGAGTTCGGCTACAGTGGGTACACTCGTCCTCACAGCCAACCAAGTCCAGATGAATGGTAACAACCTCACTGCGTATTAACTAGGGGCCTTAACAAATTCAGGAAAACCCATTGTATCTTTAGATCGCTTGTAATTGACCAGATCTTGATTAACCTGATGGCGACAATGCATACAAGACCGTAAGCACTGCCAAGCATCAGCCAGTAACGGGGGACCCCCTGACTTGGGGGACCCGCTGAAACCGTGCGCAGGGAGGCTGGAGAAATTAAAACCCCTGAAGAGGCTGCCACACAGAGACCCGGGAATGGGGGGTATCACTTTTACCAAACTCGCCGGGCAGGAATCACCATAGGATGGGATGGGACGCCAGTATTACCCCCCTCCCGATACTGACTCCGGGCTGTAAAGTCAGCGCTGGCCCCCCATCCGTCCATCCCGGCAGTTCCCTGCGGGGGTAGGGCGGCTCAGGATAAAATTGCCCCCCCCCCCCCACCGTTCAAAGACTTGTCAGGCTATGTCACCAATTGCTTTGGTAATCAACATGAGAACAATTCATGGGAAAATACTCCAGCAGATCAAAGGGGCTGTATTAACTTTGGGGCAGTTTTTGGGATCGGCTCCTCTAAACAGTCTGTTGCCAAAACTGTTGGAGTCACAGTCGACATCTCTCCAGTTCCATCAAAGGTTAGTAGTAAAGACAAATATGTCAGTATGGCACTGACTGGGTCATCAAGGACCCTTAGGTCGCCACAGTGACAAACCTTAAATCTCTTACCTGGCATTGCTCAATTGGGCACATTCAAAGCCTTACTTCCAACTGGCAGGGTGGGGGGGGGGGGGGGGGGGAAGAGAGCCAAACAGTTCTTTAGCTCAGAGTAAGTGCTACGCAAGCATTAACATTTGACACAGATCACACATGGCACAATTCTGTTCAGGAACTATGGTTACAAGCTGCCCTGGCTGTAAGTAGCTAGGTAACGCTAATGACCCCTCTCCTCAAACATTCACATTCTATCCTGGCCAAGTTTAGAACTGTTTCAAAAAAATTCATTCACGGGATGTGGGCGTCGCCGGCAAGGTTTCTCTCTTTTCTTGGGCATTGGTTTAAATTAAGAGCTGGGATTAAAAATCTAAACTTTCAAAATGTGAAAAATTAATTAAATACATTAGAGATGTCAGGGCAAGCGATGTATAAACATAGAAAATAGGTGCAGGAGTAGGCCAATCGGCCCTTCGAGCCTGCACCACCATTCAATAAGATCATGGCTGATCATTCCTTCAGTACCCCGTTCCTGCTTTCTCTCCATACCCCTTGATCCCTTTAGATGCAAGGGCCATATCCAACTCCCTCTTGAATATATCCAATGAACTGACATCAACAACTCTCTGCGGTAAGAAATTCCATAGGTTAACAATTCTCTGAGTGAAGAAGTTCCTCCTCATCTCAGTCCTAAATGGCTTACCCCTTATCCTTAAGACTGTGACCCCTGGTTCTGGACTTCACCAACATCGGGAACATTCTTCCTGCATCTAACCTGTCCAGTCCCGTCAGAATTTTATATGTTTCTAAGAGATCCCCTCTCATTCTTCTAAATTCCAGTGAATACAGGCCCAGTTGATCCAGTCTCTCCTCATGTGTCAGTCCTGCCATCCCAGGAATCAGTCTGGTGAACCTTCGCTGCACTCCCTCAATAGCAAGAATGTCCTTCCTCAGATTAGGAGACCAAAACTGAACACAATATTCCAGGTGGGGCCTCACCAAAGACCTGTACAACTGCAGTAAGACTTCCCTGCTCCTATACTCAAATCCCCTAGCTCTGAAGGCCACCATTTGCCTTCTTCACCGCCTGCTGTACCTGCATGCCAACCTTCAATGACTGATGAATCATGACACCCAGGTCTCGCTGCACCTCCCCTTTTCCTAATCTTCCGCCATTCAGATAATATTCTGCCTTCGTGTTTTTACCCCCAAAGTGGATAACCTCACATTTATCCACATTATATTGCATCTGCCATGTATTTGCCCACTCGCCTAACCTGTCCAAATCACCCTGCAGCCTCTTAGCATCCTCTTCACAGCTCACACCGCCATCTGCAAACTTGGAGATATTACACTCAATTCCATCATCCAAATCATTAATATATATTGTAAAGAGCTGGGGTCCCAGCACTGAGCCCTGCGGCACTCCACTAGTCACTGCCTGCCATTCTGAAAAGGACCCGTTAATCCCGACTCTCTGCTTCCTGTCTGCCAACCAGTTCTCTATCCACGTCAGTACATTACCCCCAATACCATGTGCTTTGATTTTGCACACCAATCTCTTGTGTGGGACCTTGTCAAAAGCCTTTTGAAAGTCCAAATACACCACATCCACTGGTTCTCCCCTGTCCACTCTACGAGTTACATCCTCAAAAAATTCCAGAAGATTTGTCAAGCATGATTTCCCTTTCATAAATCCATGCTGACTTGGACCAATCCTATCACTGCTTTCCAAATGTGCTGCTATTTCATCCTTAATGATTGATTCCAACATTTTCCCCACTACTGATGTCAGGCTAACCGGTCTATAATTACCTGTTTTCTCTCTCCCTCCTTTCTTAAAAAGTGGTGTTACATTAGCTACCCTCCAGTCCATAGGAACTGATCCAGAGTCGATAGACTGCTGGAAAATGATCACAAATGCATCCACTATTTCTAGGGCCACTTCCTTAAATACTCTGGGATGCAGACTATCAGGCCCTGGGGATTTATCGGCCTTCAATCCCATCAATTTCCCGATCACAATTTCCCACCTAATAAGGATATCCTTCAGTTCCTCCTTCTCACTAGACCTTCGGACCCCTAGTACATCCGGAAGGTTATTTGTGTCTTCCTTTGTGAAGACAGAACCAAAGTACTTGTTCAATTGGTCTGCCATTTCTTTGTTCCCCATTATAAATTCACCCGAATCTGACTGTGTTACTGCTGCTGCAGGTGGGAGCTGGTTGACCCCATTGAGGTCCACGGCGACCACATCTGCAGTAAATGTTGGTTTCTCGAGGAACTTCAGCTCCGTGTTGATGAGCTGGAGTCCGAGCTGCAGACACTGCGACACATCAGGGAGGGGGAGAGTTACCTGGACGCTGTGTTCCAGGAGGCAGTCACACCCCTTAGATTAATTAATTCAAATTTGGTCCATGGTTAGGGACAGGAGGGTGTGACTATGAGCGAGGCAGCTGTGGGGACCCTGGAGGTAGTGATGGAGGAGCTTCAGCTCTTGCAATTGTCCAACAGGTACGAGATTCGTGCTCCCTGCTTGGACGAGGGCAGGGACTGCAGGGAGGATGAGCAAACTGACCACAGCGCCGTGGTACAGGAGGACATTCAAGTGGGGGGAGTAAAAAGAAATGTTGTAGTGATAGGAAAGAGTATAGTTTCGGAGACATATACTGTTCTCTGCAGCCGAGAGCGTGAGTCCCGAAGGCTGTGATGCCTGCGACGTGCCAAGGTTCAGGACATCGCCTCTGGGCTGGAGAGGAACTTGGAGTGGGAGGGGGAAGATCCAGTTGTCGTGGGCCACGTAGGTACTAATGACATAGGTAGAACAAAGAAAGAGGTTCTGCTGAGGGAGTTTGAGTAGCTAGGGGCTAAATTAAAAAGCAGAACCATGAAGGCAATAATGTCTGGATTACTACCTGAGCCACGTGCAAATGTGCATAGGGTAAATAAGATCAGAGAGATGAACACGTGGCTCAAAGACTGGTGTGGGAAAAATGAGTTTTGATTCATGGGGCACTGGCACCAGTACCGGGGCAAGAGGGAGCTGTTCCGTTGGGATGGGCTTCACTTGAACCAGGCTGGTGCTAATGTCCTGGCGAAGCGAATAACTAGGGCTGTAAAGAGGGCTTTAAACTAAATAGGTCGGGGGGGGGGGGGGGAGGGTTCAGGTGAGAGGAAATTTAAAAAGTCAAAGAGCAAGGAGAAGGCAATAGAGCAGGGTAGCACTGTGGGAAATGAGAATCAGACTGTGACAGGAAAAGACAGAATGTATAAAAATAAGAGTGTAACAGAAAGTAGGGTCAAAGCAGGGGAAAATGGTAAAAAGTCAAAATTAAAAGTTCTTTATCTGAATGCACGCAGCATTCGTAACAAGATAGATGAGTTGACGGCACAAATAGATACAAATGGGTATGATCTGATAGCCATTACAGAGACGAGGTTGCAAGGTGACCAAGGCTGGGAACTAAATATTCAGGGGTATTTAACAATTCAGAAGGATAAGACAGAAAGGAAAAGGTGGGGTAGTTCTGTTAATAAACGATGGGATCAGTGCAGTGGTGAGAAATTATTTGGGTTCAGAAGATCAAGATGTAGAATCAATTTGGGTATAGATAATAAATAATAAGGGGAAGAAGTCACTGGTGGGCGTAGTCTATAGGCTCCCTAACAGTAGCTACACTGTTGGATGGAGTATAAATCAAGAAACAATGGAGGCTTGTAAGAAAGGTACGGCAATAATCACTGGCGATTTTAAGCTTCATATTGATTAGACAAATCAAATTGGCCAAGGTAGACTTGAGGAAGAGTTTATAAGAGTATTGGCCCAAGTTTCTTTTAGGAGCAACTGGTGGAGAACGGACTATCTTAGAAATCGCAATTCTCCACATTTTTTTTTCTGCAGTTCTAGTCAGGTAGAACAGTTCTACTTTGGAACAGAATTTTTTCTGCAAAAGGGGGCGTGTCCGGCCACTGACGCCTGATTTCAAAGTTTCCACAGTGAAAACGTACTCCAAACTAAGTTAGAATGGAGCAAGTGAAGATTTCTGTAGAACTGAAAAAACCTGTTCTACACATTAAAAAATCAGGCGCAGGTTACAAATTAGGCGTCCAGAACGAGGTGGGGGGGGAGGAAGCGAAGTCATTAAATTCTACAATAAATCCTTATTTATACTTCTACAAATATTATACAAATAAATCCAACCTGAATAAACATTTATAAGCAATAAGCAAAGAAAAGATTAAATAAACCATCTTCCTACCTATGTGAAAGTGCTTCTGGAGAATGCTGCAGTCAGCCTGAGGCGCCCGTTCTTCCCGTGGCGGGGGGGGAGGAGGAGGCGCCCGTTCTTCCCGCAGGGCGGGGGGGGGGAGGGAGGGAGGAGGCGCCTGTTCGGGGGGGGGGGGGGGGGGGCGCCCGTTCTTCCCGCAAGTGGGGGGGGGGGGGGGGGGGACAGTGAGAAGGCTGCAAGTGCTGATGGCAATGTGCTTTTATTAAAAAAATGTTCAAAAATTAAACAGCTACAAAGAACTACAAAAATGGCCGAGTGCCAATGTTTTTTTCACACTGCGCGTGCGCGAACGCTCCAACGCGCATGAGCAGCGTTGCTGGCAGGAAAAGAACTAATTTAAATAGTACCCGCCCCCTCCCACTTACAAAATCGGCGCGAGTGT
Organism: Pristiophorus japonicus; assembly: GCF_044704955.1. Taxonomy (NCBI): domain Eukaryota; kingdom Metazoa; phylum Chordata; class Chondrichthyes; family Pristiophoridae; genus Pristiophorus; species Pristiophorus japonicus. The sequence goes on from NC_091985.1 coordinate 208,849,837, forward strand.
AGGCTCCGCCCCCCTGGGCGCTACGCCAAACAGACAAGGAGCTGCAAAGCGCTCCAGAATCGCAATTTTTTTTTTTAGGCGCCGTTTTAGGCGCGAAAAACGGGCGCCCAGCTCGGAGGGGCGCCCGTTTTTTATCGTGTGGAAACTTGGGCCCTGTATCTGGGATGGTCTCCTTGAACAGTACGTTGCAGAACCAACCAGGGAGCAGGCTATCTTAGATCTGGTATTGTGTAATGAGACAAGATTAATAAATGATCTCATAGTAAAGGATCCTCTGGGAAAAAGTGAACATAACATGGTTGAATTTCAAATTCAGTTGGAGAGTGAGAAAGTCAGATCTCAAACCAGTGTCCTGATTCTAAATAAAGGCGACTGCAAAGCTAGGAAAGCAGAACTAGGGATGTTCGCTGATGACTGCACAGTATTCAGTTTCATTCGCAACTCCTCAGATAATGGAGCAGTCCATGCCCGCTTACAGCAAGACCTGGACAACATTCAGGCTGGGGCTGATAAGTGACACAGAAACATAGAAAATAGGTGCAGGAGTAGACCATTCGGCCCTTCGAGCCTGCACTACCATTCAATAAGATCATGGCTGATCATTCCCTCAGTACCCCTTTCCTGCTTTCTCTCCATACCCCTTGATCCCTTTAGCCGTAAGGGCCATATCTAACTCCCTCTTGAACATATCCAATGAACTGGAATCAACAACTCTTTGCGGTCGCGAATTCCACAGGTTAACAACTCTCTGAGTGAAGAAGTTTCGCCTCATCTGGTCCTAAATGGCTTACCCCTTATCCTCAAGACTGTGACCCCTGGTTCTGGACTTCCCCAACATCGGGAACATTCTTCCTGCATCTAACCTATCCAATCGTCAGAATTGTATTTGCTTCAATGAGATCCCCTCTCATTCTTCTAAATTCCAGTGAATATAAGCCTAGTCGATACAGTCTTTTGTCATATGTCTTTCGTCCTACCATCCCGGTAATCAGTCTGGTGAACCTTCGCTGCACTCCCTCAATAGCAAGTGCAAAAGAAGATAGCCATCCGTGGCTAACTAAAGAAATAAAGGATGATATTCAATTAAAAACAAGGGCATACAAAGTAACTGAAACTAGTGGGAGGACAGAAGATTGGGAAGCTTTTAAAAGTCAGCAAAGAATGACTAAAAAAATGATTAAGAAAGGGAAGATAGACTATGAAAGTAAACTAGCACAAACTATAAAAACAGTCTCTATTGGAATATAAAAAGGAAAAGAGTGGCTAAAGTAAATGTTGGTGCCTTAGAGGACGAGACCGGGGAATTAGTAATGGGGAACATGGAGATGGCAGAAACTCTGAACAGATATTTTCTATCAGTCTTTACGATAGAGGACACTAACAATATTCCAACAGTAGATAGTCAAGGGGCTATATGGGGGGAGGAACTTAACACAATCACAATCACTAAGAAGGTGGTAATCAGTAAGATAATGGGACAAAAGGCAGATAAATTCCCTGGACCTGAAGGCTTGCATCTGTGGGTCTTAAGAGAAGTAGCGGCAGGGATTGTGGATGCATTGGTTGCAATTTATCAAAATTCCCTGGATTCTGGGGAGGTCCCAGCAGATTGAAAAACTGCAAATGTAACACCCCTATTTGAAAAAGGAGGCAGACAAAAAGCAGGAAACTATAGACCAGTTAGCCTAACATCTGTGGTTGGGAAAATTTTGGAGTCCATTATTAAAGAAGCAGTAGCAGTTCATTTGGATGAGCAAAATTGGTCAGGCAGAATCAGCATGGATTTATGAAGGGGAAGTCATGTTTGACAAATTTGCTGGAGTTCTTTGAGGATGTAAGAAACAGGGTGGATAAAGGGGAACCAGTGGATGTGGTGTATTTGGACTTCCAGAAGGCATTTGACAAGGTGTCACGTAAAAGTGTCAAGATAAAAGTTCACGGTGTTGGGGGTAATATATTAGCATGGATAGAGGATTGGCTAACTAACAGAACAGAGTCAGGATAAATTGTTCATTCTCTGGTTGGCAACCAGTAACTAGTGGGGTGCCGCAGGGATCAGTGCTGTGACCCCAACTATTTACAATTTATATTAACGACTTGGAGGAAGGGATCAAGTGTAACGTAGCCAAGTTTGCTGACGATACAAAGATGGGAGGAAAAGCAACGTGTGAGGAGGACACAAAAAAATCTGAGAAGGATATAGACAGGCAAAGTGAGTGGGCAAAAATTTGGCAGATGGAGTATAATGTTGGAAAGTGTGAGGTCATGCACTTTGGCAGAAAAAAAATCAAAGAGCAAGTTATTATTTAAATGGAGAAAGATTGCCAAGTGCCGCAGTACAGCGGGACCTGGGGGTACTTGTGCATTAAACACATGCAGGTACAGCAAGTGATCAGGAAGACCAATGGTATCTTGGCCTTTATTGCAAAGGGGATGGAGTATAAAAGCAGGTAAGTCTTGCTACAGCTATACAAGGTATTGGTGAGGCCACAACTGGAATACTGTGTGCAGTTTTGGTTTCCATATTTACGAAAGGATATACTTGCTTTGGAGGCAGTTCAGAGAAGGTTGATTCCGGGGATGAGGGAGGGTTGACTTATGACGAAAGGTTGAGTAGGTTGGGCCTCTACTCATTGGAGTTCAGAAGAATGAGAGGCGATCTTATCGAAACGTATAAGACTTTGAGGGGGCTCGACAAGGTGGATGCAGAGAGGATGTTTCCACTGATGGGGGAGACTAGAACTAGAGGTCATGATCTTAGAATAAGGGGCCGCCCATTTAAAAAGGAGATTAGGAGAAATTTGTTCTCTGAGGGTTGTAAATCTGTGGAATTCGCTGCCTCAGAGAGCTGTGGAAGCTGGGACAGTGAATAAATTTAAGATAGAAATAGACAGTTTCTTAAACGATAAGAGGATAAGGGGTTATGGGGAGTAGGCGGGGAAGTGGAGCTGAGTCCATGATCAGATCAGCCATAATCTTATTGAATGGCGGAGCAGGCTCGAGGGGCCGTATGGCCTACTCCTGTTCCTATTTCTTATGTACTGTCTAACGAATCGCTCCCAGGGCAGGTGCAGCATGGGTTAGATACAGAGTAAACCTCCAACTACACTGTCTCATTAGAGACTCCAAGGGCAGGTACAGCAAGTATTAAGTACAGAGCAAATCTCCCTCTACACTGTCCCATAAAACACTCCAAGGGCAGGTATGGAACATAAGAAATAGGAGCAGAGTAGACCATTTGACCCCTCGAGCCTGCTCCGCCATTCAATAAGATCATGGCTGATCAGATCCAGGCCTCAACTCCACTTCCCCGCCCACTCCCCATAACCCTTGACTCCCTTATCGTTCAAAAATCTGTCTATCCCCACCTTAAATACATTCAATGACCCAGCCCCCACAGCTCTCTGAGGTAGCGAATTCCAAAGATTCACGTCCCTCAGACAAGAAATTGCTCCTGATTTCCCTTTTAAATGAGCGAGCACTTATTCTGAAACTATGCCCCCCAGTGTTAGATTCCCCCACGTGGGGAAACATCCTCTCTGTATCTACCCTGTCAAGCCCCCTCAGAATCTTATACGTTTCAATAAGATCACCTCTAAGTCTTCTAAACTCCAATGCGTACAGGCCCAACCTGCTCAATCTTTCTCATTATGACAACCCCTTCATCTCAGCAATGAACCTCGTGAACCTTCTCTGAACTGCCTCCAGTGCAAGTATATCCTTCCTGAAATAAGGAGACCAAAACTGTACGTAGTACTCCAGGTGTGGTCTTACCAATGCCATGTACATTTGCAGCAGGACTTACCTAATTTTATATTCCATCCCCCTTGCAATAAAGGCCACCATTCCATTTGCCTTCCTAATTAATTGCTGTAACTGCATGCTAAATTCTTGTGTTTCATGTACAAGGATCCCCAGATCCCGCTGTACACGGCATTTTGTATTCTCTCCCCATTTAAATAATAATTTGCTTTTTTATTTCTCCTACCAAAGTGAATAAGCTCACATTTTCCCACATTATACTCCATCTGCCAAAGTATTGGCCACTCACTGAGCCTATCTATATCCCTTTGTAGATTATTAGAGTCCTCATCACAACTTGCGAGGTTAGCAGTTTAGATACACAGTAAATCTCCGTCTACATTATCCCATCAAACACTCCCAGAGCAGGTACAGCACGGGTTAGTTACAGAGAAAAGCTCCCTCCAAACTGTTCCATCAAACACTCTCAGGGCAGGTAGAGCAAGGGTTAGATACAGTGTAAATCTCCCTCTAAACTGTCCCGTCAAACTCTGCCTGAACAGGTACAACATGGGTTAGATACCGCGTAAAGCTCCCTTTACATTGTCCCGTCAAAAACTCCCAGGGCAGGTACGGTACTGGTTAGATACAGAGTAAAGCTCCATCTACACTGACCCAACAAACACTCCCAGGGCAGGTACAGCATAGGTTAGATACAGAGTAAAGCTCCCTATCCATTGTCCCATCAAACAGTCCCAGGGGCAAGTACAGCACGGGATAGATAAAGAGGAAATCTTCCTCTACACTATCCCAACAAACACTCGCAGGGAAGGTACAGCATGGGTTAGATACAGCGTAAAGCTCCCTCTACACCGTCCCATCAAACACACCCAGGGCAGGTACAGCATGGGTTAGATACAAAGTAAAGTCCCCTCTGCACTGAGCCATCAAATACTTGCAGGACAGGTAAAGCACAGGTCAGATACAGAGTAAAACTCCATCGACATTATCCCATCAAACACTCCCAGGGCAGGTACAGCATGGGTCAGATGCAGAGTAAATCTCCCTTATTACAACAGTGACTACAATCCAAAAGTACTTCATTGGCTGTAAAGCGCTTTGAGAGGTTCGGTGGTCGTGAAATGCACCAAATAAATCCAAGTCTTTCTCCCTCTACACTGTCCCATCAGACACTGCCAGCCCATAATGAGCTGGGGTCAGTGAGGTTAGTCACTAGGCACTGCAGTGATGTCATAAAGCACTGCAGTGATGTCATAAAGCAGGGCCATTTAAAGGTGGAGAGCTGGGACATCCTGTCTCAACACACATCCCGCTGTTCATACTGAGAATCCCCGGGGAAGGGCCAGGGCCCAGAGTGTGGAACACAACCAAGGGGGAAAGAGAAGGAGACGGTGCAGTGTGGGAGATGAGGGAGGAGTCTGCTCATTCCCAGGGGCAGATCAGACAAAGTGCTTTGAGTGCTGGGTCCAGCAATGAAACTGAAAACAAACCAAAGGGAATAAATAAAGATCCAATCCAAGGGAACAAGCAACGGGTCATTGGGCAGAAATCACAACCGGCCTAAAGTTATTCAATGGGCGAACATCGATTGCTTATTGTGGGAAGTTCCACACTTCAACCATCCATTGAGTGAAGAAATGTTTCCTAACATCTCTCTTGAATGGCCTGGCTCTGATTTTAAGGTTATGTCCCCTCGTCCTAGACACCCCAAACTGCAGAATAAATTTCTCGCAGTTGCTTTCAAATTCACATTAAATTCCCAGAGACTAGGTGGAGTATGGGTTGGATACAGAGTAAAGTTCCCTCTACACTGCCACTGGACGAACTTCAGTGTCCACCCCAAGTGCACTGGGCAGCTTATCAACTAAAATTCAGCAGCAGTACGATCTATCACTGCACTGAAAACTTTCCACCCGCAGCTCCTGATCAGTTTCAGGTTAAAGCTCCCTTTAAACTGTCCCAGGGCAGGGACAGCACGAATTAGATACACAGTAAATCTGTGTCAGAGGAACTGTACCCCAGTGAGTCGGTGCCAGAGGAAACTGTACCCCAGTGAGAGTCGGTGCCAGAGGAAACTGTACCCTAGTGAGAGTCATTACAATTCGAAATATCTTCAGTTATCAGCAACAAATTGCATTAATATCGTACCTTAAAAGTAGAAAAATGTTCCAAGGCAATTCACAGGACCATTATCAAACAAAATTTGACATCCAGTCACGTAAGGAAATATTAGCACAAGTGACTAAAAGCTTGTTCAAAAGGGTAGGTATTAAGGAGTATTATAGAGAGGTTTAGGGAGGGAATTCCAGAGCTTATGGCCTCAGCAGCTGAAGGTATGGCCACCAATATTGGAGGGATGAAAATTGGGGCTGCTCAAGAGGCCAGAATTGGAGGAATGGAAAGATCTCTGAGGGTTGTAGGGTTGAAGGGTTGGAGGAGCTTTCAGCAATAGGGAGGGACAAGGTCCTGGTCGGATGTCAAAACAAGGATAAGAATTTTGAAATTGAGGCACTGATGGAGCAGGAGCCAATGTAGTTCAGCGAGCTCAGGGGTGATGGGTGAAGGGAAATTGATACAATTTGGATGAGAGGGCTGAGGACAGATTGAGTAGAATAGGCCTATATTCTCTGGAGTTTAGAAGAATGGAATGTGATATCATTGAAACATAGAATTCTTAGAAGAATTCACAAGGGCTGAATAGTCTTGAACTAGGGATCGATCCTAGTATTAGGATGAGATCGCCTATTTAAGACTGAGATGAGAAAATATTTCTTCACTTAGAGTTGTGAATCTTTGAAATTCTCTATCGAATATAGATCTTACTATATGGCAGAGGAGATGGGAGGGGTCGTATGGCCTACGCCTGCTATTTCTTGTGTTCCTGAGTAAGGATACGGGCAGGAGTGTTTTTGATAAGATTAAGTTTACGGAGAGTGCGTGGTGTGATGCCGATCAGGAGAGCATTGGAATAGTCCAATGTCGTGGTAACAGAGGCATGGATGAGGAAGGGGCAGAGACCGGCGATGTTATGGAGCTGGAAGTAAGCGTACTCGGTGATTGAGGGAATATGGGTTCAGAAGCTCATCTTGGGGTCAAGTACGACGCCAATAAATAAATTGCAACTCTCCGTATCTCTGTTTCAGTATATTAGAAAACTACATATCTCTAGTGATCGATTAATCGGAAATGCTTCAATATTAGTAGTTATCAATATATTTTCTTATAATTCTAAATGTTCATGAATGAATAATTGATTCTGTCAGTGATAGGCCGTGCTGGTATTTCAGATTGGTCTGTGCATCATGATCAGTGAATTGACGACGTGCTTCCGGTTCAATCTTTCCATTGGCTTTCTCACCAGATGGGAAATATTTGAACATTGAGATCTGATGGTGTCGGTGTAAGTTCAGCCCCACCGAATGTACAGAGACGGGTCCATCTGCTGGGCTCTGCCTCAAACTGGAGTTACCTCTTAGATCAAAACCCTTTACTCTAAAACACACACAAGATTCACTGTGACTGTGTTCAGAGATAGAAAGTGATCTCACTTCACATCCCATTGCACGGCCTCATGCTGGATAATTGTGCTCGGTGGTCAGACTCTCCCAGTCTCATTTCCTGTCTTACCTTGTAACCTGTGTGTACTGTCTACAGGACAGTAAATGGCACTTTCTCTTACCTTTCTCCCCAGTCGATCTATTGAAGCGCTTTCAATCGGAAGGGGCTCCATGGTTGGTGCTCTCACAATCCTGTGCTGGTTCACCTGCTGTTGTTCCTCAGTCCACAATCCCGGTTTCCTTCCAGCTGTGGAACATTCGCAATCACTCTGCCATTCACCGGGAAATCTAATTATGGCAGGGCAGAAAATTAGAAGAATATTAATGTTGTGAAGTGGAATGTAGTGTAAAGTGTTTTTCCAATGTTTCAGAAAAGTATATGTCCAGTATTTCTGTTTGATTTTATCCTTTTCCTCAAGATTCCTGTCCCGCCCATTTGGACTTACAGAAAATCACCAGAATTCTCCCCGGATTACACACTAACTGATCTCACTGGGCCCCCGGGTTACACGCTGTCTGATCTCACTGGGCCCCCGGGTTACACACTGTCTGATCTCACTGGGCCCCCGGGTTACACACTGTCTGATCTCACCGGGCCCCCGGGTTACACACTGTCTGATCTCACCGGGCCCCCGGGTTACACACTGTCTGATCTCACTGGGCCCCCGGGTTACACACTGTCTGATCTCACCGGGCCCCCGGGTTACACACTGTCTGATCTCACTGGGCCCCCGGGTTACACACTGTCTGATCTCACCGGGCCCCCGGGTTACACACTAACTGATCTCACTGGAAGTTTCAGTCTATCTCCCGCATGTCCCCAAACACTGAGCTGCAGGGCTGTGTGTTCAGTCCGGTGTTTTCCCTCACAGACTCACCGCGCCCGCTCGGCCCCGGCCCCGGCCCCGGCCCCGGCCCCGGCCGCCCACCATCAGTCCGGTTCCCTGCGGCCCCCGGTTCCTCACATTATCCAACCGTTGGTTGCAGCAAACTGCGCGGCATCCGGGGACTGAGGGTGGGGAGGGCGGTACCGAGAATGCGCACTGCCGCCACAGAGCGCGTTCGGTGCATAGTCCCGACAGTCTATTGGCTGCACGCAGCAGATTGCCAGCCACTCCCACCAATAGGAGCCGGCAGCGCCAAGGAGCCCTGCCCACTGTGTTGAAGGAACTCAGGGCAGCTCGGGGGTCACATGGCTCCTGATTTGAAAACCGTTCAACCGCCTCACCGCGCGCCAGGCGGGGGTTGTCACAGCCCTGCCCACATCGCTTGTGACGTCGTTGTTCGTATTGCGCCTGCGCCGGATTCCCACTTCACTCAATCCTTCACTCCTGCAGTATTATTAATAACTTTTCTTTATAGAGCGCCTTTAACGTAGTAAAACGTCCCAAGGCGCTTCACAGCAGTGTTACAGGACACAACACATACATTTAACACCGAGCCACAAAAGAACAAATTGCGGCATGTGACCAAAAGCTGGGTCAGAGAGGTAGGTTTTAAAGAGGGTCTGAAAGTAGGAAAGAGGCGGAGAGGTTTAGGGAGGGAGTTCCAGAGCTCGGGGCCCAGGCAGCTGAAGGCACGGCCACCGATGTTGAACAGTTTTAATCAGGAATGCTCAAGAGGGCTAATTTTGAGGAACACAGACATCACGTGGCATTGTGAGGCTGAAAGAGATTACAGAGATAGGGAGGGGCAAGGCCATGGAGGGATTTGAAAACAATTATGAGAATTTTGAAATCGAGGCGTTGCATAACTGGGAGCCAATGTAGGTCAGCGAGCACAGGGGTGATGGGTGATCAGGACTTGGTGCAAGTTAGGACATGGGGTGCCAAGTTTTGGATGACCTCAAATTTACATAAGAACATAAGAAATAGGAGCAAAAGTATGGCCATACGGCCCCTCGAGCCTGCTCCGCCATTTAATACGATCATGGCTGATCTGATCATGGACTCAAGTCCACTTCACTGCCTGCTCCCCATAACCCCCTATTCCCTTCTCGGTTAAGAAACTGTCTATCTCTGTTTTAAATTTATTCAATGTCCCAGCTTTCACAGCTCTCTGAGGCAGTGAATTCCACAGATTTACAACCATCTGAGAGAAGAAATTTCTCCTCATCTCAGTTTTAAATGGGTGGCCCCTTATTCTAAGATTATGCCCCCTAGTTCTAGTCTCTCCTATCAGTAGAAACATCCTCTCTGCATCCATCTTGTCAAGCCCCCTCATAATCTTATACGTTTCGATAAGATCACCTCTCAATCTTCTGAATTCCAATGAGTCGAGGCTCAACCTACTCATCCTTTCCTCATAAGTCAACCCCCTCATCTCCGGAATCAACCTCGTGAATCTTCTCTGAACAGCCTCCAAAGCAAGTATATCCTTTCATAAATAAGGAAACCAAAACTGTACGCAGTATTCCAGGTGTGGCCTCACCAATACCCTGTATAACTGTAGCAAGACTTCCCTGCTTTTATACTCCATCCCCTTTGCAATAAAGGCCAAGATTCCATTGGCCTTCCTGATTACTTGCTGTACCTGCATACTAACGTTTTGTGTTTCATGCACAAGTACCCCCAGGTCCTGCTGTACTGCAGCACTTTGCAATTTTTCTCCATTTATAAAATAACTTGCTCTTTTTGATTTTTTTTTCTGCCAAAGTGCATGACTTCACAATTTCCAACATTATACTCCATCTGCCAAATTTTTGCCCACTCACGTTTCCTGTCTATGTCCTTTTGCAGATTTTTTGTGTCCTCCTCACACATTGCTTTTCCCTCCCATCTTTGTATCATCAGCAAACCTGGCTACGTTACACTTGGTCCTTTCTTCCAAGTTGTTAATATAGATTATAAATAGTTGGGGGTCCCAGCACTGACCCCTACGGCACGCCACTGGTTACTGATTGCCAACCAGAGCATGAACCATTTATCCCAGCTCTCTGTTTTCTGTTAGTTAGCTAAGCCTCTATCCATGCTAATATATTACCCCAACCCCGTGAACTTTTATCTTGTGCAGTAATGTTTTATGTGGCACCTTGTCAAATGCCTTCTGGAAGTCCAAATACATCACATCCACTGGTTCCCCTTAATCCACCCTTCTCATTACATCCTCAAAGAATTCTAGCAAATTTGTCAAACATTACTTCCCCTTCATATATGCAAATATGTTTGATTAACGTGAAAATATAAATTGTGTTCACCGCCCAACCAGCCTTTCTTTGTCTGTCTCTCTCTCCTCCTAAACTGAGGGACATTTAACAGTGATCTATCCATCCCATCCTCATCACCCAGAGATGGCTATCAGAGTGAGCGGCAGAGAGACGGGCCTTAAACACCCGAACTGTGTCTGCATATTAGGGTCAACACTAGTATCACACATTCATGTATAACACCAGTTGGGGGGAGAGAGCACACACATTATCAGTCTTACACTTGGCATCAGTGTCTCCATATTACACTCAGTAACAGTGCCACACTGTCATGTATAGCACCAGAGAGAGAAACAGTGTCTGACATATCAAGAAAGACTGGATCAACTGGGCTTGTATTCACTGGAGTTCAGAAGAATGAGAAGGGATCTCATAGAAACGTTGAAAATTCTGACCGGTTTAGACAGGTTAGATGCAGGAAGAATGTTCCCAATGTTGGGGAAGTCTAGAGCCAGGGGTCACAGTCTAAGGATAAGGGGTAAGCCATTTAAGACCGAGATGAGGAGAAACTTCTTCACCCAGAGAGTGGTGAACCTGTGGAATTCTCTACCACAGAAAGTTGTTGAGGCCAATTCACTAAATATATTCAAAAAGGAGTTAGATGTAGTCCTTATTACCAGGGGGATCAAGGGGTATGGCGAGAAAGCAGGAATGGGGTACTGAAGTTGCATGTTCAGTCATAAACTCATTGAATGGCGGTGAAGGCTCGAAGGACCGAATGGCCTACTCCTGCACCTATTTTCTTTGTTTCTATGTGCCAGTGTTGTACTCACAAGTGTGTCCACATCACGTGAAATAACAGTATCCCGCCTTCACAAACAGTACGAGATTGAGAGAGAGAGAGGGAGAGAGAGATCGAGATCAAGGCAGGACGGTGAGACACAGAAACATGCACAGTATCAGTTCGAGACTGACCTGTGAAGTTTACTTTTATCCTGAATGTTCCCATTGGAGGGACAGAAGTTAAAGTCTCACACTGATATTGTACCACAGACAGACACATTATTAATCCCACACTGCGGGACAGTGTCAGAGAGTGAGAGAAACAACGTCCCACATTTAACCCTCACTTGCCTGTTGTACTCTCTGTAATCTTGCAGCTAAGGGCCGTTCGGTATTACTCTATGACCCAGTGTTTCACTCTGATTAAACTAAACTGGGACAGTTTCTGTCAGATATTAACTCCTGCACAGTCCCAGCAAACACTCCTACTTCCCCTGTCCCTCTGATGTTTCTGCAGGATTGCTTTGTGAGGACAGGCTCATGAATAGAAAAACAATGTGCACGGAATGATCCCAAATTGAGCATCTCAGAGGGAATTTAAACATTTTCTGTCCTTTTCCCCCAGGCCCAGTTCCTTTGCTCATACTCTGATTAAAGTGAATTGGGAAAGTTCACTTTGCTGATTCTAGACTGCGCATGCGTGGATAAGCCCCGCCCCCTGTGTCGATTTCCAGTGAGCAGAAGAGCACATGCGCCCTCCCCTCCCCCAGCCCTGCCTGTAATCGTCATTCACTCTGAGCGGAAGAAGATGCTTTAAACAGCCGGGAATAGAGACACCACGGCCCCGGGGTAAGACAGCGAGCAGCAGCCTCCTTATAGCAGCACATCGCTTTGGGAGCGTGTCCGCAGATGGGCTCCGAGATCGGCACTGAGTCCGGGGGAAGTTCAGGGGGAGTCGGAGGCTGTGTGTAACAGGCGGAGTGGATCAAGAACTGGTCTCAGTGCGTGGAGTGAGTGGGGGAAGGGAGAGGCCATTCTCGAGTTGTGTGTGGATAGCGTGTGTCCCGGGTAAGGGAGACAGAATGGGAAGGATCTGCTGTTTACAATCATTGCTGCTTTCTCCCTCCAAACCGGTAGTGAACGTTCCTGCTTTAGTTCCAGTCTCACCGTGTTTGTTGTCCGAGACTCCCAAAGCAAGTGCTCCACTCGGAACTCCTTCACCCCAAACGAACCAAAGGTGGGCAGCGGAAACATTACAAGGACACCCTCAAAGCCTCCCTGATAAAGTACGACATCCCCACTGACACCTGGGAGGCCCTGGCCCAAGACCGCCCTAAGTGAAGGAAGTGCATCCAGGTGGGCGCTGAGCACCTCGACTCTCATCGCCGAGAGCATTCAGAAATCACGCGCAAGCAGCGGAAAGAGTGTGCGACAAACCGGTCTCGCCCCCCCACCCCACTTCCCTCAACGACTATCTGCCCCATCTGTGACAGGGACTCTGGCTCTCGTATTGGACTGTTCAGCAACCAAAGAACTCACTTCATGAGTGGAAGCAAGTCTTCCTCGATTCCGAGGGACTGCCTATGATGATGATCATTGGACAGTGAGCGGTGGAAGCAGAGCCGGACACTGAGGATTTATACAAGGAGCATCTATTGCAGGCACTGGGTGAGAAATGTAAAGGACACGTTTTAAACAGTGGCTCTTTGTTTTTGGTTGAACGGTTAGTGCCCTGGGAGAGGGGAGCAGCAATCTGAGTTGTGTAAAAGTCCGTGCTCCATCGGGTCGTCCCATTCCTGAAGCAGGGGTTGGGTTGTGTCTGGATGTCAGTAAATTGCTGTAAATCTGCCCAACACACTTGGTGTGTAGAAGCTGAGTGCTGCAATACTGCAGTGGAGTCAGACACTGACACTGTTTGTATCGCTGGCTTCCCTTTGTGAATGTTCATAATGATTACTAATTGAACGATTACATTCATCACTTTAGTCTTTTCTACCTCTCCTATTCTTGAATGATCAGAGATACCTTCTCCTCCTACAGGCAAGGAATTGAAGGAACCAGAACAAATGTGAAGTTTCCACCACCTGAGACATAAGGAACAGTGCAACCAGCTCCTCCTCACACACAGTAGGTACAGAAGGGATGATTTGCCTTTTTTTTATTTGTTTACTGGATGTCGGTGTTGCTGGTAAGGCCAGCATTTATCGCCCATCCCTAATTGCCCTGGAGAAGATGGTGGTGAGCCACCTTCATCAACGGCTGCCGTGCGTGTGATGATGGTACTCCCACAGTGCTGTTAGGGAGGGAGTTCTGTTTCTCTAACAGGTTCCATGTGCTGAAAGGCCTCCTCAAGTTCCTAGATCCAGGGACTGTTCTTCTCCGTTGTTTTGGAAATAGCATCGGCAGTAAACTGGAGCTCAATGCTTCTTGCCCACCAGCTCTCTGATCGGGCTCCTCACGCTGATTATGTTTTCTCATCTCGCTCAAACGTCCCAAAATGTTGCTTTCTTTTCCATCACCTCTAGGGTTATTAGCCAAGTTTGCATCAAGCAAATCGTGATCTCACCAGTAACAGCACTTTCCCGACTGTTATCCAAGAGGCTGCTTCTGACATTTTCTTCTGCGTAAATGTTAACCACGTAAGTAACTGAAAATCTTCATTTCTACAGCAACAACAAACACTTGCATTTATGACACATACAGAGTGAATCCCACACTCACTCACTGTACCACAAACTGACAGATACAGAATGAATCCCACACTCACTGCATCACTGACAGATATGGTTTATGTAATGTACTAATAGCTCGTCTCTACTCCAAATATTTCTGAATCGCATTCGTCCAATATAATGTGCAAAACTATTGTCTGTTGGGGTCATCTCTGATCTGTAAATTTCACAAATATAGGATAAAACCCACTCTCTCATACCAGAAAATGACAGGTACAGAATAAATCCCACACTCTCATACCAGAAACTAACAGGTACAGAGGAACCACACACTCGCTTACCCCAGAATGAGAGATCTAGAATGAATCCCACATTCACATTGCACAAACTGACATATAAAGGTAAAAATCCACACTCAGATACCAGAAACTGACACCCCACACATCTACTACAAACTGACGGTACAGAAAAAAAAACACAATCACATCCCAGAAACTGACAGGTACATATTCATTCCTACACTCACAGCAGGAACTGACAAGTACAGAATAAAACCCACATTCACAAAGCAGAAACTGACAGGTACAGAATACAATCAACACCCAGATTCCAGAAACTGACAGGTATAGAATGCAATCCACACTTAGATACCAGAAAGTGACTGGTACAGGTTAAAACCACAGTCACATATCAGAAACTGACAGGTACCGATTCAACCCCATACTCTCATACCGGAATCTGAAAGGTACAGAATAAAATCCATACTCCGATCCGAAAAACTGACATACTGGTCAATATCCACTCACATACCAGAAGCTGATGATATAGGTTAAAGTACACACTCACATAACAGAAACTGACAGGTGTATGATAAAACACACGCTCACATAACAGAAACTGACAGGTACAGATAAAGATTCGCTTAGATACCAGAAACTGACAGATACAGAATAAAACCTACACTCACATCAAAACTTGACAGGTACAGAATAAATCCCACATTCACATAGCAGAAACTGACAGGTACAGTATGAAACCCACACCCACGTATCTGAGCAATAATATGCAAGTAAAACCCATACTCGCCTATTGGAAACTGACCGGGAAACACACACACACCAGCGACTGATGGAACGAGTAGAACAGTTTAGGCACCCTTTCTCCAGTGTCAGGCTCACACAATCGTTTTTTTCAATGTGGCCCATTTAATTAGTGATAAAAGCAACTTGTGAAACAATCCCATTTTTGCTAATTTAATTTGTGACAAAAAGATGGTCTGAGCATGCGCTAAATACATGCTGCTCCTCCCCTCCGCACACAGTGTTTAAACTGACAGGAAGGGCCCATGCGAGCTCCCCTCCTCCAGCTCTGTCAGCGGCTGCCGTTTCCTCTGTGCCGGGCTGATGATCGTTGAACACATCAGGGAGCGGAGATATCCCAGGCCCGAGTAAGGGAGCAAACAGCAGCCACCTTACAGCAGCTCATCACATTGGGACTGTGTCCGCAGATGGGCTTTGAGTCGGGGTAAGTTCAGCGGCAGTCGGGGGCTGTCTGTAAGAGGCAGAGTGGAGTAGAAACTAGTTTTGGAGCATGGAGTGAGTGGGGGAAGGAGGAGCCCATTCTCGGGCTGTGTGTGTACGGTGCAAGGTAACAGAGAAAGTAAATCACCTCGCTCTTTCAAATCAGTGCTGCTTTCTTTCCCCAAATCAGTAGTGAATGTTCCTGATTCAGTTCCAATCTCACCGTGTCTGTTGTTCTTGGACATTGAACAGTGGAAACACAGCCTGAGAGTGAGGATGTGAGGAGTGTCACAAAGTGCATCTATTGCAGGCACCAGAAGAGGAATGTGATTGGAGTCATTTCAAAAATGGGTTATTTTGTTTTGGTGCATTGAATTCTTCAGAACCATGTTGCTGGTGATCGAGCGATACATTGTCGCCCCCTCAGATACATCAGCATCTGGTAACTGTGACAATCTGTTAATGACACAGGCCATTAACTCTGTTTCAATAGACTGAGAACAATTGTTGTACAGGTACCTGTGGTTATATTCCAGGAAGCAATTCAGAATTTTACAGGTAGTCCCATGGAAGCGGGAGATATCAACCTGAACTGTGCCAATCGGGTGGTCCCATTCATGGACCAGTGCTGGGTTTGTGTTGTGTCTGGATGCTGATAACTTACTATAGAACCGTCCTATGCAAAGTCCCTTACTCACCTGAGTGCTGCTGTACTGCAGTGAGATCAGACAACGACACTGTTTGTATCGCAGATTCCTCTCTCCAGATACTTTACTTTATTGAACACAAACACATGAATTATAACTTTATTTTTATATTCTCTCCATTGGCTGTCCATATCATAACTAATAGTGTTTTCCTATTATTATTCTCAGAGCAAAATACTTCACCAAGCCAGAATAAATTTGATCTTTCCTCAACCCAGAACACAAGGAACAGTGCAGGCAGCTCCTTCTCGCACACAGTAAGTACATTATCACTCTCAGAATGCAGAGACACAGAACTGACCTCAATCCTATTGTTACAGGCAGCAGAAACTGTCAGTCCCACAGTGATCCAAATTTCCAGAGTTATATTATGAATCCCACAGTCACTTGGAGCAGTACAATAATGTGTTGTTTCAAAGTCCAATCATATCGCATTGAAAGGCAGATCCAATTTCACTCCCTTACTCACACACACGAACAGATAGACACTGACAGTGTCAATTCACACTCGTGTCTGTACAATGACTCTCAAACCCAACGGCTAACATACAAGAGCAGAGAAATGGAGGTAATGGACTGAACCAAACCTCCTCCTGAGACAGTCATCGATAATCGCAAACTATCATCCGCCTACAGCAGGTGGAGAAGGAACCAAATCCAACAGTCACACAGAGCAAGAATAGCTCAGTACAAGAGACTGTCAATTACATAATAAATCTCACACTCACACACATCACCAGTCTAATAGATACATTATCAATCCCACACTCTCACACATCACCAGTCTAACAGATACATAATCAATCCCACACTCTCAAACAGTACCAGACACTGAGAGAAACATAATGATTTATACACTCAGACACATTGAATGACAGATTGTGATTCTTTTTCAATCATTTCCAGTACCTGAGATTGACTGACTGACTGACAGTGAAACCCACACTCCCGTACCAGGCACTTACAGCTACAGACAAATACTCACACTCGCATACCAGAGACAGATAGTTAGAGAGTGAACTCCACAGTCACTCACCAGAAACTGACAGGTACAGAAAAAAAACATTTTTGCATTCCAGAGATCGATAGATACAGAGTAATACCCACACTCACATTCCAGAGACTGATAGATACAGAGTAATACCCACACCCCTGTAACAGAATCTTACAGGTACTGATTAAAACCCTAACTCAAATATCAGACACCGATAGATACAGAATGAAACCAACACTCATTTCTCAGAGACGGACAGATACAGAATAAAACACATATCAGAGAGTGACAGAGCAAAATCAACACTCACCTGAAAGTGACTGATTGATTTAATGTCAAACCCACAATACCACAGCTGTACCAGACACTTAAAGGCACAGAATGAAATCAACATTCATATAATAGCAACTGATGGGTACAGAAAACATACACATATTAACATACCAGTGACAGACAGGTAGAATGTAGTAAACTGCACACTCACATAACAGAAACTGTGACAAATAGACTATAACCCCACTCATAACAGAAACAGACAGGTACAGCTAAAAAGTGCCACACTCACACACAAGAGACTGACCGGTACAGAGTGAAATCCACATTCACACACTTGAATAAAACACACGTTCGCATAGCAGAAACTGACAGGAGGAAAACCCACATACACATACCATAGACTGACATTCACAGAATAATACCCACACTCACATACCATAGACTGATGGATACAGAGTAAACCCCATACTCACACCAAAGACTAATAGATACAGAGTGAAGATCACACTCACATCCCAGAGAATGACCACTGTAGAGTAAAATCCACACACACATAAAAGTGAGTGACAGATAAAGAATAAAATCTGCACTCACATCCCAGAGAGTGAAAGATTGACAAAAATACACAATCATGTTACCGAGATTGATACATACAGATAATACCCAAATACATATACCAGAAACTGACAGATACAGAGAAAAACCCACACTCAAATCCCAGAGACTGACAGATAAAGAATAAAACTCACACACACATCCTCGAGAGTAATAGATACAGACTGAAATATGCACTCCCTTACCAGAAACTGGGAGTTATTGTACTGATTGAACACTTACTCATGTAACACAAACTGACAGGTACAGTGTAAAACCCCACACTCCCATTCCTGAAACTGACAGGTACAGCGCTAAAACCCACATTCACATCAGAGAAACTGAAAGTTGCAGAATGAAGCCCCACTCAAATACCAGAAATAGACAGATACAGACAAAAGCCCACATTACCTGAAACTAACCGAGAGTAAAACCCACACACGCCTACCAGAGATTGAAATTTACAGATACAATCCACACATATACCAGAGAGTGAAAGCCACACACACACACACCAGTAACTGATGGATACAGATTACAACCCACACTCACATATCAAACACTGACAAATAAAGAGTAAAACCACACTCACAAAGAAAATCAACACTCAAATTCCAAAAATTGACAGTGCCGGAGGAAAACCCACAATCACAGAGTAGAAACAGACATGAACAGAGTAAAATGCACACTCGCATTTCAGAAACTGATGGGTACAGAATACATAACAGAAACTGACTGGGATAGAGGAATCGCAAACTAACATACCAGAGACTGACCAGTATAGAGTGAAATCCACACACACACACACACTAAAAACTGTTATATACAGAGTAAAATTCACACTCATATACCAGAGAATGAAAGATACAGAATTAAACCCACACTCACTTACCAGTAAGTGACAGGTACAGAGTGAAAATCTCTCTTCCATACCATAAACTTACAGGTATAAAGGAAAAGCCACACTCGCTAACCAGAGACTGACAGATACAACATAAATACTACACTCACTGGTGGGTGTAGTCGAAAGTCCCCCTAACAGTAGCTACACTGTTGGATGGAATATAAATTAAGAAATAATGGAGGCTTGTAAAAAATTAACAGGAATAATCATGGGCAATTTTAATCTTCATATTGATTGAACAAATCAAATTGGCCAAGGTAGCCTTGAGGAAGAATTCACAGTGTGTATCCGGGATAATTTCCTTTAACAGTACTTTGCAGAACCAACCAGGGAGCAGGCTATCTTAGATCTGGTACTGTGTAATGAGAACATAAGAAATAGGAGCACGCCATTTGGCCCCTCGAGCCTGCTCTGCCATTTAGTAAGAACGTAGCTGGTCTGATCATGGACTCACCTCCACTTCCCTGCCCGCTCCCCATAATCCTTTATTCCCTTAACGCTCAAAAGTCTGTATATCTCCACCTTAAGTATATTTAATGGCCCAGCCGCCACTGCTCTCTGGGACAGAGAATTCCACAGATTTACAACCACCTGAGAGAATAAATTCCTCTCATCTCAGTTTTAAATGGGTGACCCCTTATTCGGAAACTATGCCCCCTAGTTCTAGTTTCCCCCTATGAGTGGAAATATCCTTATTGCATCAACCTTGTCGCGCCCCCTCGTAATCTTTTATGTTTCAATAAGACCGCCTCTCATTCTTCTGAATTCTAATGAGTATAGGCTCAACCTATCGTCATAATTAACCCACTCATCTCCGGAATCAACCTAGTGAACCTTCTCTGAACTGCCTCCAATGCAAGTATATCCTTCCTTAAATACAGAGGTTAAAACTGTATACAATACTCCAGGTGTGACCTCACCAATACTCTGTACAGTTGTAGCAGGACTTCTCTGCTTTTATACTTCAACCCCTTGCAATAAAGGTCAACATTCCATTTGCCTTCCTGATTACTTGCTGTACCTGCATGCTAACTTTTTGTGTTTCATGCACAAGGACTCCCAGGTCTCTGTACTGCAGCACTTTGCAATTTTTCTCCGTTTAAATTATAATTTGCTTTTCTATTATTTCTGCCAAAGTGGATAACCTCACATTTTCCTACATTATACTCCAGCTGCCAAATTTTTGCCCACTCACTTAGCCTGTCTATATCACTTTGCAGATTTTTTGTGACCTCCTCACAATTTGCTTTCCCACCCTTCTTTGTATCATCAGCAAACTTGGCTACATTACACTCGGTCCCTTCATCCAAGTCATTAATATAGATTGTAAATAGTTGAGGACCCAGCACTGATCCCTGCAGAACATCACTAGTCACTATTTGCCAATCCTCTATCCATGCTAATTATATTACCCCCAACCCCATGAGCTTTTATCTTGTGCAGTAACTTTTTATGTGGCACCTTATCGAATGCCTTCTGGAAATCCAAATACACCACATCCACTGGTTCCCCCTTATCCACTCTGCTCGTTACATCCTCAAAGAACTGTAGCAAATTTGTCAAACATGATTACCTTTGTCATGCTCTTCCTGTGCTCTGTGGGAAATCGGGGACTCTTCCAGTGTTCCTGACTACTATGTGTGCAGGAAGTATGTCCAACTGCAGCTCCTGACAGACCGCATTGCGGCACTGGAGCTGCGCATGGATTCACTTTGGAGCATCCGCGATGCTGAGGATGTCATGAATAGCATGTTGAGTGAGTTGGTCACACCACAGGTAAAGGTTACACAGGCAGATAGGGAATGGGTGACCAGCAGGAAGAGCAGTGGAAGGAAGATAGTGCAGGGATTCCCTGCGGTCATCTCCCTCCAAAACAGATATACCGTTTTGGGTACTGTTGGGGGAGATGGGGGGCTCATCAGGGGAAGGCAGCAGCAGCCAAGTTCATGGCACCATGGGTGGCTCTGCTGCACAGGAGGGCAAGAAAAAGAGTGGGAGAGCTATAGTGATTGGGGATTCTATTGTAAGGGGAATAGATAGGCGTTTCTGCGGCCACAATCGAGACTCCAGGATGGTATGTTGCCTCCCTGGTGCAAGGGTCAAAGATGTCTTGGAGCGGCTGCAGGGCATTCTGGACGGAGAGGGTGAACAGCCAGTTGTCGTGGTGCATATAGGTACCGATATAGGTAAAAAACAGGATGAGGTCCTACAAGCTGAATTTAGGGAGCTAGGAGTTAAATTTTAAAAGTAGGACCTCGAAGGTAGTAATCTCAGGATTGCTACCGGTGCCACGTGCTAGTCAGAGTAGGAATTACAGGATAGTTAAGATGAATACGTGGCTTGAGGAATGGTGCAAGAGGGAGTGATTCAAATTCCTGAGACATTGGAACTGGTTCTGGGGGAGGTGAGACCAGTACAAACCGGACGGTCTGCACCTGGGCAGGACTGGAACCAATGTCCTAGGGGGGAGTGTTTGCTAGTGCTGTTGGGGAGGGTTTAAACTAATATGGTAGGGGGAATGGGAACCTATGCAGGGAGACAGAGGGAAGTAAAATGGGGGCAGAACCAAAAGGTAAAAAGGAGATAAGGAAAAGTGGAGGGCAGAGAAATCAAAGGCAAAAATCAAAAAGGGTCACATTACAACATAATTCTAAAAGGACAAAGAGTGTTTAAAAAAAACAAGCCTGTAGGCTGTGTGTCTCAATGTGAGGAGCATTCGTAATAAGGTGGATGAATTAACTGCGCAGATAGCTGTTAACGGATATGATGTAATTGGAATTACGGAGACGTGGCTCCAGGGAGACCAAGGCTGGGAACTCAGCATCCAGGGGTATTCAATATTCAGGAAGGATAGACAGAAAGGAAAAGGAGGTGGGGTAGCGTTGCTGGTTAAAGAGGAGATTAACACAAGAGTAAGGAAGGACATTAGCTTGGATGATGTGGAATCTGTATGGGTAGAGCTGTGGAATGCCAAAGGGCAGAAAACGCTAGTGGGAGTTGTGAACAGACTACCAAACAGTAGTAGTGAGGTTGGGGATGGCATCAAACAGGAAATTTGGGATGCGTGCAATAAAGCTACAGCAGTTATCATGGGTGGCTTTAATCTACATATAGATTGGGCGAACCAAACTGATAGCAATACGGTGGAGGAGGATTTCCTGGAGTGTATAAGGGATAGTTTTCAAGACGAATATGTCAAAGAGCTGGCCATCCTGGACTGGGTGTTGTGTAATGAGAGAGGATTAATTAGCAATCTTGTTGTGCGAGGTCCCTTGGGGAAGAGTCACCATAATATCGTAGAATTCTTCATTAAGATGGAGAGTGACACAGTTAATTCAGAGACTAGGATCCTGAAGTTAAGGAAAAGTAACTTCGATGGTATGAGATGTGAATTGGCTAGGATAGACTGATGAATGATACTTAAAGGGTTAACGGCGGATGGCAGTGGCAGACATTTAAAGATCACATGGATGAACTTCAACAATTGTACATCTCTGTCTGGCGTAAAAGTAAAACGGGGAAGGTGGTTCAACCGTGGCTAACAAGGGAACTTAGGAATAGTGTTAAATCCAAAGAATAGGCATATAAATTGGCCAGAAAAAGCAGCAATCCTGAGGACTGGGAGAAATTTAGAATTCATTATAGGCGAACAAAGGGTTTAAGTAGGAGAGGGAAAATAGAGTATGGGAGTAGGCTTGCAGGGAACATAAAAACTGACTGCAAAAGCTTCTATAGATATGTGAAGAGAAAAAGATTAGTCCCTTGCAGTCACAATCAAGTGAATTTATAATGGGGAACAAAGAAATGGCAGACCAATTGAACAAATACTTTGGTTCTGTCTTCATTAACAAAGACACAAATAACCCTTCCGGAATACTAGGGGACCGAGGGTCTAGCGAGAAGGAGGCACTGAAGGAAATCCTTATTAGTCAGGAAATTGTGTTTGGGAAATTGATGGGATTGAAGGCTGATAAATCCCCAGGGTCTGATAGTCTGCATCCCAGAGAAGTTAAGGAAGTGGCCCTAGAAATAGCACTGGTGGTCATTTTCCAACATTTTATAGACTCTGGATCAGTTCCTATGGATTGGAGGGTAGCTAATGTAACCCCACTTTTTAAAAAAGGAGGGAGAAAGAAAACAGGGAATTATAGACCGGTTAACCTGATACCACTAGTGGGGAAAATGTTGGAATCAATTATTAAAGATGTAATAGCAGCGCATTTGGAAAGCAGTGACAGAATCGGTCCAAGTCAGCATGGATTTATGAAAGGGAAATCATGCTTGACAAATATTCTGAAATTTTTTGAGGATGTAACTAGTAGAGTGGACAAGGGAGAGCCAGTGGATTAGTGTGCAAAATTAAAGCACATGGTATTGGGGTTAATGTATTGATGTGGATAGAGAACTGGTTGGCAGACAGGAAACAAAGAGTAGGAATAAATGGGTGCTTTTCAGAATGGCAGACAGTGACTAGTGGGGTACCGCAAGATTCAATGCTGGGATCCCAGCTATTTACAATATACATTAATGATTTGGATGAAGGAATTGAGTGTAATATCTCCAAGTTTGCAGATAACACTAAGCTGGGTGGCAGAGTGAGCTGTGAGGAGGATGTTAAGAGGCTGCAGGGTGACTTGGACAGGTTAGGTGAGTGGGCAAATGCATGGCGGACGCAGTATAATGTGGATAAATGTAAGGTTATCCACTTTGGTGGCAAAAACAGGAAGGCAGAATATTATCTGAATGGTAACAGATTACGAAAAGGGGAGGTGCAATGAGATCTGGGTGTCATGGTTCATCAGTCATTGAAAGTAGGCATGCAGGTTCAGCAGGCGGTGAAGTAGGCAAATGGTATGTTGGCCTTCATAGCGAGAGGATTTGAGTAGAAGAGCAGGGAGGTCTTACTGCAGTCGTACAGAGCCTTGGTGAGGCCACACCTTGAATATTGTGTACAGTTTTGGTCTCCTAATCTGGGGAAAGACATTCTTGCTGTTGAGGGAGTGCAGCGAAGGTTCACCAGACTGATTCCTGGGATAGCTGAACTGACATATGAGGAGAGACTGGATCGACTGGGCCTGTATTCACTGGAGTTTAGAAGGATGAGAGGGGATCTCATAGAAACGTATAAAATTCTGATGGGATGGGACAGGTTCGATGCAGGAAGAATGTTCCCGAAGGGCCATATCCAACTTCCTCTTGAATATATCCAATGAACTGGCATCAACAACTCTCTGCGATAGGGAATTCCACAAGTTAACAACTCTCTGAGTGAAGAGTTTTCTCCTCATCTCAGTCCGAAATGGCTTACCCCTTATCCTTAGACTGTGTCTCCTGGTTCTGGACTTCCCCAATATCAGGAACATTCTTCCTGCATCGAACCTATCCAGTCCCGTCAGAATTTTATATGTTTCAATGAGATCCCCTCTCATTCTTCTAAACTCCAGTGAATAAAGGCCCAGTCGATCAAGTCTCTCCTCATATGTCAGTCCCGTCATCCCAGGAATCAGTCTGGTGAACCTTCGCTGCACTCCCTCAATAGCAAGAACGACCTTCCTCAGATTTGGAGACCAAAACTGAACACACTATTCCAGGTGAGCCCTCACCAAGGCCCTGTACAACTGCAGTAAGACCTCCCTGCTCCTATACTCAAATCCCCTAGCTATGAAAGCCAACATACCATTTGCCGCCTTCACCGCCTGCTGTACCTGTATGCAACTTTCAATGACTGATGTACCATGACACTCAGGTCTCGTTGCACCTCCCCTTTTCCTAATCTGCCGCCATTCAGATAATATTCTGCCTTTGTGTTTTTGCCCCCAAACTGGAAAACCTCACACTTATCCACATTATACTGCATCTGCCATGCATTTGCCCATTCACCTAACCTGTCCAAGTCACTCTGCAGCCTCTTAGCATCCTCCTCACAGCTCACACCACCACCTAGTTTAGTGTCATCTGCAAATTTGGAGATATTACACTCAGTTCCTTCATTCAAATTCTTAATATATATTGTAAATAGCTGTGGCCCCAGCACTGAGCCCTACGGCACCCCACTAGTCACTGTCTGCTATTCTGAAAAGGACCCGTTTATCCCGACTCTCTGCTTCCTGTCTGCCAACCAGTTCTTTATCCACGTCAGTACATTACCCCCAATACCATGTGCTTTAATTTTGCACACCAATCTCTTGTGTGGAACCTTGTCAAAAGCCTGTTCTCCCTTGTCCACTCTACTAGTTACATCCTCAAAAAATTACAGAAGATTTGTCAAGCATGATTTCCCTTTCATAAATCCATGCTGACTTGGACCGATCCTGTCACTGCTTTCCAAATGCGCTGTTATTTCATCTTTAATAATTGATTCCAACATTTTCCCCACTAGTGATGTCAGGCTAACCAGTCTATAATTACCTGTTTTCTCTCCCTCCTTCTTCAAAAAGTGGTGTTACATTAGCTACCCTCCAGTCCATAGGAACTGATCCAGTGTCGATAGACTGTTGGAAAATGATTACCAATGCATCCACTATTTCTAGGGCCACTTTCCCTAAGTACTCTGGGATGCAGACTATCAGACCCTGGGAATTTATCGGCCTTTAATCCCATCAATTTCCCTAACACAATTTCCTGACTAATAAGGATTTAATTCAGTTCCTCCTGCTCGCTAGACCCTCGGTCCCCTAGTACTTCCAGAAGGTTATTTGTGTCTTCCTTCGTGAAGACAGAACCAAAGTATTTATTCAACTAGTCTGTCATTTCTTTGTTCCCCATTATA
Organism: Pristiophorus japonicus; assembly: GCF_044704955.1. Lineage (NCBI taxonomy): Eukaryota > Metazoa > Chordata > Chondrichthyes > Pristiophoridae > Pristiophorus > Pristiophorus japonicus. The sequence continues at coordinate 208,875,520 of NC_091985.1, forward strand.
AATTCACCTGAATCTGACTGCAAGGGACCTATATTTGTCTTCACTAATCTTTTTCTCTTCACATATCTATAGAAGCTTTTGCAGTCAGTTTTTATGTTCCCGGCAAGCTTCCTCTCATACTTTATTTTCCCCCTCCTAATTAAACCCTTTGTCCTCCTCTGCTGAATTATAAATGTCTCCCAGTCCTCAGGTTTGCTGCTTTTACAGGCCAATTTATATGCCTCTTCCTTGGATTTAACAATATCCTTAATTTCCCTTGTTAGCCAAGGTTGAGCCACCTTCCCCGTTTTATTTTTACTCCAGACAGGGATGTACAATTGTTGAAGTTCATCCATGTGATATTTAAATGTTTGCCATTGCCTATCCACCGTCAACACTTTAAGTATCATTTGCCCGTCTATTCTAGCCAATTCACGTCTCATACCATCGAAATTATCTTTCCTTAAGTTCGGGATCCTAGTCTCTGAATTAACTGTGTCACTCTCCATCTTAATAAAGAATTCTACCATATTATGATCACTCTTCCCCAAGAGACCTCGCACAGCAAGATTGCTAATTAGTCCTCTCTCATTACACAACACCCAGTCTAGGATGGCCAACCCTCTAGTTGGTTCCTCGACATATTGGTCCAGAAAACCATCCCTAATACACTCCAGGAAATTCTCCTCCATCATATTGCTACCAGTTTGGTTAGCCCAATCTGTATGTAGATTAATGTTGTCCATGATTACTGCTGTACCTTTATTGCATGCATCCCTAATTTCTTGTTTGATGCTGTCCCTCACTACTACTGTTTGGTGGTCTGTACACGACTCCCACTAGCGTTTTCTGCCCTTTGGTATTCCGCAGCCCCATTCTTTTCCCTCCACTTTTACTTTTCTTCTTTCTATCTTTTGCTTCTGCCCCCATTCTACTTCTCTCTCTCTCCCTGCAGAGGTTTCCATCCACCTGTCATATTTGTTTAACCCCTCCCCAACTTCATTAGTACCTATAAGCCCCTTGATTATCCACTATTGGGTTGTTCTTCGTGTCTTCTACCATGAAGACCGATACAAAATATTTGTTTAACATCATTTCCCTGTTCCCCATTATTAATTCCCCAATCTTATTCATTTATGGAATGAGGACATCGCTGGCAAGGCCAGCATTTATTGGCCATCCCTAATTGCCTGTTGTTGTGTATAGAAGAACTCCACGAGGCTGAGTACTGTGAGCTAAACTTAGTGTGACCTTAGTCTTCTTTATTACAACTCCAGAGTGCTTAAACAGTATGGCAGACAAGCCTTTATACTGGCCCTGCACGTGTGCGCAGGTGACCATTAGAACTCCAACAGTCGCACCCTCTGATGGCAAGTATTATATTTACATACATAACATCACTCCCCCCCCCCCCCCCCCCAAAAGTCTTCAGTCAAGTTATATACAAGTTGAGGCGATCCGGAGCTCTTCACTCCCTGGTTAATCATCTAAGTTCAAACCATGGCGTGTTGTGAGTTGGTTGGACCATTAATGCACTGCACTGTAGCTGGTCTGACCGGACTGTCAGGAATCCTTGTGATTGACAGAGAGGTCGATTGCTGGTTGGGTGTGTGTTGGTGGAACTTCGCTGGTGATGTCCTCTTCAAGTCATTCCTGGTTGTCAGTAAATCGCAATTTGATCTGATCTAAATGCTTTCTGCACATTTGGCCATTTAACAGTTTGATTATAAACACCCTATTCCCTTCCTTGGTCAAAACAGTGTAAGCAACCCACTTGGGTGCATGACTGTAATTCAGGACAAACACAGGATCGTTAACATCAATGTCACGTGAAACAGCCGCGCGATCGTGGTACATGTTCTGCTGGTATCGCTGGGTTTCCACATGATCATTAAGATCCGGGAGAACGAGAGAGAGCCTGGTTTTGAGGGCTCTCTTCATTAACAATTCTGCTGGGGGAACCCCGGTAAGTGACTGATGTCGCATCTGGTAACTGAATAGAATGCGAGACAAGCGGGTCTGCAGGGAGCTGTCTGTCACGCGTTTCATGCTATGCTTGATTGTTTGGACTGCCCGCTCCGCTTGACCATTAGACGCGGGCTTAAACGGAGCAGACCTGACATGGTTGATGCCATTGCGGGTCATAAACTCGTTGAATTCCAAGCTGGTGAAACATGGTCCATTGTCGCTGACAAGGACATCGGGCAAGCCATGGGTGGCGATCATGGCCCAGAGGCTTTCAGTGGTGGCCGTGGACATGCTGGGTGACATGATTACGCATTCAATCCATTTGGAGTAAGCGTACACTACTACTAAAAACATCTTTCCTTGAAAGGGGCCGGCAAAATCTATGTGGGTTCTGGACCACGGTTTGGAGGGGCCATGATCACAGACTCAATGGAGCCACCCTTGCTGCATTGCTCAGTTGCGAGCAAGTGTTGCACTGATGCATACATGACTCCAAGTCCAAGTCAATGCCGGGCCACCAAACATGCGACCTGGCAATTGACTTCATCATGACAATGTCTGGGTGGGGACTGTGTCGGTCGCGTATAAACGTTTCTCTGCCTTTTTTTGGCAAAATCACGCGATTACTCCATACGAGACAATCCGACTGGCTTAATTTCATCTTGCATTTCCCTGGGAACGGCCGACCAGTTCCCATTTAGGATGCAACTCTTTACTAACGATAGCACAGGATCCTGGCTGGTCCAGGTCCTGACCTGGCGAGCCGTGACGGGTGACCCCTCGCTCTCAAAAGCATCCATGACCAGTAGTAAGTCTGTGGGCTGCGCCATTTCAACCCCAGTGGTGGGTAATGGTAGCCGGCTGAGAGCATCGGCACAGTTTTCAGTGCCTGGTCTGTGGCGGATAACATAGTCATAAGCAAATAATGTTAGTGCCCATCTTTGGAAGCGGGACGAAGCATTGGTGTTAATACCTTTGCTCTTTGAAAACAGCGAAATGAGCAGCTTGTGGTCAGTTTCAAGCTCAAACCGAAGTCCAAATAGGTATTGGTGCATTTTCTTAACCCCATATACACATGCTAACACCTCTTTCTCGACCATACTATAGGCTCTCTCAGCCTTAGACAGAGTTCTAGACGTGTATGCAACCGGTTGGAGGTTGCCTGATACATTGGCTTCCTGTACCACACAGCCGACCCTGTACGATGAGGCGTCACAAGCTAGCACTAAACGTTGACATGGGTCATAGTGTACAAGTAACTTATTTGAACATAGCAGGTTCCTGGCCTTCTCAAAAGCTGTGTCTTAATTTTTGCGCCAAACCCAGTCATCACCCTTACATAGCAACATGTGCAAAGGCTCTAACAACGTGCTCAAGCCAGGTAGAAAGTTACTGAAATAGTTGAAGAGTCCCAGGAACGAACGCAGCTCCATCACATTCTGTGGTCTGGGTGCATTCTTGATGACCTCTGTCTTTGAGTCTGTGGGTCTGATGCCGTCTGCTGCAATCTTTCTCCCAAAAATTCGACTTCTGGCGCTAGGAAAACAAACTTGGAGCGTTTCAGCCTGAGTCCCACTCTGTCTAGGTGACTCAGAACATCTTCCAGGTTGTGTAGGTGTTCGATGGTGTCACGACCGGTGATCAGGATTTCATCTTGAAATACAACGGTGCGCAAAACAGATTTCAGCAAACTCTCCATGTTTCTCTAGAAAATGGCTGCAGCCGAGCGAATCCTGAAAGGGCATCTGTGGTATATACACAGCCCTTTGTGTGTGTTGATGCACGTCAGTCTTTTCGAAGATTTAGCCAGCTCCTGTGTCATGTCGGCGGAGGTTAGGTCCAACTTGGTGAACGAATTCCCCTCCCCCCCGCCCCCCCCGCTTAAGTTGCAAACAGGCCATCCACCTAGGGCAGCGGCTACTGGTCCTGGAGTGAGATTCAGTTAATCGTTACCTTGTAGTCTCCGCAGATTCTGACCGTGCCATCGCTTTTCAACACAGGAACAATTGGACTGGCTCACTCATTGAGCTCGGCTGGCGATATGATTCTTTCGTGTTCGATCTCGACTTTCTCCCTCATCATGGATGGAACTGCCCGAGCCTTGTGATGGACGGGCTGTGCATCGGGGCCTGGATGGATCTGTACCTTGAAGCCAGTGAAGTTGCCGATGCCTGGTTCGAATAGCGAGGGAAACTTGCTCAGCACTTGAGCACACGAGGCGTCATCCACTCAAGATAGTGCTTTGATGTCGTTCCAATTCCATCTAATCTTTTCTAGCCAGCTTCTGCTGAACAGCGTTGGGCCATTGCCTGGAATAATCCACAGTGATACGTCATGCACAGCTCCATCATACGATACCTTCACTGCCGCACTTCCAATGGCTGGTATGAGCTCTTTGGTGTAGGTACGCAGCTTTACATTAATCAGGCTCAGTTTGGGCCTTTGTGCCTTATTGTCCCACAGTTTCTCGAAAGCCTACTGGCTCATTATTGACTGACTTGCACCCGTGCCCAACTCCATAGATACTGGAACTCCATTTAATTTGACTTCCAGCATTATAGGAGGGCTCTTGGTGGTGAAGGTATGAACTCCATACACTTCTTCCTTGGGTTGAGTTGCCTGTGCTGCGTGATCGGTGCCGGATCAATCATCATCTGCCACGTGGTGTGTCGCAGCACGTTTGCACTTTTGCTGGAGGTGCCCCATTGTTGCGCAGCCTTTGCACACGTAGTGCTTGAATCGACATTGATGGGCCCGATGATTACCCCCGCAGCACCAACACGGTGCTAATGGATTCACATTCACCCCCGATGGCAGACTCTGAGTCATCACGGGTGTTGCAGCCGCAGACGTATAGGCCCTGCCATATGCAGTTCAGCCTGCTGGCAACATCATTTTATGCACTTGTCGGTGAGCTTCGATGTTGAGAAGATATCTGTTTGGTGTTATCGTCCATGGCCATGCATGCCTGGGCGATCGCGAAGGCCCTGCTCAGGTCTAGGGTTTCGGCAGCCAGCAGCTTTCGAAGAATGACCTCGTGGCTGGTGCCCAGCATGAAAAAGTCCCGCAGCATTTCCCCCAACGCAGCTCCAAAATCGCAAGGTCCCGCGAGGCATCTCAGGTCGGCGACGTAATCCACCACGTCCTGGCCCCCGGAGCGATGGTGCGTGTAAAAACGATAACTGGCCATGAGGATACTCTCCTTCGACTTGAGGTGCACAACTCTGTATATTCCTTCTCTATGGGTTTTGTCCGTGCGAGCAGATTCTTGATGAGGCCGTATATTTTAGGCCCACAGCTGGTGAGGAGAACCGCCCTGCACTTGGCCGCATTAGTGTCTCCTTCCAGCTCGTTGGCCATGAAGTATTGGTCGAGATGCTCGACGAGGGCTTCCCAATCATCACCCTCTACGAATCTCTCTAATATTCCAACGGCAGCCATGGTTGCGTGAAGGTTCGTATTCTGTTACTTGTCACCAATTGTTGTGTAGAAGAACTCCACGAGGGTGAGTACTGTGACCTAAACTTAGTGTGACCTTAGTCTTCTTTATTAAACTCCAGAGTGCCTAAACAACATGGCAGCCAACCTTTTATACTGGCCCTACACATGTGTGCAGGTGACCATTAGGACTCCAACAGTCGCGCCCTCTGGTGGCAAGTATTACATAGTTACATACATAACACCGGTGAGAAGATGGTGGTGAGCTGCCTCCTTGAACAACTGCAGTCCGTTTAGTGAATATATTCCCACAGTGCTGTTAGATAGGGAGTTACAGGATTTTGAACCAGCAACTATGAAGGAACAGTGATATATTTCCCAGTCAGGATGATGTGAAACTTGGAGATGATGGTATTCCCATGCGCCTGCTGCCCTTGTCCTTCTAGGTGCTGGAAGCCTTGGCGAGTTTCTGCATCTTGTAGATGGTACACACTGCAGCCACGGTGCACTGGTGGAATGTTACTGAATAGAAAAACTGGTCTGTTAAAACATATAAACAGCAACCAGCAGCAATCCCAGTCTAACAGTCCACATTAAGGACATACATGAGATAATAACAAGGCATTGTTGTGTGTATTGTGCCACATTATAATGCCAGAGTCCTGGAGAGTTTGGAGGGAACTTGATGAATGGTCTCAGAATAATTGTGTTATGGGCAGGAGGGTAAAACTGACCAATGGCTGTGCTCCCGAAAGTGCAAATACATCCCACTCATACAGCTATGTGGGGCAGAGGAAACAGACAGAAGGGCGGATATAGAATGACAGACTTTCCAATCTGCTGTCCATTCCATTATAACCATGGACCGCGACCGCTGCTGCAGACCCGGAATACCAGGATGGGGAAAATAACAACCGTCGCAAAGAAATGAAGGGACACCTGATCAGTGAACTCCTGGTAAACTAGTGGAGGGAGTAGGAGCTGGAACTCCAAATAGAGAAATGCCACTGATTAAATAGGATTACATTCCAGAACTTACTGTCCATAGAGTTAAACCTGTGGGGCTGAGGGCACAGGACTTAATCTATGAGTAAATCTTTGATGGTTGTGGTGGCTCCTGTGAGACGCCACAGTGGATCCCAGCAGAGGATCCGGCTGTCAATCCATACAGACCATGCAGGGAGTGCAAGGTACGGAAGGATTCTTTCATGGCTCTTTAAAGAGAGGAAACATCCCCCTATCACAGAGGACTTGTCGTGTTGTAATTATCTTTTTCTGTTGCATAGTATCAGAAACAGAAATCAACGGGAGATGATGCCCTACTCTGTAAATGAACTCTTTGACACATTTCCATGCATTTCCTTTCATAATTTACAAAGATCACAACTCCATTAGTTAACAGTGGATTGCCAGTCTGCTAGTTTTTAGTGAGGCTTGAAAGGTTTCGCTGTGAAGCTACACTTGCCCATCTCTCTGTGTGTCACTGTGTTTGGATTGCGTTAGACAACAGTCCTAATATCTCGCCTACATCCATTATAATATTTGAAATGTTAGATTGTACTTGGAAAAAGTTGAGTTTGAATCTGACAATTCTGAAATTGGGAGCTGTTAAATGATTTTTGTTTTGCACATAACTATATAGTAATGTGATCAGTCAAAGCAAATCAAAAGATGCTGCTATTTACTTAACACAACTAAATAATTCTACAAGGATGCTATCGCAGTCTTCCTCAGTATTAACTACACCACCCAATGTTGTGCCATCTTCAAACACCTGGAGTATTGTGTACAGTTTTGGTCTCCTAACCTGAGGAAGGACATTCTTGCTATTGAGGGAGTGCAGCGAAGGTTCACCAGACTGATTCCCGGGATGGCGGGACTGACCTATCAAGAAAGACTGGATCAACTGGGCTTGTATTCACTGGAGTTCAGAAGAATGAGAGGGGACCTCATAGAAACATTTAAAATTCTGACGGGGTTAGACAGGTTAGATGCAGGAAGAATGTTCCCAATGTTGGGGAAGTCCAGAACCAGAGGTCACAGTCTAAGGATAAGGGGTAAGCCATTTAGGACCGAGATGCGGAGGAACTTCTTCACCCAGAGAGTGGTGAACCTGTGGAATTCTCTACCACAGAAAGTTGTTGAGGCCAATTCACTAAATATATTCAAAAAGGAGTTAGATGAGGTCCTTACTACTAGGGGGATCAAGGGGTATGGCGAGAAAGCAGGAATGGGGTACTGAAGTTGAATGTTCAGCCATGAACTCATTGAATGGCGGTGCAGGCTAGAAGGGCCGAATGGCCTACTCCTGCACCTATTTTCTATGTTTCTATGTTTCTACCTCTGGTTCTCAAGTCCAAATCAATTATGTAAATGGTGAACAGTGGTCCCACAAGCGATCCCTGTGGAACACCACTTCCCACCACCCGCCCATCTGAGTAAATACCTTTAACTCATCCCGTTACTTTGACTGGACATGTCTCCATTCCCAGCCAACAGGATTGCTGTACCAGACGGGAGAGGCAACACTTAAGGGTCTCTAATTCCCATTCCCCTTTTTTCTGGTGGATAATGGAAGTGCCACTGTGTGTAATGTGCACGTCAGTAAGAATTGTCTGCAAAGGATTAATCAGCACTTTCTCATTGGAGATGTTAATCAATGGAACCTTTCAGGCACAGAATTGTAGATTTTGTACCAAAGATCAATTTAGGATTGAAGTAAAAGGTCATAATTTTATTGTAAAATAATTCAGGGACTCTCATCAGAAATTACGGGGATAGATCGGACAGTGGTTCTTAAATGAACACAGCAGCCCGACAAGTCAATCAGCTTTTTATCCAGAATATTAAACTCTAATCCAGTTATAGGGTTATTAATATCAGCAAAAACAAAGCCCAACTGTCAAAATGAAGATGGTTCAGTCTCAGATGTGACGAAGAGCAGAATCCAACCCTGCAGACACATGTAAACTCGCTGGTATGTCAATAGGTTGTATGATCGATTATATCCCTTTTCACACACGGAGCAGGTGAATGGCCTCTCCCCAGTGTGAACTCGATGGTGTGTCAGAAGGTCGGATGAATTAGTGAATCCCTTCTGACACACGAAGCATCATCATAGGCAGTCGCTCGGAATCGATGAGGACTTGCTTCCACTCCCAAAGTGAGTTCTTTGATGGTTGAACACTCCAATACGAGAACCACAGACCCGTTACAGCTGGGACAGACATTCATCGGGGAAAGGGGTCGGTAGGGCTGGTTTGCCGCGCGCGCTCCTTCCGCTGCCTGCGCCTGGCATCTTCATGCTCCTTGCGTCGAGACTCAAAGAGCTCAACGCCCTCCCAGATGGATTTTCTCCAGCTCGGGCGGTCGGCCGCCGGGCTCTCCCAGATGTCAGTGGTGATGTCGCACTTTACCAGGGAGGCTTTGAGGGTGTCCTTATAACGTTTCCACTGTCCTCCTTTGGCTCGTTTACCATGGAGGAGCTCCGCATAAAGCATTTGCTTAGGGAGTCTCGTTTCTGGCATGTGGACTATGTGGCCTGCCCAGCGAAGCTGATCAAGTGTGGTCAGTGCTTCAATACAGGGATTGTTAGCCTGGTTGAGGACACTGATGTTGGTGCGCCTGTCCTCCCAGGGGATTTGCAGGATCTTGCAGGGACATCGTTGATGATATCGCCTCTCCCCGGTGTGACTGCGTTGGTGATTTTTCAGCTCAGACGAGAAATTAAATGCCTTTGCACAGTCCCCACATTTCCACGGTTTCGCCATGGTGCGGGTGTCCTTGTGTCTCTTCAGGTTCACGATCAGTTGAAGCCTCGTCCACACACAGAACACGTGTACAGTTTCTCCCCGCTGTGAATGGTGCAATGTTTTTTCAGGCTGTATAACTGGTTAAAGCTCTTTCCACAGTCAGTGCACTGGAACACACTCACTCGGGTGTGTGTGTCTCGGTGCTTTTCCAGTCACACTGATGTTTGTAATCTTTTCCCACAGACAGAACAAACATTTCTCCTTCCACATTGAAAGGCCGATGATATTGGGTCCCTGATGAATGGAGTGAGTGTGTCAGACCTGGATGTGATATTGGGTGTGAGTTTGCGGCCTGTAAATGCTGCCCCCCTTCTCTCACAGCCTGGAACAGCAGTTTACAAAAGCCCTGACTGAGAGTCCAGGATAGAAATTCACAACATTCTCTCCTCCTGGTTCCTGGCCCAGGGAAAGGCCGCGCATGCGCCCTGCTGCCCCCTCAGCCTGCCAAGATGGTGGCCGTTTCCCGGGCCTGTCACCGGGAGAAAGACCCGCAGCTGCCCCCCGGGGGCCCCGCTCGGGGAAAGGCCGGAGCCGCAGGCTCTTATTCGGGGCCTGAGGCTTTCACCGCCCACGGCATGCTCAGCTCACACTGCCCGGATGATTGATGGCAGCTTCGGACCAATAGGAAGAGCAGGGGCGGGGCTGGAGGACCGAACGGGCAGTTGGTCCTCCAACCAATTAGAGTGTGAGGGGCGGAGCTTGTGGCCCCAGTGTCATCATCACAGGCAGACCCTCGGAGCGAGGGAGACTTGGTCCACTCAGTGTGTTCTCAGGTGACTAAACAGTCCAATCCGGGAATTTCAATCTGTGTTACAGGTGGGACAGACAGTGGTTGGAGGAAAGGGTGGGTGGGACTGGCTTGCCACATATTCCTTCTGCTGCCTGCGCTTGTTTTCTGCATGCTCTCGGCGACGAGACTCAAGGTGTTGAGCGCCCTCCCGGATGCACTTCCTCCACTAAGGGCAGTCTTTGGCCAGGGACTCCCAGGTGTCGGTGGGGATGTTGCACTTTATCAAGGAGGCTTTGAGGGTGTCTTTGAAATGTCCTCCCACCTGGGGCTCGCTTGCCGTGTACAAGTTCTGAGTAGATTCTTGTGTCGTGCGTGCGGACAATGTGGCCCGCCCAACGGAGCTGGTCGAGTGTGGTCAGTGCTTCGATGCTGGGGATGTTGGCCTGATGGAGAACACTGACATTGGTGCGTCTATCCTCCCAGGAGATTTGCAGGATTCTGGAATGGAGGCAATGTCCTATGAGGAGAGATTGAGTAGATTCGGCCTATATTCTCTGGAATTTAGAAGAATGAGAGGTGATCTCGTTGAAACATAAGATTCTGAGGGGGATTGGCAGGGTAGATGCTGAGAGGTTTTTTCCTCTGGCTGGCAAGTCTAGTACTAGTGGGCTTAGTCTCAGGATAAGGGGTCGGCTATGTAAGACTGAGATGAGATGGAATTTCTTCACTCAGAGGGTTGTGAATCTTTGGAATTCTCTACCCCAACTCTCTGGATACTGAGGAGTTGGGTATATTCAAGGCTGAGATAGATAGATTTTTGGACTCAAGGAGAATCAATGATTATGGAGACAGGGTGGGAAAGTGGAGTTGAGGTTGAAGATCAGCCATGATCTTATTAAATGGTGAAGCAGGCTCGATGGGCCGTATGGCCTACTCCTACTCCTCATTCTTATGTTCTTATAGAAAGTGGAATTGTCTGTTCTGAATTTCTATCCTGTACTTACAGTGATTACTTTTGTAAACTGCTTTTGCAGGATATTAGAAGGGGAAAATACATACATGCAAAACGCAAACCAAACATCATGTCAAGATCTGTAGTCACTCAGTTCATCAGGACCTGAATATCATCACCCTTTGAATGTGGAAGGAGAAATGCTTGCCTATTCTGTCTGATGAAGAAGATTTCAAACATCAGTGTGACTGGAGAAGCACCGAGACACACACCCGAGGGAGAGTGTTCCAGCCTGTGGAAAGAGCTTTAACCAGTTACACAGCCCGAAAATTCACAGCGGGGAGAAACCGGACATGTGTTCAGGCTTCGACTGATCGTTCAACCTGAAGAGAGACAAGGACACCCCCACCATGGAGAAATGTGGCAACTGTGGGAAGGGATTCAATTAACCATCCTGGCTGGAAATTGGGGAGAGGCTGTTCACCTGCTCCTTCTGTTGGAAAGGATTCACTCAGTTGTCCAACATGCTGACATGGCAGCGAGTTGGCAATAGAGAGAGGCCGTTCACCTGCTCCATGTGTGGGAAGGGATTCACCTGTTCATCCAATCAACTACACACCAACTTGATCACGCTAATGAGAGACCTTTTAAATGTTCTGACTGTGGGAACAGCTTTACAACCTCTGAGGACCTGATTAAACACCATCGAGTTCACACTGACGAGAGACCGTTGTGTTGCTCTCACTGCGGGAAGAGGTTCCGGCAGTCATTCTGTCTGGCTGAACACCAGCTCCTTCACACTCATGAGAGTCCATTCAGTTGCTCTCACTATGGGGAGAAGTTCACCCGGTCATTGCAACTCGCTGAACACCAGCGAGTTCACACCAAGGAGAGACCATTTAACTGCTCCGTGTGTGGGAAAGGATTCACTCGATTAGCCCACCTTTTTCACACATGAGGGTATTCACACTGATGATTTGCCATACTACTGCTCCATGTGTGGGAAGGCATTCACTCATTAAGTTCACCTTTTGAGACACAAACGAGTTCACACAAGGGAGAGGCCATTCCCATGTTCCGTGTGTGGGAAGCGATTCACCCGTTCAAACGACCTTTTGACACACCAGTGAGTTCACACTGGGGTGAGGCCATTCATCTGCTCCGTCTGTGGAAAGCGATTCATTTATTCATCCAACCTCACTACGCACCAGCGAGTTCACACTGGAGAGAGGCCACTCACGTGCTCCGTGTGTGGGAAGAGATTCACTCAGTCATCCGGCCTCCAGCGACACCAACTCACTCACAGTGGAGAGGGACCATTCACCTGCTCCGTGTGTGGGAAGAGATTTGCTCAGTCATCAACCCTGCTGACACACCAGCAAGTTCACTCTGATAAGAGATCTTTTAAATGTTCTGACTGTGAGAAGACCTTTAAAAGAAATAATGTTCTGCTGATTTACCAGTGCACTCACATTGGGGAGAAACCGTTCACCTGCTCTGTGTGCGAGAAAAGATTTGCTGCATCATCCCACCTGCTGAGACACCAGTGCACTCACACTGGGGAGAGACCGTTCACCTGCTCCGTGTGTGGGAAGAGATTCACTGATTCATCCAACCTGCTGAGACACCAGCGAGTTCACACTGGGGAGAGGCCGTTCACCTGCTCCGTGCGTGGGAAGAGATTCCCTCTATCACACCACCTACTGAGACACCAGCGAGTTCACACGTAACTGCCGAAGTTGAATTCTGCTGTTATTGCTGCTGATGATCAAATCCAGGACTGAATAATGTTCATTCTGACAGTCGGGCATTGTTTCTCTTGATGTTAATAACCCCTATGGTTGGCTGGAGATTAATATTCTGGATCAATGCAAAATAAGTCGGCCTTGTTTCAAACAGTGTGTGTCAAGTATTTGATGTCGCCAAGATAAAAGCAGACTAATTGATGTCCTGTTGCAGATTGCTGTATTTTTGGCCCTTTTCTCCTTTCTAACTCCAGATAATTTGATTCTCAGTCCCAGCTCCTCATACCTTCGAGTGCCTCTCCTAGCCTTGGTATCCAGGGAAGGTATCGGTAACACGCCTGGGATCACTTAAACACAAAACCCAGACTGTTGATCACTTTCAGCGACTGGACTTAGCGTGTGCCCTACAGAATCGCTCTTATCTTTGAAGTGTGAATCGTGCCTCACGCTGCAAACTTGGTTTTAAATTTAAATGCACTCAGGAAATGTAGTGAGCAAGACATGAACAAGTAAACAGATCATGGCCCAATCCTACAGCTCTATATTGTAGGCCGATGGGACTCTGTTAAGGTGCCAGTGAGTTGCTCTGTATTGTGCCTGTAATGAAAATGGACTGAACATTTACCCCAGAGTAACTTGTGTTGTTATGAAATGTGTGTGTTTAAATGAGCCTCACGTCCTTGCTCATGTCGGCTGTAATTATATAGAAAGGGGATGTGTAAAGAGACGGTCTGTGTATGGAGATGTGAAACAAGGAAACGGTATCTGTGTGTGATCGAGACACAGCCTTGTGGCCACAGTCAGAACAATGCACCGATATCCTGGTTATGGTTTGAAGAAGGTCAGATCATGAATGTAGTAAACAAGTTAAATAGAAATATCACCAGTGTAGCCGCAGCTTGTTGGAACAGACCTGGGGAGCAGAGAGCTCTGAATCCACTGTATTATCCCCGTTCGTCGGATCAGGTAACTATACAGTCTGTATTTTGCAATGCTGTTAATAACGTTAGTAAAAGACCATCTGTTATGAGCTTTAATATCTTGTGGCTGAAACCACAAGATTAAATATTTAGAGATAATAAGATGAACAAGTAAACACATCATGGCCCAATACTCCAGCTTTTTATTCACAGGAGAAAGTTGTTTATCGAACGCCTCGAGTGGACAGAATAAAGAAAGATCCAAACTCTAAAAACCCCTCGATGCATTTGTAAATATCTTTCAAATCCTGACACATCAATTGGCAGTATACGATCAATGGAAGACGAGAGAGGAATTGGGGTGAGGGGATTGTAGAGTAGGGGTGAATGAGTATGGGTGAGGGGAGTTAGAGAGTAGGGGTGAAAGAGGAGTTGGGGTGAGGGGGGTGTTGGAGAGTTGGGGTGAAAGAGGAGTTGGGGTGAGGGGAGTTGGAGAGTAGGGGTGAAAGGGGAGTTGGGGTGAGGGGGGGTTGGAGAGTAGGGGTGAAAGAGGAGTTGGGGTGAGGGGGGTTTGGAGAGTAGGGGTGAGGGGGTTGGAGAGTAGGGGTGAAAGGGGAGTTGGGGTGAGGGGGGGTTGGAGAGTAGGGGTGAAAGAGGAGTTGGGGTGAGGGGGCTCACTGCTTATGAATAGACTGTTGAACTATAATGGGGTTTGTTTTCTCTTTACAATGTTTTGAGTTGTATGTTTAACTGAAGTCAGACACAGGGCTGCAGTTACTCACGGGTACTGGGCTGTTTCTGGTGAATGAATGTGGACAGTGTTAGTGGGAATAGATTTGTGTAGGATCATTCTGTGCTGAACACATTGCTGGGCTGTGGGTTTTTTAAAAATTCGTTCATGGGCGTCGCTGGCAAGGCCAGCATTTATTGCCCATCCCTAATTGCCCTTGAGAAGATGATGGTGAGCCTCCTTCTTGAACGACTGCAGTCCATGTGGTGAAGGTACTCCCACAGTGCTGTTTAGGAGGGAGTTCCAGGATTTTGACCCAGTGACAATGAAGGAATGGCGATATACTTCCACGTCAGGATGGTGTATGACTTGGAGGGGAACGTGAGATGGTGTTGTTCCCATGCGCCTGCTGCCCTTGTCCTTCTAGGTGGTAGAGGTCGTGGGTTTGGGAGGTGCTGCCGAAGAAGCCTTGGCGAGTTACTGCACTGTATCTTGTAGATGGTACACACTGCAGCCACGGTGGTGGATGGGGTGCCAATCAAGCGGGTTGCTTTGCCCTGGATGCTGTTGAGCTAGTTGAGTGTTGTTGGAGCTGCATTCATCCAGGCAAGTGGGGAGTATTCCCATCACACTCCTGACTTGTGCCTTGTAGATAGTGGAAAGGCTTTGGGGAGTCAGGAGGTGAGACACTCACCGCAGAATACCCAGTCTCTGACCTGCTCTTGTTGCCAAAGTATTTGTGTGGCTGATCCAGTTAAGCTTCTGGTCAATGGTGACCCCCGGGATGTAGAGGATTCGTTGAGGGTAATGCCATTGAATATTAAGGGGCGGTGGTTAGATTCTTGCTTGTTGGAGATAGTCATTGCCTGACATTTAATCAGCCCAAGCCTGAATGTTGTCCAGGTCTTGCTGCATGTGGGCATGGACTGCTCCATTATCTGAGTAGTTGCGAATGGAACTGAACACTGTGCAATCATCAGCGAACATCCCCACTTCTGAAATTATGATGGAAGGAAGGTCATCGATGAAGCAACTGAAGATGGTTGGGCCTAGGACATTGTCCTGAGGAACCCCTGCAGCGATGTCTTGGGGCTGTGATGATTGACCTCAAACCACCACAACCATCTTCCTTTGTGCTCGGTATGATTCCAGCCTGTGGAGAGTTTTCCCACTGATTCCCATTGACTTCGGTTTTACTAGGGCTCCTTAATGCCACACTCGATCAATTGCTGTCTTGATGTCGAGGGCAGTCACTCTCACCTCACCTCTGGAATTCAGTTCTTTTGTCCATGTTTGGACCAAGGTTGTAATGAGGTCTGGAGCAGAGTGGTCCTAGGGGAACCCAAACTGGGTATCGGTGAGCAGGTTATTGGTGAGTAAGTGCCGCTTGATAGCACTGTTGACGGACACCTTCCATCACTTTGCTGATGATTGAGAGTAGACTGATGGAGCAGTAATTGGCCGGATTGGATTTGTCCTGCTTTTTGTGGACAGGACATACCTGGGTAGTTTTCTATATTGTTGGCTAGATGCCAGTGTGTAGCTGTACTGGAACAGCTTGGCTAGAGGCACGGCTAGTTCTGGAGCACAAGTCTTCAGCACAACAGCCGGGATGTTGTCGGGGCCCATAGCCTTTGCTGTATCCAGAGCATTCAGCCGTTTCTTGATATCACGTGGAGTGAATCAAATCGGCTGAAGACTGGCTTCTGTGATGGTGGGGACCTCAGGAGGAGACCGATGTGGATCATCCACTTGGCACTTCTGGCTTAAGATGGTTGTAAACACTTCTGCCTTTTCTTTTGCACTCACGTGCTGGACTCCGTCATCGTTGAGGATGGGGATATTCATGGAGCCTATTCCTCCCGTTAACAGTTTAATGGTCCACCGCTATTCATGACTGGATGTGGCAGGACTACAGAGCTTTTATCTGATCCGTTGGTTGTGGCATCGTTTAGCCTTGTCTATAGTATGCTGCTTCCGCTTTTTAGCATGCATGTAGTCCTGTGTTGCAGCTTCCCCATTTTCAGCTATGCCTGGTGCTGCTCCTGGCATACTCCTCTACACTCTTCATTGAACCAGGGTTGGTCCCTAGGCTTGATGGTAATGGTAGAGTGAGGGACATGCCGGGCCATGAGGTAACAGATTGTGATGGAATACAATTCTGCTGTTGCTGATGGCCCACATTGGCTCCTGGATGTCCAGTTTTGAACTGCTAGATTTATTCTGAATATATCCCATTTAGCACGGTGGTAGTGCCACACAACACAATGGAGGGTGTCCTCCGTGTGAAGACGAGACTTCATCTCCACAATGATTGTGCAGTGGTCGCTGCTACCAATGCCGTCATGGACAGATGCATCTGCAACAGGTAGATTGGTGAGGACGAGGTCAAATAGGTTTTTACTTCATGTTGGTGTGCTACCGAGCCACTCTTAATGATGGACACTGAAGTCCCCCACCCAGAGTACATTCTGTATCCTTGCTACTCTCAGTACTTCTTCCAAGTGGTGTTCAACATGGGGGAGCACTGATTCATCATGAGGGAGGGCGGTAGGTGGGAATCAGCAGGAGATTTCCTTATCCTATGCTTGACCTGAAGCCATGAGACTTCGTGGTGTCTGGAGTTTTACCTATTACTGATGGGCCTATAGCTACCCGGGTCTGCATTGTCACCTTTTTTAAAAATGGGGACTACATTAGTCTCCTTCCAATCTGTAGGAACCATTCCAGAGTGCAGTGAGCAATTAAAAATACAGGCAATTACCGATAATTAATCCCTGCCCGTCAGCTTGGTCCACTTGAACCCAGATAGCTTCAGCTGTGCCTAATGAGGCAATATCCAGTCTCTCTCTAGCTGTTAGATTCTCACTGATAAAAATAGCAACCCCACCTCCCCTTTGACCTATCCTATCCTTTCTCAAATCCTTGTAGCCCTTTCGGTGAATTTCTGTGCCATCGTTGTCATCTAGTCATGTCTGACAAATACACAATACGTCTAGATTCTCCAACACAGCATCGGTTGCAATTCTAACACTTTGCTTCTAACATTCCTTGCATTTACATGCAAGCAATTTAAAGATCTCCCGTCTACTTCTTAGTTATTAATTATTGTTTGCTTATAGCTGGTTTATCTTCATGCTTCTATGTAATTATCACGTGGAGTAAGCCTAACTTTGAACTTATCTACACTAACCCCTTGCTGAAGTCGGGGATAATTCAGCACCCTCTGCCAGCTTTTAAACTCCCAAGAAGTTAAGATGGAGGCTGTCCTTCCTAAACAACTTACCTTGTCCAGCGAACACCTCCCAATTATCGATGAAGTGAAGTTTCTTCTTGCAGAGGTCCTGAAGCTAATGTTGAATCCTGCGATTCGGCTATTCCTCTCCATCGAGCTGAATATGACTGGTAATAGCTCGGAGACTACTATCCTTGCACCCTTTTGCTGAAGGACATCTATGAGGCTTTTGTAGGAATCCTGCAAATCAAATGGACTTCTATCCATGATATCGTTAGTTCCAATATCTAAACCTACACTGATTTCTTAACACTCACCTTTCATTAGTTCATCCACATGATCCAGGAGATCAGCTATCTTGGCCCCTGGAAAACAAAAGACTGCAATTGACAGGGCCTTACCTCTATATAGGGTGTTCTCTGTGTGCCTGATGATAGAGTCCCCAATGAGGATTGCCCCTTGCCTCTTGCTCTTCCTTGGCTGTTCAAACGACGTCCTCTTGGACTTTGCAGCCTTCCTCTTATCTTTTCCAAGATGGTGATATGGGCATTGAGGTTTGGTGTCACTGCTGACATCACTGCCTGTTGTGTTCTCCAAATCACAAAGCAGGGCATACCTGTTTGAAGTAATAAGAGAATCCAAAGAAACTGTCCCTTTAAATGGGCACAGAGACTCTCTCCCTTTTAAACAGGCACAGAGACTATGTGAAACTAAGAAAGAAGCATTATTGGCTGACTAAAAGTAAACCAGAAGCTGGTGCCTGTAAGTCATCATAGGCAGTCCGTCGGAATCGAGGAAGACTTGCTTCCACTCTTAGCATGAGTTCTTGGGTGGCTGAACAGTCCAATATGAGAACCACAGTCCCTGTCACAGGTGGGACAGACAGTGGTTGAAGGAAAGGGTGAGCGGGGAGTCTGGTGTGCTGCATGCTCCTTTCACTGCCTACGCTTGATTTCTGCATGCTCTCGGCGACGAGACCCGAGGAGCTCGGCGCCCTCCCGGATGCACTTCCTCCACTTAGGATGGTCTTTGACCAGGGATTCCCCAATGTCAGTGGGGATGTTGCACTTTAGCAGGGAGGCTTTGAGGGTGTCCTTGTAACATTCCTGCTGCCCACCTTTGGCTTGTTTGCCGTGGGTGAGTTCCGAGTAGAGCGCTTGCTTTGGGAGTCTCGTGTCTGGCATGTGAACTATGTGGCCTGCCCAGCAGAACTGATCAAGTGTGCTCAGTGCTTCAATGCTGGGGATGTTGGCCTGGACGAGGACGCTAATGTTGCTGCGAATGTCCTCCCAGGGGATTTGTAGGATCTTGCGGAGACATCGTTGGTGGTATTTGTCCAGCGAGGTGTCTAATGTACATGGCCCACATCTCTGAGCCATACAGGAGGGCAGGTATTACTACGGCACCAGTAAGTAGTGCTCCACCAGCCGACATCCGACTGAAACCCAACTGCTGAAGCTGTGGTTGTCAGTGCCAGGCACAGGACCAGCGTGTGAGGGCCAATTCTTGGTCTGGGGCGCTGTCCATGGTGATGACTTCAGCATCGCGGAATGCAGCAGAGCGAGGTGCAACGTCTTACTGTCGCTGCAAAGTTCCTGTCAACTTTAGCGGAAAGCGCTGTTCTCACCACGCCCAGTCACAAACTCATTTTCACCCCATTTCGCGAGCTGGGGGCATTAACAGGAGATGCAAAGTAGCAAAATGTCACCCCCTCTCCCTTTAAACATGGACAGAGACATTGCTCATTTAAACAGGCACAGGGACACTGCCCATTTAAACAGGCACAGGGACACTGCCCCTTTAAACTGTCCCAGAGACACTGCCCCTTTAAACAGGCAATGACACTCTCAAAGCCTCCTTGAAAAAGTGCAACATCCCCACCGACACCTGGTAGTCCCTGGCCTAAGCTCAACCTAAGTGGAGGAAAAGCATCCAGGAAGGCGCTGGACACCTTGCATCTCTTCGCTGCGAGCAACCAGAGATCAAGCGTCAACAGTGGAAGGAGCGCACAGCAACCCAGGCTCTCCACCACCCATTTCTTCAACCACCGTCTGCCCCACCTGTGACATAGACTGTAAGTCCCCCGATGGACTGTACAGCCGCCTGAGAACTCATTTTTACTGTGGAAGCAAGTCATCCTCGATCCGAGGGACTTCTTCAGAGGATGCTGCCCCTTTAAACAGGCACGGTGACCTTGCCCCTTTAAGAAGAGCGTGCCCTGTATTTTTCGCCGTTTGATTGATTGGTGCCGTAGCCCCGCCTCCTGCCGCTGATTGGCGCAGAGCAGCGCGTGTGGAGTGGGCGGAATAGTGGCGCGGCCTCGCCATTGGCTGCGGGCTGAGTGGCGGCGGCGCGCGGGAGGGCGGTTGCAGTTTGTCGGCGGGCTCCGAGAGCAGCAGCGGGGGAGGGGCCAGCCCATTGTCGAGGTTCGGGCCGCCGCGTGGTCGGTCACGTGGCGGTTGCTGGAGAGCTTCGGGCGGCGACGGGCCTTGGTTCCTGGTGGGGGTGGGAGGGATGGCGGTTTGTGGGGAACGAGTTCGGCCGCCCGCGGGGAGCAGGGAGCCAGAGGGGCGGGGCTTGCTCAACGTCACAGCGCTTCCCATTGTCCCGCTGCAGGGCAGGGAGCATGCGCGGTGGCCAGCTTGGTACAGGAAGGCCATCAGGTACAGGATAGAAACATAGAAAATATGTGCAGGAGTAGGCCATTCGGCCCTTCACCACCATTCAATAAGATCATGGCTGATCATTCACCTCAGTACCACTTTCCCGCTTTCTCTCCATACCCCTTGATCCCTTTAGCCGTAAGGGCCATATCTAACTCCCTCTTGAATATATCCAATGAACTGACATCAAGAAGTCTCTGCGGCAGGGAATTCCACAGGTTAACAACTCTCTGAGTGAAGAAGTTTCTCCTCATCTCAGTTCTAAATGGCCTACCCCTTATTCTAAGACTGTGTCCCCTGTTTCTGGACTTCCCCAACATCGGGAACGTTCTTCCCGCATCTAACCTGTCCCATCCCGTCAGGATCTTATACGTTTCTATGAGATCCCCTCTCATCCTTCTAAACTCCAGTGAATAAAGGCCCAGTTGATCCAGTCTCTCCTCATGTGACAGTCGAGCCATCCCTGGAATCAGTCTAGTGAACCTTCGCTGCACTCCCTCAATGGCAAGAACGTCCTTCCACAGATTAGGAGACCAAAACTGAACACAATATTCCAGGTGTGGCCTCACCAAGGCCCTGTACAACTGCAGTAAGGCCTCCCTGCTCCTATACTCAAATCCCCTAGCTATGAAGGCCAACATGCCATTTTCCTTCTTCACCACCTGCTGCACCTGCATGCCAACTTTCAATGACTGATGAACCATGACACCCAGGTCTCGTTGCACCTCCCCTTTTCCTAATCTGCCACCATTCAGGTAATACTCTGCCCTCGTGTTTCTGCCACCAAAGTGGATAACCTCACATTTATCCACATTATACTGCATCTGCCATGCATTTGCCCACTCAGCCAATCTGTCCAAATCACTCTGAAGCCTCTTAGCCTCCTCCTCACAGCTCACACCACCACCCAGTTTAGTGTCATCTGCAAACTTGGAGATATTACACTCAATTTCTTCATCCAAATCATTAATGTATAATGTAAAGAGCTGGGGTCCCAGCACTAAGCTCTGTGGCACTCCACTAGTCACTGCCTCCCATTCGAAAAAGGACCCGTTTATCCCGACTCTCTGCTTCCTGTCTGCCAAACAATTCTCTATCCACGCCAGTACATTACCCCCCCCAATACCATGTGCTTTGATTTTGCACACCAATCTCTTATGTGGGACCTTGTCAAATGCCTTTTGAAAGTCCAAATGCACCACATCCACTGGTTGTCCCTTGTCCACTCTACTAGTTACATCCTCAAAAAATTCCAGAAGATGTGTCAAGCATGATTTTCCTTTCACAAATTCATGCTGACTTGGACCGATCCTGTCACTGCTCTCCAAATGCGCTGCTATTTCATCCTTAATAATTGACTCCAACATTTTCCCCACTACTGATGTCAGACTAACCAGTCTATAATTACCCGTTTTCTCTCTCCCTCCTTTTTTACCCTCATTTGCTACCCTCCAGTCCATAGGAACTGATCCAGAGTCGATAGACTGTTGGAAAATGATCACCAATGCATCCACTATTTCTAGGGCCACCTCCTTAAGTACTCTGGGATGCAGACAATCAGGCCCCGGGGATTTATCGGCCTTCAATCCCATTAATTTCCCCAACACAATTTCCCGCCTAATAAGGATATCCATCAGTTTCTCCTTCTCACTCAACCCTCGGTCCCCTAGTACATCCGGACCAGTGGTGACCAGTGACATGAATAAAACTGCAGCAGCTGAAGTGGTTATACTTGGAGCAGTCACAGTCACTTTAGATTGAGTTAGATTGAGAATGATTCTGCTCACAGAATCAGAGAATGGTTACAAAATGGAAGAAGCCTATTCGGCCCGTCGGGGCCATGCCGGCTCCCAGCTCGTGCCACTCCCCCACCCTTTCCCCCAAGCCCTTCAAATGTTTTTCTTTCAGATACTTATCCATTCCCTTTTGAAAGCTGTGATTGAATCTGCCTCCACTGCCCTTTGAGGCCATGCATTCCGGATCCTAACCATTCGCTGCATAAAAACGCTTTTGCTTGCGTCACCTTTCGATTCTTCTGCCAATCGCCTTAAATCTATCTCCTCTGGTTCTTGACCCTTCTACCAATGGGAACAGTTTCTCCCTATCCACTCTGTCCAGACTCCTCATGATTTGGAACACTTCTATCAAATCTCCTCAACTTTCTCTTCTCCAAGGTGAACAACTCCACCTTTTCCAGTCTATCCATGTAACTGAAGTCCCTCATCTCATGAATCATTCTTGTAAATCTTTTCCGCACCCTCTCTAAGGCCTTCGGATCCTAATGTGCGGTGCCCAGCATTGGACACAATACTCCAGTTGAGGCCGAACCAGTGTTTTATAAAGGTTCATCATAACTTCCGTGCTTTTGTACTCTATGCCTTTTTGGTGCCCAGGATCCCGTAAGCTTGTTTAACTGCTTTCTCAACCTGCCCTGCCACCTTCAACGATTTGTGCACATATACCCGCAGGTCTCAATGTTCATGCAGCCCCTTTCGGATTGTACCCTTTAGTTTATATTGCCTCTCCTTGTTCATTTAATCATACTTCTCCAATTTTATTTCTTAACTCAGATTCACTGCCTCATTTTATTTCTCCCTCTGAGCCCCTCAACTTCATCTGGAAGCGTAATGTTGGCGAGTGGTGATTGATTGCCCTGGGAACCAACAGGAAGAGAGCTCAGAGGCCGGTTGGCCCAGGGATCAGCGTGTTCTACAACCAATCGCGGTGTTTGAGGGTTGGATCCTGAGTCGGCCTGTCGGGTGAGTCAGTGTGAACCCCTGTTGAACAATTTATCTTTTAAAAGTTAAATCGAGATTTGTCTTGTCAACAAAAAAGTTTAACATTTGTCAGTATTTTGTTTCCCTGGAGTTCTTATGAGTTTCAGACACTTCAGTGCCAAGTGAACCAGGTGTTTAAAGATCATTCAATTTCCTCTTTCCATGTCATTGTTAGTTAAAGCCACAGAGATTGATTTCCTCTCATAATTCATCTGTAGTATTTAAAATAATATCCTTCCTGTTGGTAGTGAGTCACATTCTGTGCTGAGTGAGATGCCTGATGGCATCAGCCTTTAAAATACTCATCCTCTTGTTCAAATCCCACCAGGGCCTCACCCCTCCCAATCTCTGTAACCTCCGCCAACCCACCAACCCTCTGAATAGGCTGGGTTTATTTTCTTTGGAACAGAGGTGGTTCAGGCGAGACCTTAATGAGGTGTATAAAATTATGAGGGACCTAGATATAGTGGATAGGAAGGACCTATTTCCTTTCGCAGAGATGTCAACAACCAGAGAGCATAGATTTAAAGTAATTGGTAGGAGGTTTAGAGGCGATTTGAGGGGAAATTTCTTCATGCGGAGGGTGGTGAGGGTCTGGAACTCATTGCCTGAAAGGGCAGTAGAGATAGAAACCCTCACCACATTTAAAAAGTACTGAGATGTGCACTTGAAGTGCCGTAACATACAAAGCTACGGACCAAGAGCTGGAAAATGAGATTAGGCTGGATAGCTCTTTGTTGGCCGGCGCGGACACGATGGGCTGAAATGACCTCCTTTCGTGCTGTAAATTTCTATGATTCTATAATAAGGAGAAACAATTTTCAGTGTCAAAAGGGTCGGTAACCAGAGGACACCGATTTAAGGTGATTGGCAAATGAACCAAATGCAACATGAGGGAAAAATATTAAGCAGTTAGTTGTTATGACCTGGAATACACTGCCTGAAAGGGTGGTGGAAGCAGATTCACTAGTTAGTTTCAAAAGAGATAAATATTTGAGTTAGAAATACTTGCAGGCTTATGAGGCAAGAGCAGGGAAGTGGGACAAATTCTACATACTTAAGAGGGGCAAGAGAGGAAAGAATGTTCCAGAGAAACTAGAACTGTCTGCTCAGAATTTCTATCATGGCAGGGCAACTCAGTCCCAAGGAATGCACATCCTGTGCCATGTGGGAAGTCCTGGACATTTCCCGTGACCTGGACAATCACCTGAAATACTGCGTGCAGTTGTGGTTTCCATATTTATGAAAGGATATACATTGGAGGCAGTTCAGAGAAGGTTCACAAGGTTGATTCTGGAGATGAGGGGGTGATTTAGGAGGAAAGGTTGAGTAGGTTGGGCCTCTACTCATTGGAATTCAGAAGGCTGAGAGGTGATCTTATCGAAACGTATAAGATTATGAGGGGGCTTGACTAGGTGGATGCAGAGAGGATGTTTCCACTGATAGGGGAGACTAGAACTAGGGGGCATGATCTTAGAATAAGGGGCCGCCCATTTAAAACTGAGATGAGGAGAAATTTATTTTCTCAGAGGGTTGTGGATCTGTGGAATTCGCTGCCTCAGAGAGCTGTGTAAGCTGGGTCATTGAATAAATTTAAGACAGAGCTAGACAGTTTCTTAACCGATAAGGGGTTATGGGAGCGGGCAGGGAAGTGGACCTGAGTCCATGATCGGATCAGCCATGATCATATTAAATGGCGGAGCATGCTCGAGGGGCCGTATGGCCTACTCCTGCTCCTATTTCTTATGTTGTGGGACGTGTCGCCAGCTAAAGCAGCTTGAGCCTCCGGGTTTCGGAGCTTGAGCAGCGGCTGGCCTCACTGCAGTGCATCCGCGAGGCTGAGAACTTCGTGGATAGCACGTTTCAGGAGGTGTTCACTCCGCAGCTTAAGAGTGTGCAGGCATAGAGGGAATGGGTGACCATCAGGCAGACAAGGAGGACCAGGCAGGTAGGGCAGGAGTCCCCTGACTCTCGAACCGATTTTCAGTCTGGAAAGTACTGGTGAGCACGATGGTTGCTCTGGGGAGTGCAGCTGCACAGGAGGGAAGGAAGAAGAGTGGAAGAGCAATAGTGGTAGAGGATTCGATAGTTAGGGGAACCGACAGATGCTTCTACGGCCGCAGACATGACTCCAGGGATGGTATGTTGCCTCTCTGATGCCAGGGTCAAGGTTGTCACTGAACGGCTGCAGGACATTCTGAGGGGGTGGAGGCTGAATAGTCAGAGGTCGTGGTCCATATCGGCAGCAATGACTTAGGTAGAAAGCGGGATGAGGTCATACAGACAGATTTTAGGGAGCTAGGAAAGAAATTAAAAAGCTGGACCTCAAAGGTCGTAATGTCCTGATTATACCCGGTGCCACGTGCTAGTGAGGACAGAAATAGGAAGATAGAGCAGATGAATGCATGGCTGGAGAGATTGTACAGGAGGAAAGGCTTTAGATTCCTGAGGCTTTGGGCCCATTTCTGGGGAAGGTGAGACCTGTACAAGCTGGGGGTTGCACCTCAACCGGACTGGGACCAATATCCTCACTGTGGGGTTTGCGACTGCTGTTGGGGAGGGTTTAAACTAGCTTGGCAGGGAGCTGGGAACCTGAGAGTAGATTCAAAAGGGAGAGAAGAAAAGCTGGATTAGGAGTCAGAAATTTGAAAGCGAGTTTGGATGGCAGAGGAAACGGCAGCTAGAAAATAGACAACAAGGCAGTTTGGCAGTGCTAAATGGTATATTCTTCAATGCAAGGAGTCTAGGGAATAAGGCAGATGAGCTGAGGGCACAGACAGACACATGGGAGTATGATATTATAGCTATTATTCATCATTATCATCGTCATCAGAAGCAAGAACTCCTCGATATGAGGACCGTCTATGATGATAGAGGCAGTCCCTCGAAATCGAGAAAGACTTGCTTCCACTCCCAAAGTGAGTTCTTTGGTGGCTGAACAGTCCAATACGAGAGCCACAGACCCTGTTACAGGTGGGACAGACATTCGTCGAGGGAAGGGGTAGTTGGGGCTGGTTTGCCGCGCACTCCTTCCGCTGCCTGCGCTTGATCTCTTCACGCTCTTTGCATTGAGACTCGAAGTGCTCAACGCCCTCCCGGATGCACTTTCTCCACCTCGGGCGGTCTTCGGCCAGGGTCTCCCAGATGTCAGTGGTGATGTCGCACTTTACCAGGGAGGCTTTGAGGGTGTCCTTGTAACGTTTCTGCTACCTACCTTTGGCTCGTTTGCCATGAGGGAGCTCCGCATAAAGCATTTGCTTAGAGAGTCTCGTATCTGGCATGCGAACTATGTGGCCTGCCCAGCAAAGCTGATCAAACGTGGTCAGTGCTCAATACTGGGGATGTTAGCCTGGATGAGGACACTGATGTTGGTGCGCCTGTCCTCCCTGGGGATTTGCAGGATCTTGCGGAGACATCGTTGGTGATATATCTCCAGCGACTTGAGGTGCCTTCTGTACATCGTCCATGCCTCTGATCCATACAGGAGGGCGAGTATTACTACAGCCCTGTAGACCATAAGCTTGGTGGTAGATTTGAGGGCCTGGTCTTCAAACACTCTTTTCCTCAGACGGCCGAAGGCTGCACTGGCACACTGAAGGCAATGTTGAATTTCCGCATCAATGTCTACCTTTGTTGATAAAAGGCTCCCGAGATATGGGAAATGGTCCATGTTGTCGAGGGCTGCGTGGTGAATCTTGATGATTGGAGGGCAGTGCTGTGCAGCGGTGACAGGCTGGTAGAGGAGCTTTGTCTTACAGATGTTAAGCGTAAGGCCCATGCTTTCATATGCCTCAGTGAATACATTGACTGTATCCTGGAGGTCAGCTTCAGAATGTGCGCAGACGCAGGCGTCATCCGCGTACTGCATCTCAACGACAACGTGATCCTTACCGACAAATCCATTACAGACCCAATTCACATCTGGATCGGGGTCAAGCAAGGCTGTGTCATCGCTCGATCCCTCCTCAATCTTCCTTGCTGCCATGCTCCAACTCACAGTCAACAAGCTCCCCGCTGGAATGGAACTAAACTACAGAACTAGTGGGAAGCTGTTTATAGCTATTAGTGAGACATGGCTGAAAGAAGGGCAGGAATGGCAGCTCAGCATTCCTGGTTACAGGGTTTTAAGACCAGATAGAGAGGAGGGGTGGGGGAAAGGGAGGGTGTGTTGCAGTATTGATTAAAGAAACAATGGCAGCTCTGAGGAGGGATGATAAGTTAGAGGGGTCATCAAAGGAGGCCATGTGGGATCAACTGAAGAACAAAAAAGGGGCAATCACACTGCTAGGGATGTACTATAGACCCCCAGTCAGAGGGAGATAGAAGAGCAAATATGTAGGCACATTTCTGACAGATGCATAAACAATAAGGCAGTAATAGTAGGGGATTTCAATTACTCTAATATTAACTGGGATAGATTTAGTGTGAAATGTGTAGAGGGAGAAGAATTCTTAAAATGCATTCAGGTGAACTTTTCTACCCAATACGTACCAAGCCCAACAAGAGATGGGCAGTGCAAGGGTCAAGGATGTCTCGGAGCGGCTGCAGGGCATTTTGGAGGGGAAGGGTGAACATTCAGTTGTCGTGGTGCATATAGGTACCAATGATAAAGGTAAAAAACGGGATGAGGTCCTACAAGCTGAACTTAGAGAGCTAGGAGTTAAAATAAAAAGTAGCACCT
This sequence comes from Pristiophorus japonicus, assembly GCF_044704955.1. Taxonomy (NCBI): domain Eukaryota; kingdom Metazoa; phylum Chordata; class Chondrichthyes; family Pristiophoridae; genus Pristiophorus; species Pristiophorus japonicus. Next base: position 208,903,150 of record NC_091985.1, read on the forward strand.
CAAAGGTAGTAATCTCAGGATTGTTACCAGTGCCACGTGCTAGTCAGAGTAGAAATAGCAGGATAGTTAAGATGAATATGTGGCTTGAGGAATGGTGCAAGAGGGAGGTATTCAAATTCATGGGACATTGGAATCAGTTCTGGGGGACCAGCACAAACCAGATGGTCTGCACCTGGGCAGGACCGGAACCAATGTACTAGGGAGAGTGTTTGCTAGTGCTGTTGGGGAGAGTTTAAACTAATATGGCAGGGGGATGGGAACCTATGCAGGGAGACAGAGGGAAGTAAAATGGGAGCAGAAGCAAAAGGTAGAAAGGAGATAAGGAAAGGTGGAGGGCAGAGAAATCAAAGGCAAAAATCAAAAAGGGCCACATTACAACATAATTCTGAAAAGACAAAGTGTGTTTAAAAAAAACAAGTCTGAAGGCTCCATGTCTCAATGCGAGGAGCATTCGTAATCAGGTGGATGAATTAACTGTGCACATAGCTGTAACGGATATGATGTAATTGGGATTATGTAGACATGGCTCCAGGGTGACCAAGGCTGGGAACTCAACATCCAGGGGTATTCAATATTCAGGAAGGATAGACAGAAAGGAAAAGGAGATGGGGGTAGCATTGCTGGTTGAAGAGGAGATTAACGCAATAGTAAGGAAGGACATTAGTTTGGATGATGTGGAATCTGTATGGGTAGAGCTGCGGAATACAAAAGGGCAGAAAACGCTAGTGGGAGTTGTGTACAGACCATCAAACAGTAGTAGTGAGGTTGGGGACAGCATCAAACAAGAAATTAGGGATGCGTGTAATAAAAGTACAGCAATTACCATGGGTGATTTTAATCTACATATAGATTGGGCTAACAAAACTGGTAACAATACAGTGGAGGAGGATTTCCTGGAGTGTATAAGGGATGGTTTTCTCGACCAATGTGTCGAGGAACCAACTAGAGAGCAGGCCATCCTAGACTGGGTGTTGTGTAATGAGAGAGGATTAATTGGCAATCTTGTTGTGCGAGGCCCCTTGGGGAAGAGTGACCATAATATGGAGAATTCTTCATTAAGATGGAGAGTGACACAGTTAATTCAGAGACTAGGATCCTGAACTTAAAGAAAGGTAACTTCGATGGCATGAGACATGAATTGGCTAGGATAGACTGGCGAATGATACTTAAAGGGTTGACGGTGGATAGACAATGGCAGACATTTAAAGATCACATGGATGAACTTCAACAATTGTGCATCCCTGTCTGGCGTAAAAATAAAACGGGGAAGGCGGCTCAACCGTGGCTAACAAGAGAAATTAGGAATAGTGTTAAATCCAAGGAAGAGGCATATAAATTGGCCTGAAAAAACAGCAAACCTGAGGACCAGGAGAAATTTAGAATTCAGCAGAGGAGGACAAAGGGTTTAATTAGGAAGGGGAAAATAGATTATGAGAGGAAGCTTGCAGGGAACACAAAAACTGACTGCAAAAGCTTCTATAGATATGTAAAGAGAAAATGATTAGTGAAGACAAATGTCGGTCGCTTGCAGTCAGAATCAGGTGAATTTATAATGGGGAACAAAGAAATGGCAGACCAATTGAACAAATACTTTGGTTCTGTCTTCACTAAGGAAGACACAAATAACCAATAACCTTCCTGAAATACTAGGGGACGGAGGGTCTAGCGAGAAGGAGGAACTGAAGGAAATCATTATTAGTCAGGAAATTGTGTTGGGGAAATTGATGGGATTGAAGGCCGATAAATCCCCAGGGCCTGATAGTCTGTATCCCAGAGTACTTAAGGAAGTGGCGCTAGAAATAGTGGGTGTATTGGTGCTCATTTTCCAACATTCTTTGGACTCTGGATCAGTTCCTCTGGATTGGAGGGTAGCTAATGTAACCCCACGTTTTTAAAAAAAAGGAGTGAGAGAGAAAACAGGGAATTATAGACCGGTTAGCCTGACATCAGTAGTGGGGAAAATGTTGGAATCAATTATTAAAGACGGAATAGCAGCGCATTTGGAAAGCAGTGACAGGATCGGTCCAAGTCAGCATGGATTTATGAAAGGGAAATCATGCTTGACAAATCTTATAGAATTTTTTGAGGATGTAACTAGCAGAGTGGACAAGGGAGAACCAGTGGATGTGGTGTATTTGGATTTTCAACAGGCTTTTGACAAGGTCCCATACAAGAGATTAGTGTGCAAAATTAAAGCACATGGTATTGGGGGTAATGTATTGACGTGGCTAGAGAACTGGTTGGCAGACAGGAAGCAAAGAGTAGGAATAAACGGGTCCTTTTCAGAATGGCAGGCAGTGACTAGTGGGGTACCGCAAGGTTCAGTGCTGAGACCCCAGCTATTTACAATATATATTAATGATTTGGATGAAGGAATTGAATGTAATATCTCCAAGTTTGCAGATGATACTAAGCTGGGTGGCAGTGTGAGCTGTGAGGAGGACGCTAAAAGGCTGCAGGGTGACTGAAGTTATAACAATAGGCCCTGACTTGCACACACTATTAGATGAGACCCAATCTTGGTTTGAGTGCACTAGATACTGGCTGTGTGACCATCACACTCGATCCAGCATTGTGTTCAGTATGACACTAGAGTCTGCCTCTATTATTATTGGATCCAGCACTGTCGATGTTACTCACAGTGGGCTATGCATTTGCTGTTATTACTCGGGATCCTGTCTCCACTCTGATTATATGGGATCCTGTCTCTGGAATTGTTACACTAGACCTGGCCTCTGCTATGATTGGAAAATAACCTGCCCCTGTTATTCCCATTCTAGTGCACATCTCTATTATTATAATTCTGAACCTTGTCACTACTGTATTCAATCGAGTATGTTTCTGGTATTCTGGTAAAATAGTGTCACACTAACAGAAGCCGGGTCTATCATCTTTCAGTTATTGCAAAAAAACTGTTTCAATTATTAAAGATTTGTTTCTAGTGTAAAACTAGACCCTGTCTCAGTTATTACTGTACTATACCCTGTCTCTGTTTATATTACACTATACCCTGTCTCTGTTTATATTACACTAGACCCTGTCTCTGTTTATATTACACTAGACCCTGTCTCTGTTTATATTAGACTAGACCCTGTCTCTGTTTATATTAGACTAGACCCTGTCTCTGTTTATATTAGACTAGACCCTGTCTCTGTTTATATTACACTATACCCGGTCTCTGTTTATATTACACCAGACCCTGTCTCTGTTTATATTACACTAGGCCCTGTCTCTGTTTATATTACACTAGGCCCGGTCTCTGTTTATATTACACTAGGCCCGGTCTCTGTTTATATTACACCAGACCCTGTCTTAGTTATTACTGTGCTGGATGATGCCTACAAGCTTGCAAGTGGTTGGGGAGGTAACAGTCAGAAAAATGGTTATGGAAAGAGAGTTGCAAGTGGTTCATTCCTTTCCAAACTAACCTCATGTCAGTTTCAGTTTTACCAGCACTGGCACCAATCATCACACACTGGAGCTAAAGATCAGGAGCTTCTATATGATGGTGAGGTGATTACTGGACAATAAAGTGCAGAGACTGGTGGGTAGCTGCTCATTATCCTCGGTGTGATTTAATCCCCTTTTCAACGGAATACTGGGGACACATTAATTTTTACCTGGGGAAGCTCAGGGCCAGACACAGAACATACTGCATCTCACAACGGCCTCACACACTGCCCCCTCCCTGGGGCAGCTCAGGGTCAGACACTGAACACACTGCACCCCACAGGGACATCACACACTGCATCCTCCCTGGGGCAGCTCAGGGTCAGACACTGAACATTCTGACCCCACAGGGAACTTCACACACTGGCTCCTTCCTGTGAACTCGCCGGTAAATACAGGATAGATATTAAGACCAGATAATTCTAGTTTCTACGTAAAACCATTTCCTCGCTAGTTGCCCCAAAGCTGTAAATCCCCACCCAATACACTCTTCCCTCCTCCCAGTACTGAAATCCAAACCCATCGCACCTTCTCCATCATTTTCTCCCCCGCTCCCAGTTTTACCGTTCCCTCTGCTCAGGTTGGGTTTGGTTCTGCACCCGCTGTGCCCAGAGTGAGAAGAAAATCAATGGACTGCTGATTTTCTCTGCTCGCCACTAGGCCAATAGGGTGAGCCCCAGGCTGGCCCACGAGGGTGAGCTGCGGGCTGGCACAATAGGGTAAGCCCCGGGCTGGCACAATAGGATGAGCCCCGGGCTGGCTCAATAGGGGGAGCCTGGGCCCAGGGTCACCAGACAACAATCAGCACAACAAGGCTCCCTCTCAGGGGTCACTGACCTGGGCACAAACAGGTGTCCAATCAAACTGACAGCCACCCTGAAACCCCGCCCACCCTTTGTTCCTGCCCAAAGGAGTACGCATGTGCGGCGAGACCCGCCCTGACCAAGATGGCGGTCGGTGATTCCCCCTTCCCCCGAGCGCTCACCGACCGGGCCTGGAATCAGAGGGCAAACACAGAGCCTGGTGCCGAGCCCGGGAGTGTGTGAAGCGGATAATGCGGAGTGTTTTTTTTTTTTTTTTTTTTTAAATTCGTAGCCAATCGTTCCAATTCTTTGTCAAATCACAAACGCCAGAGGTCACCTTGCACATGCCAAGGATCACTCTGCGCCAATGCTCTTAGCCAAAAGGCCTAGAGCCACTGCACCGTTCCTGGAAGTACTGCAATACCAGGTTCGTGCCATGGAGGTGGATGGGTCAGGTCCCCCACACACCTCCGTGGAGGTGGATGGGTCAACCCTCCCCACCCACCTCCTGAATGCGGAGTGTTGTCTCTCGGGCAGGCGGGGCTTTCGTCCGCAGTTGAAGCCAGCAGCACTCCCCCGGGTTTATTAACCCACTCCCTCTCTCCGCCCATCTCTCAACCGGGTGATTGATGGCAGCTCCGGACCGATAGGAAGAGCGGGGGCGGGGCTGGAGGTTCTGGCAGGCGGTTGGTCCTCCAACCAGAGTGGGCGAGGGGCAGGGCTGGGCCCCACCCAGTGGGACCGCAGTGGTTCCCCCGGGATTGCAGCAGCTTCTCACCCCCGGGACGCGGGCCCTCAATGAACTGCTAACCAGTCCCTCTGTTTCAGACCTGCGGGATTATGGTCACATCCGGCTGGAGGAAAGTTGCAGAACAAACCGCCTCAAACTGAAACGAATGGAGCGGATGCGGATTCGGCCCCGCCCAGCACCACGTGGGCCCGGCCTGACTGACGGGAGATCAGACAGAAGAACATAAGAAATAGGAGCGGGAGTAGGCCATTTGGCACTCGAGCCTGCTCTGCCATTCAACAAGATCATGGACTCAGCTCCACTTCCCTGCCCGCTCCCCATAACCCTTTACTCCCTTATCGCTCAAAAATCTGTCCATCTCCGCCTTAACTATCTTCAATCACCCAGCCTTCACAGCTCTCTGGGGCAGAGAATTCCACAGGTTTACAACCCTCTGAGAGAAGAAATTCCTACTCATCTCCGTTTTAAATGAGCGACCCCTTATTCTGAGACTATGTCCCCTAGTTTTAGTTTCCCCTATGAGTGGAAATATCCTCTCTGCATCCATCTTGTCCAGCCCCCTCGTTATCTTATATGTTTCAATAAGATCACCTCTCATTCTTCTGAACTTCAGTGTGTATAGGCCTAACCTACTCAAGCTATCCTCATAAGTCAACCCCCTCCTCTCCGGAATCAATCTAGTGAACCTTCTCTTCACAGCCTCCAATGCAAGTATATCCTTCCTTAAATACGGAGATTTGCCCAATAGGAAGAGCCTGGGCGGAGGTCGGCAGAGCGAGCTGACGGTGGGCCCTCCAACCAAGTCAAGAAGCTCCAGGAGGGATAGTTTACCTTTGTCACAGTCACAGAAACTTTGGGCTGGTGGGCTGGGGAAGGAAGGGAAGTGGCAGAGGCAGCTGATCGGCCCATCGTGCTGGTGCCGGCTCTTTGAAAGAAGTCCATAAGTTCCTCATATTGTTGTCAGTGGTGAGGGTGGAAGGGAGAGGGGTTTAAGAAGAAGGTTAGCAGTGGAGAATAGCAGCTGGGGTTTATCTTTGCATTCCAGAATGACTCTGGAACAGAGTTGGCAGAATTAACCACAACACAGACAGAGACAGGGTTCCTTCAAATGTCCAGCTCACCTGCTCGGTGCCGCGCATTCTCAGGCGTCCCACAATCCGCCCTCTCCTGCGCCTGCACACCGGGCTCGAACATTCGCCAGTTATGACGAAGGGTCATTGACCTGAAAGGTTAACTTTGTTTCTCTCTCCATAGATGCTGCCTGGTCTGCTGAGATTTCCAGCATTTTCTGTTTTTATTTCAGATTCCAGCATCCGTAGTATTTTGAATTTGTATTAGTGTCCTGGGAAAGGTCGGCCGTTTAGATGCCGAATCACCGACGGAAAGTGAGTTTTCGGAACCGATTTAACTCGAGGTGGGGGCAGAGAGAGAAAATAAAGTAAAATCCAAACCGGGGAGTTGGCTGGCAGCTCCCCGGACACCGAAGGGATCAGCCACACCGATCACCTGGTGTTGCGAGGGACGGAGTGAACTGGGGCATGTGATCCTGGGGCCGGCCTGACTCACGGGAGCACTGACCAATACGAAGAGCCCGGCGGAGATGAGTGAAGTGAGCTGGTGGCGGGTCCTCAAACCAATGGCGCTGCAGCAAGGAGGTGAGGCCTGGTGTCCAGCTCAGGTGCGTGTGGGCCGATTGTGACATGCTGACCCCAGGTGAGAGCAGCTGAGTGAGCACAGAGCTGGAGCTGGAATCTGGGAGAGGGGCCACAGTGAGCACAGAGCTAGGGCTGGAATCTGGGAGAGGGGCCACAGTGAGCACAGAGCTGGAGCTGGAATCTGGGAGAGGGGCCACAGTGAGCCCAGAGCTGGAGCTGGAATCTGGGAGAGGGGCCACAGTGAGCACAGAGCTAGGGCTGGAATCTGGGAGAGGGGCCACAGTGAGCACAGAGCTGGAGCTGGAATCTGGGAGAGGGGCCACAGTGAGCCCAGAGCTAGGGCTGGAATCTGGGAGAGGGGCCACAGTGAGCCCAGAGCTAGGGCTGGAATCTGGGAGAGGGGCCACAGTGAGCCCAGAGCTAGGGCTGGAATCTGGGAGAGGGGCCACAGTGAGCCCAGAGCTAGGGCTGGAATCTGGGAGAGGGGCCACAGTGAGCCCAGAGCTAGGGCTGGAATCTGGGAGAGGGGCCACAGTGAGCACAGAGCTGGAGCTGGAATCTGGGAGAGGGGCCACAGTGAGCACAGAGCTAGGGCTGGAATCTGGGAGAGGGGCCACAGTGAGCAGCCTTTCAAAGGGCCAGATGGACAGCAGCTTCGCAACACAAGCTTATTTAAATACACGTACTGCTCACCACCTTCTGAAGGCAAGTAGGGATGAGCAATAAATGCTGGCCGTACAAACAACGCCCGCATCTCAGGAACAATTAACAAAAAGCTATTCCATGTCTCAGCAGTGGGAGAAGCAGGCGGTGGAAGTCTCGGACCCCCCGAATGGTTGGATGACCCGCCGCCACCTCAGTCCTCCAAGCCCCGCCCGCTCTCTCCCTATTGGTCAGAGCTCACGTCAGTCACCGCTGTGGTGTGGATCATGTGGCCCAGCCATGGTCCCTGCAGAAGACCCCATGCTGCACCCGCTCAATCCGCAACGCTCGGTGCCGGGGTGCACTCGGACTCTGCGCTCGGTGCCGTGGGGGCACTCAGTGCCAGGGTCACTCGGACTCGGTGCCGTGGGGGCACTGAGTGCTGGAGTCACTTGGACTCGGTGCCGGGGGGGCGCTCAGTGCCAGGGTCACTTGGACTCAGTGCCGGGGGGCACTCGGACTTGATGCCGGGGGGGCACTCGGTGCCGGGGGGCGCTCAGTGCCAGGGTCACTCAGACTCGGTGCCAGGGGGTCGCTCAGTGCCAGGGTCACTCGGACTCGGTGCCGGGGGACACTCAATGCCGGGGTCACTCGGACTCAGTGCCGGAGGGCACTCAGTGCCGGGGTCACTGGGACTCGGTGCCAAGGGGGGCGCTCAGTGCCAGGGTCACTCGGATTCGGTGCCGGGGGGCACTCAGTGCCGGGGTCACTCGGACTCGGTGTCGGGGGCATTCAGTGCCGGGGTCACTGGGACTCGGTGCCGGGGGGCATTCAGTGCCAGGGTCACTGGGACTCGGTGCCGGGGGGCATTCAGTGCCGGGGTCACTGGGACTCGGTGCCGGGGGTGCACTCAGTGCCGGGTCATTGGGACTTGGTGCCTGGGGGACGCTCAGTGCCGGTGGGGCACTCGGTGGCGGGGGTCACTCGGACTCAGTGCTGGGGTCACCCGGACTCGGTGCCGGGGTCACTCGGACTTGGTGCCGGGGTCACTCGGACTCGGTGCTGGGGTCACTCGGACTCGGTGCTGGGGTCACTCGGACTCGGTGCTGGGGTTACTTGGACGCTGCACCCAGTGCCACTTAAACCATTGTCGGTTGGAACAGACTCAAGAAGATCGTGCATGAATCCAGTGTACTTCTGTTCTCCAGATTGAGCAAATTATCACCCACTCTGTCTTAGGCAGCGCACTTAATAAACCCTGGAAAGAAAATTTGTGTTCTCGTGAGCTTTTTTAAAATTTGTTCACGGGATGCGGGTGTTGCTGGCATGGGCGGCATTTATTGCCCATCCCTAGAGCCCCCTGGATGTCAAGGGACATGCAGGATAGGATAAAGAAAAAAAAGGGAGGTTTATTGATAGATACCGGGGGTTCAATACTGCAGACACTCTAGAGGAGTATAGAAAGTGCAGGGGTGCAATTAAAAAGGAAATTAGGAAAGCAAAGAGAAAGCATGAAAACATTTTGGCAAGTAAAATCAAGGAAAACCCAAAGATGTTTTTCAAATACATTATGAGCAAGAGGATAACTAAAAAAAGAGTAGGGCCTCTGAGAGAACATAAAGGTAATCGGTGTGTGGAGGCGGAATGCATGAGGATGGTTCTTAATGAATACTTTGCATCTGTTTTCAATCAGGGAGGAGTGTGAAATATTAGATGAAATAAACATAGTGAGAGAGGAAGTATGAAGGAGTTTAGCAGCTTTGAAAGTGGATAAATTCCCAGGCCTGGATGAATTGAATATATTTAAGGTAGAGATATGGCAGATTTTTGAACGACAAGCGAGTGAAGAGTAATGTGGAGTGGGCAGGGAAGTGGAGCTGAGCCCAAGATTAAAGCAGTCGTGATCCTATTGAATGGTGGAGCAGGCTCGAGGGACCAAATGGCCGACTCCTGCTCCTATTTCTTATGTTCTTATGAACTGTATAAAACACTACTTTGGCCATAGCTAGAGTACTGCGTGCAATTGTGGTCACCACATTACAGGAAATATGTGATTGCACTAGACAGGGGACAGAGAAGAGTTATGAGGATGTTGCCTGGACTAGAGAATTTTAACAATGAGGAAAGATTGGATAGGCTGGGTTTTTTACTTTGGAACAGAGGCGGCTGAGGAGAGACCTTATTGAGATGTATAAAATTGGCTACAGGGCTGCAGTAATACCTGCCCTCCTATATGGCTCAGAGACGTGGGCCATATACAGTAGACACCTCAAGTTGCTGGAGAAATACCACCAACGATGCCTCCGCAAGATCCTACAAATCCCCTCGGAGAACAGATGCAACAATGTCAGTGTTCTCGATCAGGTCAACATCCCCAGCATCGAAGCACTGGCCACACTTCATTAGCTCTGCTGGGCAGACCACTTTGTCCGCATGCCAGACACGAGATTCCCAAAACAAGCGCTCTGCTCAGAACTCCTTCATGGCAAACGAGCCAAAGGTGGACAGAGAAAACATTACAAAGACACCCTCAAAGCCTCCCTGATAAAGTGCAACATCCTCACCGATACCTGGGAGACCCTGGCCAAAGACTGCCCTAAGTGGAGGAAGTGCATCCGGGAGGGTGCTGAGTGCCTCGAGTCTCATCGCCGAGTGCATGCAGAAAACAAGGGCAGGCAGTGGAAAGAATGTGTGGCAAACCTGTCCCACCCTCCCTTATCCTCAATGACTGTATGTCCCACCTATGGCAGGGGCTGTGGCTCTCGTGTTGGACTGTTCAGCCACCTAAGGACTCATTCTAAGAGTGGAAGCAAGTCTTCCTCGATTCCAAGGGATTGCCTATGATGATGAATAAAGGGTGCTGGGGAAGGGGTTACTGAGTGACAGTGTGAGGGAGCTGGATTAACATCAGTACAGATACAGTCAGTAAGGGCCCTAGATCACCGTGATCTCAGGTAAGCACCTCCCCCCCTCCCTCCCTCAGGCAGCTTAAATGCAGCGGTGGTGCCTAGATACTCCAGGGAGCAGCGCGAGCAGGTTGGTGACTGAGACAAAGTGCAACTGGGCAACTACATTAGATGTAACAAGAAAACAGGGAAGTGATTGGTTGATGAGTTATCTCTCTCTTGCTTTTCTTGCTTAATTATTTAATCAACTGTTTACTAAATAGCTGTAGTATGTATTTTACTAAGGGTTAAAATTCTGTGGCATTGGGACTAAAAATAAAATATAATTAATTAATTAAATACATTAAGATGGCAGGATGGGTGATGTGTCAGTGCTGCAACATGTGGGAGCTTGTGGACCCCATTGAGATCCACGGTGGCCACGTCTGCGGTAAGTGTTGGCTGCTCGAGGAACTTCGGCTCCGCATTCATGAGCTGGAGTCCGAGCTACAGACACTGCGACACATCATGGATGGGGGATGATACCTGACACTGTGTTCCAGGGGATAGTCACACCCCTTAGGTTAACAAACTCAGATGTGGCCAGCGATCAAGGACAGGCGGGTGTGACTACGAGTGAGGAAGGTATGGGGATCCAGATAGTGATGGAGGAGCCTCGGCCCTTGCTCTTGTCCAACAGGTTCGAGGCTCTTACTCCCTGTGTGGGCAAGACTAGGGACTGCAGGGAAGATGAGCAAACTGACCACAGCGCCGTGGTACAGGAGCACATTCAAGCGGGGGAATAAAAAGAAACATTGTAGTAGTAGGGGACAGTATCATTAGGGGGTAGATATTGTTCTCTGCAGCCAAGAGCATGCGTCCCGAAGGCTGTGTTGCCTGCCCGGTGCCAGAGTTAAGGACATCTCCTCAGGACTGGAGAGGAATTTGAGTGGGAGGGGGTAGATCCAGTTGTCGTGGTCCACGTGGGTACCAATGACATAGATAGGACAGACAAGAAGGTTCTGCTAAGAGATTATGAGCAGCTAGGGGCCAAATTAAAAAGATGAACCACAAAGGTAATAATCTCTGGATTACTACCCGAGCCACGAGCAAATTTAAATAAGTCAAATAAGATCAGAGAGTTAGAAACATAGAAAATAGATGCAGGAGTAGGCCATTCGGCCCTTCGAGCCTGCACCACCATTCAATGAGTTCATGGCTGAACATGCAACTTCAGTACCCCATTCCTGCTTTCTCGCCATACCCCTTGATTCCCCTGAGTAGTAAGGACTACATCTAACTCCCTCTTGAATATATTTAGTGAATTGGCCTCAACAACTTTCTGTGGTAGAGAATTCCACAGGTTCACCACTCTCTGGGTGAAGAAGTTTCTCCTCATCTCGGTCCTAAATGGCTTACCCCTTATCCTTAGACTGTGACCACTGGTTCTGGACTTCCCCAACATTGGGAACATTCTTCCTGCATCTAACCTGTCTAAACCCGTCAGAATTTTAAACGTTTCTCTGAGATCCCCTCTCATTCTTCTGAACTCCAGTGAATACAAGCCCAGTTGATCCAGTCTTTCTTGATAGGTCAGTCCCGCCATCCCAGGAATCAATCTGGTGAACCTTCGCTCCCTCAATAGCAAGAATGTCCTTCCTCAAGTTAGGTGACCATAACTGTACACAATATTCCAGGTGTGGCCTCACCAAGGGCCTGTACAACAGCAGTGACACCTCCCTGCCCCTGTATGCAAATCCCCTCGCTATGAAGGCCAACATACCATTTGCTTTCTTAACCGCCTGCTGTACCTGCATGCCAACCTCCAATGACTGATGTACCATGACACCCAGGTCTCGTTGCACCTCCCTTTTTCCTAATCTGTCACCATTCAGATAATAGTCTGTCTCTCTGTTTTTACCACCAAAGTGGATAACCTCACATTTATCCACATTATACTTCATCTGCCCTGCATTTGCCCACTCACCTAACCTATCCAAGTCACTCTGGAGCCTCATAGCATCCTCCTCGCAGCTCACACTGCCACCCAACTTAGTGTCATCCGTAAATTTGGAGATACAACATTTAATCCCCTCGTCTAAATTATTAATGTACACTGTAAACAGCTGGGGCCCCAGCACGGAACCTTGCGGTACCCCACTAGTCACTGCCTGCCATTCTGAAAAGTATCCATTTACTCCTACTCTTTGCTTCCTGTCTGACAACCAGTTCTCAATCCACGTCAGCACACTACCCCCAATCCCATGTGCTTTAACATTGTACATTAATCTCTTGTGTGGGACCTTGTCGAAAGCCTTCTGAAAGTCTAAATACACCACATCAACTGGTTGTCCCTTGTCCACTCTACTGGAAACATCCTCAAAAAATTCAAGATGATTTGTCAAGCATGATTTCCCTTTCACAAATCCATGCTGACTTGGACCTATCATGTCACCTCTTTCCAAATGCGCTGCTATGACATCCTTAATAATTGATTCCATCATTTTACCCACTACCAATGTCAGGCTGACCGGTCTATAATTCCATGTTTTCTCTCTCCCTCCTTTTTTAAAAAGTGGGGTTACATTGGCTACCCTCCACTCCATAGGAACTGATCCAGAGTCAATGGAATGTTGGAAAATGACTGTCAATGCATCCGCTATTTCCAAGGCCACCTCCTTAAGTACTCTGGGATGCAGTCCATCAGGCCGTGGGGATTTATCGGCCTTCAATCCCATCAATTTCCCCAACACAATTTCCCGACTAATAAGAATTACCCTCAGTTCCTCCTTCATACTAGACCCTCTGATCCCTTTTATATACGGAAGGTTGTTTGAATCCTCCTTAGGAAGAGACACATGCACACAGACACCCCACCAAAATGACTGGGGAGGGAGGAGTCGGGGGGTTCCTGGGAAAGCTGAGGGACTCCTGTAACCATCCTCCCCCCACCCCCCCGCCACCCGCCTCCCCCTGCCGCCTCCCGTGTGTAACCCGAAGGCCCAGTGAGATCAGACACTTTGTAACCCGGGGGCCCTGAGATAAGACAGTGTGTAACCCAGGGGCCCAGTGAGATCAGACACTGTGTAACCCGGGGCCATGTGAGATCAGACAGTGTGTAACCCGGGGGCCCAGTGAGATCAGACACTGTGTAACCCGGGGGCCCAGTGAGATCAGATAGTGTGTAACCCGGGGGGCCCAGTGAAATCAGACAGTGTGTAACCCGAAGGCCCAGTGAGATCAGACACTTTGTAACCCGGGGGCCCTGAGATAAGACAGTGTGTAACCCAGGGGCCCAGTGAGATCAGACACTGTGTAACCCGGGGCCATGTGAGATCAGACAGTGTGTAACCCGGGGGCCCAGTGAGATCAGACACTGTGTAACCCGGGGGCCCAGTGAGATCAGATAGTGTGTAACCCGGGGGGCCCAGTGAAATCAGACAGTGTGTAACCCGGGGGCCCAGTGAGATCAGACAGTGTGTAACCCGGGGGCCCAGTGAGATCAGACACTGTGTAACCCGGGGGCCATGTTAGATCAGACAGTGTGTAACCCGGGGGTGGGCCCAGTGAGATCAGACAGTGTGTAACCCGGGGGCCCAGTGAAATCAGACACTGTGTAACCCGGGGGCCATGTTAGATCAGACAGTGTGTAACCCGGGGGTGGGCCCAGTGAGATCAGACAGTGTGTAACCCGGGGGCCCAGTGAGATCAGACACTGTGTAACCAGGAGCCCAGTGAAATCAGACAGTGTGTAACCAGGAGCCCAGTGAGATCAGATAGTGTGTAACCCGGGGGCCCGGTGAGATCAGACACTGTGTAACCCGGGGGCCCAGTGAGATCAGACACTGTGTAACCAGGAGCCCAGTGAAATCAGACAGTGTGTAACCCAGGGGCCCAGTGAGATCAGATAGTGTGTAACCCGGGGGCCCAGTGAGATCAGACACTGTGTAACCCGGGGGCTCGGTGAGATCAGACACTGTGTAACCAGGAGCCCAGTGAAATCAGACAGTGTGTAACCCAGGGGCCAAGTGAGATCAGATAGTGTGTAACCCGGTGGCCCAGTGAGATCAGACAGTGTGTAACCCGGGGGCCCAGTGAGATCAGACAGTGTGTAACCCGGGGGTGGGCCCAGTGAGATCAGACAGTGTGTAACCCGGGGGCCCGGTGAGATCAAACACTGTGTAACCCGGGGGCCATGTGAGATCAGACAGTGTGTAACCCGGGGGTGGGCCCAGTGAGATCAGACAGTGTTTAACCCGGGGGCCCAGTGAGATCAGACAGTGTGTAACCCGGGGGGCCCAGTGAAATCAGACACTGTGTAACCCGGCGGCCCAGTGAGATCAGATAGTATGTAACCCGGGGGCCCAGTGAGATCAGACACTGTGTAACCCGGGGGCCATGTGAGATCAGACAGTGTGTAACCCGGGGAGAATTCTGGTGTTTTTCTCTAAGCCCAGAAAAGCGGGACAGAGATCTGAGGAAAAGGATAAAATCAAATAAATACTGGACATGTACTTTGCTGAAATGTTGGGAATATACTTTACACTACATTCCACTTCACGATATTAATATTCTTCTCATTTTCTGCCCTGTCATAATTAGATCTCCCGGTGAATGGCGGAGTGATTGACAAAGTTCCACGGCTGGAAGGAAACAGGGATTGTGGACTGAGGAACAACAGCCGGTGAACCAGCACAGGATTGTGAGAGCACCAACCATGGAGCCCCTTCCGATTGAAAGCGCTTCAATAGATCGACTGGGGAGAAAGGTAAGAGAAAGTGCCATTTACTCAGATACACACCGGTCCTGTAGACAGTACACACAGGTTACAAGGTAAGTCAGGAAATGAGACTGGGAGAGTCTGACCACCGAGCACAATTATCCAGCATGAGGCCGTGCAATGGGATGTGAAGTGAGATCACTTTCTGTCTCTAAACACAGTCACAGTGAATCACGTGTGTGTTTTAGAGTAAAGGGCTTTGATCTAAGAGGTGACTCCAGTTTGAGGCAGAGCCCAGCAGATGGACCAGTCTCTGTACATTCGGTGGGGCTGAACTCACACCGACACCATCAGATCTCAATGTTCAAATATTTCCCATCTGGTGAGAAAGCCAATGGAATGATTGAAGCAGAAGCACACAGACAATTCACTGATCACGATGCACAGACCCATCTGAAACACCAGCACGGCCTATCGCCCATAGAATCATTTATTCATTCATCAATATTTAGAATTATAAGTAAATATATTGATAACTACTAATATTGAAGCATTTCTGATTCATTGATCACTAGAGATATGTAGTACTCTAATATACTGAAACACAGATATGGAGAGTTCCAGTTTATTGATTGGCATCGTACTTGTTCCTGAGATGAGCTTCTGAACCCATATTCACTCAATCACCAAGTACACTTACTTCCACCTCAATAATATCGCCAGTCTCTGCCCCTTCCTCAGCTCATCTACTCAAACCCTCATCCATGCCTCTGTTACCGCTACATTGGACTATTCCAATGCTCTTCTGATCGTCCTCACACTCTCAGCAAACTTAAGCTCATCAAAAACACTCCTGCCCGTAATCCTTACTCAAGAACACAAGAAATAGCAGCAGGCGTAGGCCATACGACCCCTCCCGTCTACTCCACAATTCAGTAAGATCTCTATTCAATAGAGAATTTCAAAAATTCACAACTTTAGTGAAGAAATATCTCCTCATCTCAGTCTTAAATGGGCGATCTCTTATCCTAATACTAGGATCCCTACTTCGAGACTATACAGTCCTTGTCAATTCTACTAAGAATTTTAAGTTTCAATGATATCACCTTCCATTCTAAACTCCAGAGAATATAGGCCTATTCTAATCAATCTGTCCTCAGCCCTCGCATCCCAACTTGTACCAATTTCCGTTCACCCATCACCCCTGAGCTCGCTGAACTACATTGGCTCCTGCTCCATCAATGCCTCAATTTAAAAATTCTTATCCTTGTTTTGAAATCAGTCCAGGATCTTGCCCCTCCCTATTGCTGTAATATCCTCCAGCCCTACAACCCTCAGAGATCTTTGCATTCCTTGAGCAGCCCAAATTTTCATCCCTCCAATATTGATGGCCTTACCTTCAGCTGCCGAGGCTATAAGCTCTGGAATCCCCTCCCTAAACCTCTCGATCTTTATAATACTCCTTAATACCTACTATTTTGAACAAGCTTTTAGTCACGTGCTAATATTTCCTTATGTGACTGGGTGTCAAATTTTGTTTGATAACGGTCCTCTGAAGTGCCTTAGGACATTTTACTACGTTTAAGGCGCTTTACAAATGCAATTTGTTGCTGATAACTGAAGATATTTCGAATTGTAATGACTCTCTCTGGGGTACAGTTTCCTCTGGCACTGACTTCCCCTGGAGTACAGTTTCCTCTGGCACTGACTCTCACTGGGATTCAGTTTCCTCTGGCACTGACTCTCTCTGGGTATATTTTCCTCTGGCACTGACTCTCACTCGGGTACAGTTTCCTCTGGCACTGACTCTCACTGGGGTACAGTTTCCTCTGGCACTGACTCTCACTGGGGTACAGTTTCCTCTGGCACTAGCTTTCACTGGGGTACAGTTTCCGCTGGCACTGACTCTCACTGGGGTGCAGTTTCCTGTGGCACTGACTCTCACTAGGGTATAGTTTCCTCTGGCACTGACTCTCACTGGGGTACAGTTTCCTCTGACACTAACTCTCACTGGGGTGCAGTTTCCTCTGTGTTGTGGAAGAATTATCTCTTAGCTTATAATACTCTTGTTTTTGGTACTGTACTATGTAAACGTTCAAGCAACAAATTGCCTGCTTAAAACAAAAGACACATTTAGTCTCCAAAGTTCGTTGACCCTGAGTCATGAAGATAGGGGAAGTAGTGAAACGGACGGTTGGAGAGGCAAACAGATGTATAGCGCTTGTACTAATAACAGGAAGATAATTCCTTGTTTTTCTGCTGATGCGAGGAAAATAACCCCACTTGTGTGTGTGTATGCTAGTTAACCTTTGACTTACCACAATGTAAAGATAGATTGTCATAGCATTACCAAATCGGGTAAGACGTTCCAAAAATGTTAGATAATTGGACAATGGTGTAAGGGGGTGGGACCGCCCCCAAAGGTATAATTGTAACTTGGAAACTTCGCTCGGAGAGAAGGTGTGATGAAGCTGCGGAGTTTCCCCACTTCTCCGAGAGTGCTCTGTACGAATAAACTGTGACGTTTTCCTTCACCGTACTCGGACTTGGTGTGGAATTTATTTCCCGAACAGATTTGGCGCTGTGAGCAATGTGAATACGGTCGCTTTGGGTCGCCTAGCTGGTGGAGAGGGATGAGTAGTCAAGGTTTGACCATCCAGTCAATTGGGCCCCGGAACAGGGTGACTCCTGAGCCACGATTCACCAAAGAACAAAACATCCGTGAACGGTGAGAAAAACCACAGTTGAGCCGTGGGTTAGAGTCTAAGCTAGCTTGGTATGAGTGATGTGTGAAAGAAACGAGTGTTCCCCGCCACTTCGATTGTCACAAACTTTCTCAGTCACCTAACTTGAGCCGGAATTAAGAGGGCGAATGCCCCACGTGAAGGCCAAGGATTAAGGTCGAAGGGAACAAACGAGAGGATAAAGTGGCGACGGAAAAGTGGAACAGTGAGTGAAGTAGGGACTAATCTCCTTGCGACTTTGAGTCACACAGGTCGGGACATTGGGGGTCGTGTGTAGAACAATTAATGTGGTTGTAGTAAGTTGCGGGTGCAGTTGGAAAAGATCATAGTGGGTCCCGGAGGCGCCATTTTTAACGAATCGCAAGTGTGTTGAAACACCTCTGACGATAGAGACTGCAAGTCCCGAACGGACCGCTGACAGTAGTAAGACCGTGACGTGTGGCTACGATGAGTGGTAAGAATCGCACTTGTAATCAGATACCTCTGACGATAAAGATTGCAAGTCCGCCTGGTAGAAGTGAGTAAGACCAGGCGTACCTCTGACAATCGTGAGACCATGACGTGAGACTACGATGAGTGGTAAGGAAACGGAGAGGGCCCCGCCTAGGGTCCCTCACCAGACTATACAGGACCGAAAGGAGGGATGGGCCCCGACGTGAAAAAAAAAAGTGTGAAAGAACAGAGAGAGTGGTGGGAGATGCAGAAGCAGAAAGAAAAACTGGGACATTTGAGAGGACGAAAAGCAGCCCTCAAAGCCTGCGTGCTAGACTCCATTCTAGTTATGAAAAGGAAGGATAAAGATGCAGCCTTGAAAGAAAAGAAATTGAACGAAATTGAACGATAAAGTGTCTTTGATTGTCTGAATTAACGAAGTTACCGAGAGATGAGCCCTCTGTGTAAAATACCAAAACCTAATTTGAAGAAAGGAGATTTTAAAAAAGGACATAACTTACTAAATACTCGTTGATATTGGCTGTGAAAAAAAAAGATATTGGTTTAATTGAAAAGATTTTTGGAAGAGGTAAAAGACACTCTCCATTGAAAATGATTTTAAATTACAAGAAAGTTTCATTGCAGTTTGAAAAGATTTCCAGAATAGACGTGTTTATCAAGAAAAGTCCCGAACAGTCTAAACAAGCAGGAGTTTTTCAAAATAACGAGAAGAGATCTAAGCTATGAGAACTCAGCACAGAAAGAAAAATTGGGAATTAGAAAATTTTACTGATTTTAAAATTCTTATAGGAAATGTTGGAATGTATACAGCTTGTGTGAAAATTGAAGTTCAGTAAACAAAATAACTATTGAAAATGTGTGGTATCGTTTTAAATGAATTTTAAAAAAAAATCTTTGGTAAGTACTTGAATTCGAAGTTAAGGAAAAAATTGAAATTTAATCTAAAATGCTGTCTGTCCTGATGAGAAGACTTCTATTATGACGACTTTACTAATGATTTCTGCTGTTTTAACGGATTCCTAATTTCTAAGCAAGTTTTGAAAGCACAAAGACTTAAAAAAAATTAAATTCGGATGATTACGTGAAGTCACGTAATGACATCAGGCCTTCTTACAAACCTGTAAAGAAGTTAACCCTTTCCATTGACAACTGTTTTATATTGGACATTATTCATTTGAATTTCTTAATAGAATAAAGAAGACTCACCTGACAGATAAAGGAAATGGTGGGATAGTCAGAATAAAATAAAACAGAACTAGCCCATGTAATAATACTCGCCTGATACAAATAATGAAATAATTATTCTAGGAACAGACTTAATAAGGGAACTTAGACACCGAGCATAACAAAATAATCTGGCCACAAGCAGATGGACGTAAAAGCAAGTACTCCGCGCCCTTATGAAACATTGCGAAAATAGGCAGTGCTAAACCACTGGTCCGGGATTAGGGATAAGAGTCGGGGGTAGACGGGGTGATATGCGAGGCCCTAGAGCCGATATGGGCCAAAACAAAGCAGGACACGGGCCTCGTTGACATGACGCCGGTTAACGTCCCAGGGCCCGAACATGAGGGACATGGGAGAAAACCCGGCAGAAGGCCTCCTGGGGGCAGTGAAGCCGCAGCAGTGTGAGGAAGTGCATAGTGAGAATACAAAAGGTCGCCTAGCAGACGAACCCTTAACCGGGGCACAGATGACCCTCTACGTGGATGGGTCTAGAAAGTATGTCGAAGGGACACCACGGACCGGGTGGGCCGTGGTAAATAGCCAGTTACGAACCGTGGCATCTGGCAGATTAGATGGGGGACTCTCAGCCCAAGTTGATGAGATTGTGGCCTTAACCGAAGCCTTGAAGCTGGCAGGGGGCAAGACTGTTAATATCTATACAGATAGTCGCTATGCGTTTGGAGTTGTACATGATTATATGATAGCATGGGGACGCAGGGGGTCCGTCACAACAGGGGGAAAATGACATTGCTTAGTGGTAATAGGCCAGTTCACCCGATGGGTGGAAGCTTACCCAATAAGGAACTGTACGGCCACTGCGGTAGCTAGAATTCTGGCGGAAGAAATAATCCCTAGATGTGGGGGTGCCATTGCAAATGGACTCGGACCAAGGCACCCACTTCACCGGGAAGGTAATAAAGGTCGTATATCAACTAATGGGAATAAAACAGAAATTCCACATACCATACCATCCCCAAAGTTCAGGAATGGTAGAACGGATGAATCGAACCCTTAAGATAATGATCGCAAAGGCAATCCGAGAAACTGGGGACTACATGGGTTGATATGTTACCCATCATTCTGATGAAAGTAAGGGCGGTCCCTAATCGAACAACGGGCTTATCCCCTTCTGAGTTAATGACGGGAAGGGCGATGCAACTCCCAGAAGAAATTTTTATGGGAGGAGCGGATGTAGGACCCCTAAGGGATAGAATTCGGAGACATATATATTGGAGATTAGTAATAGTCTCCAGGAAATGTGAAAGCAAACCAGAGAAAGGCAGGCTCAATGTGATTAAAAAAAAACTGGAGTCCGCCGCCTTCCCGGACATACCTCAAGCAGGAACGCACGTGATGCTGAAGGTTCTCCCAGGAAAACCCGGGTTCGCCCCGAAGTGGATAGGGCCGTACGAGGTTATGATTAGTGGAGATACATGCGCCTGTATTGATATTAGGGGAAAAGGACAATGGAAACATAGAACCCAGCTTAAGGTTTTCGAGCCGAAAAATTTATGCCTGTAGTATCCACCATTCTTTGATTCGCCCACAGGTAAATAGAGACACTACAAGCAACATATACGGCCATTTTGCCTTTGACTAGTTGTTAATATAAAGTGATAAGATGAAACTGTGTGCCACAGTCTGTATAGTAGCATTGGTGTACGTTAAGTGCAGCGCGTGGGAAGCGAGACGGAAGCGAGAGCTCCATGTAAACACCTTTTTGTATATGTCTTATGTTTATGCGCGAAATGGGAACTTTTCTAGTTGCTGGGTCTGCTCACATATCCCTATACATTTCAAAGGGGGAATTCCTTTCCGACCCGTTCCACTGACCCTAACTGAGACTGTCAAGTGGCTTCTGAGCCAGAACGGCACAGATAGGAGGAGGACCATCATACCGCTACCGTGTGGACAACTACGGGGACGTCACCGAGTGGGAGAGTGCTGGGTACCCCATTAGTCAAACGTTCCAGGGATGGTACCAACCACCCTATGACCTTAAAAGGGAACCCCCATACCTAGTTCTGACCAATACCTCGGGGATTGGGGGACCAACCGGGACCATATGTTTAACCCGAAATGACACCAGCGGAAGGGAACGTGTCATAGGGTACAGCAATTGCCCACACAACCTCAATATCACAACAGGCGCACGGGTCACTATCCTCTCACGCCTTCCGAATAAAACAGGTGGAGGTCTGTGGGCCCAGTCTTGGGACCCCGACACAATATATGAAATGGCAGCGTATAACGCCACATATTTTGTGTGCGGGCATAGGGCATATCCCTGGTTACCCAGGTGATGGACAGGGTCCTGTTATTTGGGATATGTGGTCCCCTTTGTCAGACAGGTATGTACCCTGGCAGAGGTGCGTACACCAGGTCGATGAAGACGAGCGATTACCCCAGTAAAAAGACTCTTTGGAGTTGTGATGTTCCCATACAGGATAGGGCGCACCATGGATGAACTAAGAAACGTAGAGAGGACTCTGGAACAAATAGCTAACAACACTGCCGAGGTGATGGAGAGCATAACAGCTGAAATGGTAGCCATATGTACTACCGTACTTCAGAACCGAATGGCCCTAGATTACGTATTGGCCCAGAACGGAGGCACTTGCGCATTGATTGGAGCCGAATGTTACACTTATATTCCCGATAATTCGGAGAATATAACCAACCTAGCCGACCATATAAGGAGAGAAGTGAGGAAACTAACCACCCCGGATGGTGAAGTTGGCTGGCTGGGGGGATGGATGTCTGTAAGTTGGGACAGAGTATTGTACAGGGGCTGATTTTGATTGTGGGCATATGCCTGGCCTTGTACCTTGCGGTAATGATGATTAAGATATGTATGTCCAAGTTATGTACCACGATACTGTTGTAGAGAGTAGAAATATATATAGACTTAGGCATTAGGCACCTGCTGGATATTTAAAACTCACATAAGCTTAAATGGACACACACATAAAATGGCTGCCCAGGCATTATGGGAAATCAGGTAGTCAAACTGTGAACTGTTGAACGTTCACTGACCGAGCAATAACCCTGTGAGGCCCACTATAGGAATGCCTTGGATGCAGGATAAGAATAATGAGGAGAGAACCCATCTCCCATATTCAAGGCCATAAACCAATTAATTCCCCAGGAAGAAAGAGATAAGAGAACCCATCTCCTGTAAACAAGGTTAGAAACCAATTATTTCTCCAAGAAGAAAGAACTAGTGAGAGAACCTATATCAATCAGCCCAAGCTGACAAAAGACGAACACATGGTTCCTGAGACATAGGGGGAATTCTATTGGGTTAAAATAACCTATATGTAATCTATAATCATTGTGATTGGCTTGTGTCCAGCCGTGATGGGCTGTGTAGCTGTAGTAAACTGTTTTGTAACTGTTGTGAAACATATAAAGGTGCATGTAATCCTTTGTTCTGTGAAGAGAAACCTGGATACGGTCCTGAGTTTTTCCTTCCCGCTGAGCGTAATAAAAGCTGCTTCAGCATTGGAACCGACCCTGAGTGTTGAGTGATTCTTCTAAGAAAACACTAACGCTAACAATGGCGTAGTCGGCAGGATTTCCCGGAGTCGCTGGACGCCCTTGGAAAAAACCCGGGTGAGTATAAAAAACAATTTTTAAGTATAAAGGGTGCGGAAGGTGGAAGCTGGTTGATCGACATGAGGAGACGGTCTAATATCTCAAACGCCTAGCCTGAGCCTGAATTAAGAGGACTTTTGTCCCACGTGACGGCCAGGAACCAAGTAGGCGTAGGGAACACACTTAGACCGTGGGATCGTGATACCGAGAGACATCTTCCGGACCCAGTAGTGAAATTTGAAATACCCCGGGGTAGAACCAAGCGGTGTACAGCGGCTAACGGAATCCAAACCTGTGAACAGGGTCGGACCAACGGGCTGAGCGGTGGTAGGTAGTCGTTAAGGATACGTAGAGCACTGCGGGAATTGCTTAAACGCGTTTTTAAGAATTGTATAAGTTTGTGTAACAGCAGAACTTGTGACCTGACAGTAGCCAAGAGACAGTTTACTACAAGTCGCGCTAGAAAGAAAGCGGACCTCTGAGAGTAGATTCCTAACGATACCAGTCCTACCCAGGAATGGCCATGAAAACAAGTAAACTCGAGTGGGGACCAGAAGGGTCGCTTACCCGCCACCTGGCGGAAAAACAAAAGAAGCTAATTGAAAAAATGATTAAAGCAGGGTGGAATCCTCAGGAATTAGTTATGTGAGGAATTATTTAGATAAAACTACGAATTCCCTGAAAGGTCATGGATCCAAAAATAGAGCTGGCCAAAACAAGAAGAGAGACTGTTGTAAATGTCTGATCGTTGAGTGAGAAGTGTCTGTGTGATTTTTGACTGCAGAATGAATTTTTTATGTTTTCATGTTCCGAAAGCCTGGTTGGAAGAGGAATGCAAGTGTCTGTTTATTTTAGAAACAGAGTGAAAGTCTTTTTTTAAACCCTTTGTAATGTTGTCCTGTATGTGGGAAGTTTTAAGACATTTAAGTTAGAAACGCAGGTGTGGATTTATTCGGATGATAAGTTACGGAGCTAGGAAAATAAACAAATAAAGAATAGGTTTGTTGAGCAAAATATTTATTTGACATGCTCACTTACTTGCCGAAAGAAAACATGCAATGATTGATTGGGTTGAAAGACATAAATTTAGTCTCGGAATGAGATAAAGAATGCTTTAAAAAAAAAGAGCTTCTAAAAAAAAAAGTTTTAAATAAAGATTGAAATTACAACGTTTGAATTGGGATTTTGAGATATTCAGAGAAGGCACAGGAAATACTGAGGTGGATTTAAAAAAAAAAGAGAAAGATTAAATTAAATCTGATCAGGTCAAACTCCTGGGCAAGTGGTGAGCTATCTGCGAAGGTGTAAAAGGAACTTTTGGAAAATGTTAAAAAACAGCAAGCTTTAGTAACGACTTTGAAACTGGAGCATTTTGAGATAACGAAAGGCAGCACTCAAAAGCTGGACTCCATTCCAGTTATGGAGAAAAAGAAAAAGATAAAGACGCCACTTTGAAAGTAAACAAATGATTTTAAATTAACAACTTTATGGAGTTACGAACCCTCCGTGTAAAATACAAAACCTAATTTGAAGAAAGAAAAAAAAAGATGTAACAGACTAAATGGAAAAAGACATAACTTACTAAATACTAGTTGATGTTTGCTGTGAAAAAGATATTGGTTTAATTAGAAGAGAAAAAAATTGGAATAAGTAAAAAAAAAACACTCTACATGGATTCGAATTTTCAATTATGAAAAAGTTTCAATGCAGTTTGAAAAGATTTCCAAAATGTCCCGAACAGTCTAAACAAGCAGGAGGGTTTTGAAGATAACGAGGAGAAAGAGAGAAATAAAAAAAAAACAGAATTGAATTTCAGTAAACAAAATTGCTATTGTATGTGTGGTCTTGTTTTAAAACAATTTTTAAAAAAAATTCTTTGGCAAGTACTTGAATTAGAAGTTAAGAAAACATTGGTGTTTACTCTAATGATTTATGCTGTTTAACGGATTCCTAATTTCGAAGCCAGTTTTGAAGGCACAAAGACTTTTTTTTTCAGATGATTACGTGAAGTCACGTAATGACATCAGGTCTTCTTACAAACCTGGAAAGGAGTTAACCCTTTCCATTGACAGCCGTTTTATACTGAACATTATTAATTTGGATTTCTTAATAGAGAAAAAAAAAGACTCACCTAACAGAGGAAACAAAAATAAAAACAGAACTAGCTTATGTAATAATACTTGCCTGATACAATAAAGAAATAGATACTCAATAAAACAAATTGAAGAGTTAAAAGCTAAGATAAACAGGCTGGAAGAGATAACGGGTCTAGACGGATAGTGCAGTGCGCAGCCATAGCACCATCACCTCTGGCAATCGAGCCAATGTACCCCACGGTGGGTAGGTGTAGTCCACAAACCCAACCTAACGGTAAAGCAGACAGCGATGTTTGGAGGAATAGCTTTGGCCTTGGTCATAATAGGAGTTTGGGTAATATTTAAGTGGGTAAAGACACAGGCGCACGCCTACAGATTCAGCTCGAAATGGTTCGATTATAACCTTGTCCTTCTGATTTTGCAGGGTGACAGGGACACTCGTAGAGCAAAAAAACTTAACCCCTGGTGACGACCAGGCCGTCTGTTTAAAATTACAGATAATACTTACCGGAATGGGAATACGAAAGGCGCTACTCGTAATATGGATAGCCCTGCGACATGCACGTACCCTGGGCAACACCGACGGACAGCAGAGCACGCTGGAAATAAACAACTATATGAACTATGGAGTCTTGTTTAATTTAACGGACGGAATGTGCATCCCAGCAGCCAAGGACTGGAGCAAGGACAGGACTTATTTTAATGCATGGTTACAAGTGAATCCTAATAAGAATCCTAATAAGAATAAGAGTATGTGTACAGTGCTCCACGGGTATAAGGAGCAGATGCATTAAACGGAGGGATGTCAAAGGGCCTGATGAATGTACTTTCGGCATAATTTGCGCGCCTCCGGGACAATCCCAGCAATCAGTCATCCGCAAGAAGGAAATGGGGCTGTGTGGGTATTACGAGGAGGCGGGGGCGGCTGCAATATAATTGTATGTATGTTTCTCACCCCCTCCGACACCGCGCCCCATAAGAATCACTACATTGCCCGAAAAACTGCCTTGTCCCATAACTACTAAGGGACCAGAAAATGGGATTGCAATGTACAACGAAGGGGAATTATTGTATGATAATGTTAAACATGAAATTGTGCCTGTTCTGATCAATATTTCAGGCATCCAGATGCCGGAATATTGTACCGAACAGTCAAGGAAGATGTACAATGTATTAAGTAAAGTCGTAATGCAGCAGGCTGCCGATGCCATGGGTGCCAGTAAGTTCCGGGGACAGGGGTTAGCACCCAGGGTGAAGAGGGAAATAGTAAATGATGTTGCTACCGTTTTCAATACAGGAACCTCCGTAGTGAACTCGATAGACATACAAGGGCTAAATGAGAGGGTAGAACAGCTTAAAGGGGTGATGAAGGGGTTATTGGAGAGGGTGGAGCAAAACCAGGAAGACCAGGCCAACCTAGGAAAGGAGGGTGTCGAAATCCAGTTGGATGGCATCTCAGTCCTGGAAGCTCACGCTAAAACCATCAATCACCTCATTGATAGAGAACAAGAAGATACAATAAAGCAAAGACAGGGGCAACTCTGTCATGCTTATGGTCTGTGGATGGTGGGACAGATCCGCCACAACCTCGACCAGATCCAACGCGGGGAAGTACCCGATTGGATAGACAGTTCACATTTGGCTCAGTTGGCGAACCAAAGGGGGACACTGGATAATTGTACTCTGAAGGGACTGACCCGAGTATACCCCGCAATTCCAGATTGCCAGATGGGTAGGACTACCGGGATAGGGATAGTCCTGTTGATCCCCATAGCAACGCCGGACTCAGGGCCGTTCCCCTTATACCAACTAGAGAATATCGGAGTAATACGGGAAAATGTCTCCATACGCTACTACCTAACCACCACCTCTGCCGTTCGTCGAAACAACATACTTACTGGGATTTCCCTAGCAGATTGCAAGCAAGGGGGGGAAATCACAGTATGCCCTCACCCGGTGGGCCGAGGGGAACTAGACGAGTGCGGGTTTAACCGAACCAACGGGTGTGTACTAGAAATAGTGCCCGCACACATGCACTTCGCGAGGGCAGGCTACGGAGGGAGGGGAAGATACTGCGTCTCTACTACTGAGCGTTCATACCAGTATAATGACCTACAGTGCCCTATACCGCAGCCAAACTTTTGCTTTACACTACTACGACCTGTCGCGATCGGGCAAGCGCATATCACCCAGGTTAGGCGCCGGAAGTCCGAAGTTATTGAAGTAACTGATCAGCTCCATGATCATTTGCAGGATTATGACGAGCCAGAGCAGGTCCCTATCCCACATCTAACCGAAGTATTACGGGAGTTGAGGCTCAGAGTGGGTCAATCTGTAAAACTCTATCACCAGCTACAAACTAAAATCAAAGAAGATACCGAGGTAGACTTACAAAGTCAGAGTTGGTGGAGAAAGGTCTGGGACTGGGGAATAAATGTGAACATCCACCCATGGATTCGAATTATTTCACACACACTGGTCGGAATACAATTAATCTTAGCAATAACATGGGGCGTGATGGCCTGCCAGGTATGCAGGCGCCACAAACGGCGGAAACGGACCAATCACCGTTCCCTGGATATTAAACAAGCCTGTTTGATAAGGGGACGGGAGGAGCTAGCCTTTGTTAATTTGATCTAAGCAACCGGCACGTTGAGGCAAGGAGTACCGGGCAGTGCACAAATATCAGATAAAGGCAGTACGGTCGGTTAAAAGGGGACTAGGACTAGTCCCTTTACCGAAAGGGGGGAATTGTTGTAGAGAGTAGAAATATATATAGACTTAGGCATTAGGCACCTGCTGGATATTTAAAACTCACATAAGCTTAAATGGACACACACATAAAATGGCTGCCCAGGCATTATGGGAAATCAGGTAGTCAAACTGTGAACTGTTGAACGTTCACTGACCGAGCAATAACCCTGTGAGGCCCACTATAGGAATGCCTTGGATGCAGGATAAGAATAATGAGGAGAGAACCCATCTCCCATATTCAAGGCCATAAACCAATTAATTCCCCAGGAAGAAAGAGATAAGAGAACCCATCTCCTGTAAACAAGGTTAGAAACCAATTATTTCTCCAAGAAGAAAGAACTAGTGAGAGAACCTATATCAATCAGGCCAAGCTGACAAAAGACGAATACATGGTTCCTGAGACATAGGGGGAATTCTATTGGGTTAAAATAACCTATATGTAATCTATAATCATTGTGATTGGCTTGTGTCCAGCCGTGATGGGCTGTGTAGCTGTAGTAAACTGTTTTGTAACTGTTGTGAAACATATAAAGGTGCATGTAATCCTTTGTTCTGTGAAGAGAAACCTGGATACGGTCCTGAGTTTTTCCTTCCCGCTGAGCGTAATAAAAGCTGCTTCAGCATTGGAACCGACCCTGAGTGTTGAGTGATTCTTCTAAGAACAACACTGCCGAGGTGATGGAGAGCATAACAGCTGAAATGGTAGCCATATGTACTACCGTACTTCAGAACCGAATGGCCCTAGATTACGTATTGGCCCAGAACGGAGGCACTTGCGCATTGATTGGGGCCGAATGTTACACTTATATTCCCGATAATTCGGAGAATATAACCAACCTAGCCGACCATATAAGGAGAGAAGTGAGGAAACTAACCACCCCGGATGGTGAAGTTGGCTGGCTGGGGGGATGGATGTCTGTAAGTTGGGACAGAGTATTGTACAGGGGCTGATTTTGATTGTGGGCATATGCCTGGCCTTGTACCTTGCGGTAATGATGATTAAGATATGTATGTCCAAGTTATGTACCACGATACCCATAGCTGCCGGAATTTACATCAATGATACAACAACCCGACTTCCACCCGCAACATATCAGAAGCAGCACCTCCATTTGCAGCAGTAGCACCAGCTCCAGGCTTGCCCAAGGACTCTGGCACAAGACGATGAGGCAGCTCGGATGTAAGATTGGATTGTTCTTATCCGCATGAGATGGGAAAAGATCAACAGGAGGGACTGTTGTGGAAGAATTATCTCTTAGTTTATAATACTCTTGTTTTTGGTACTGTACTATGTAAACGTTCAAGCAACAAATTGCCTGCTTAAAACAAAAGACATATTTAGTCTCCAAAGTTCGTTGACCCTGAGTCATGAAGATAGGGGAAGTAGGGAAATGGATGGTTGGAGAGGCAAACAGATGTATATCGCTTGTACTAATAACAGGAAGATAGTTCCTTGTTTTTCTGCTGATGCGAGGAAAATAACCCCATTTGTGTGTGCGTATGCTAGTTAACCTTTGACTTACCACAATGTAAAGATAGATTGTCATAGCATTACCATATAGGGTAAGACGTTACAAAAATGTTAGATAATTGGACAATGGTGTAAGGGGGCGGGACCGCCGCCAAAGGTATAATTGTAACTTGGAAACTTCGCTCGGAGAGGAGGTGTGGCGAAGCTGCGGACTTTCCCCACTTCTCCGAGAGCGCTCTGTACGAATAAACTGTGACGTTTTCCTTCACCGTACTCGGACTTGTTGTGGAATTTATTTCCCTAACACTCTGGCACTGACTCTCACTGGGGTACAGTTTCCTCTGGCACTGGCTCTCACTGGGGTAAAGTTTCCTCTGGCACTGACTCACTGGGATACAGTTTCCTCTGGCACTGACTCTCACTGGGGTACAGTTTCCTCTGGCACTGACTCTCACTGGGATACAGTTTCATCTGGCACTGACTCTCACTGGGTGTAGTTTCCTCTGGCACTGACTCTCACTGGGGTAGTTTCCTCTGACACAGATTTACTGTGTATCTAATTCGTGCTGCCCCTGCCCTGGGAGTGCTTGATGGGACAGTTTAGAGGGAGCTTTAACCTGAAACTGATCAGGAGCTGCAGGTGGAAAGTTTTCAGTGCAGTGGCAGATCGTACTGCTGCTAAATTATAATTGATAAGCTGCCAGCAGCGCAGTCTGGACGGACACCGAAGTTTGCCCTGCAACAGTGTAGAGGGAACTTTACTCTGTATCTAACTCATACTCCACCTAGTCTGTGGGAATTTAGTGGGATTTTGAAAGCAATTGCTAGGGTAGATAGAGAGAAATTGATTCTGCTGCGGTGGGTGTCTAGGACGAGGGGACATAACCTTAAAATCAGAGCCAGGCCATTCAGGAGAGATGTTAGCAAACACTTCTTCACTCAATGGATAGTTGGAGTGTAGAACTTCCCACAAAAAGCAATCAATGCTCGCCCATTGAATAATTCTGGGCCGGTTGTGATTTCTGCCCAATGACCCGTTGCTTGTTCCCTTGGATTGGATATTTATTTATTCCCGATGGTTTCATTTCAGTTTCACTGCTGGACTCACCACTCAAAGCACTTTGTCTAATCTGCCCTGGGAATGAGCAGACTCCTCCCTCATCTTCCACACTGCACCAGCTCTCCTCCTCTTTTCCCCTGGGTTGTGTTCAACACTCTGGGCCTTGGGCCTTTCCCGGGGATTCTCAGTATGAACAGGGGGATGTGTGTTGAGACAGGATGTCCCATCTCTCCTCCGCTTTCCCCCTGGGTTGTGTTTCACACTCTAGGCCTTGGGCCTTCCCTGAGGATTCTCAGTATGAACAGGGGGATGTGTGTTGAGACAGGATGTCCCAGCTCTCCTCCTCTTTCCCTTTTGGTTGTGTTCAACACTCTGGGCCTTGGGCCTTCCCCGGGGATTCTCAGTATGAACAGGGGGATGTGTGTTGAGACAGGATGTCCCAGCTCTCCTCCTCTTTCCCACTGGGTTGTGTTTCACACTCTGGGCCTTGGGCCTTCCCTGGGGATTCTCAGTATGAACAGGGGGGATTGTGTTGAGACAGGATGTCCCAGCTCTCCTCCTTTAAAGAGACACGGAGAGAACCCGCTGGGCTGAATGGCCCTTCTTTATGACATCACTACAGTGCCTAGCAACCGATCTCCTTGAGCCCTGCTTATTATGGGCTGGGTTGAGCTCAGTGCTGCTACAGGAAGGGAAACAGGAGCAGGACTCGGCCCGTGTGGAGTCCAAGATTAATGGGGAGAGGTACACGATCAATTTATACCTTATTGAGTGAGAAATGTCAGTGTCCCGGACACTCCCTGTCCCTCAGTATCTGTGTCGGGGAGCGACCGATGAGTTCACTCTATATCTAGCCCGTGCTGTGCCCGACTGGAGAGTGTTTGATGCTGGCACGGGATGCTTAGCTCAATGAGCACAACATTTAATCCAAAGATGATCAGATAAACCCATCAGCTTCTCCCTTGGACACAGGTCCTGAAGGACAGGGAGTGTCTCTAATAATTTGGCTGGTGTCCTTGATCAAATTTAAACACCTCACATCTCTTTTTAAATTTGTTCATGGGATGTGGGCGTGGCCTCTCACCTCTCATTCTTCTAAATGCTAGAGAATATTGGCCTGGTCTACTCAATCTCTCAGAGGACAATCCCGCCATCCCAGAAATCAGTCTGGTGAATCTTTGTGCACTCCCTCTATAGTAAGTTTATCTTTCCTTTAGTAAGGAGACCAAAACTGTGCACAGTACCCCAGGTGTGGTCTATAATTGCAGTAAGACGTCTTTACTCTTATACTCAAATCCTCTTGTAATAAAGGCCAACATACCATTTGCTTGCTTAATTGCTTGCTGTACCTGCATGTTAACTTTCAGTGATTTGTGTACAAGGACACCCAGGTCCCTCTGAACACCAACATTTCCCAATCTCTCACCATTTAAAAAAATACTCTGCCTTTCTATTTCTACCATGTGTATAACTTAACATTTCTTCACACAATATTCCATTTGCCATGTTCCTGCCCAATCACTGAGCCTGTATATATCCCCTTGAAACATATATTTATCCTCCTCACAACTTACATTAATTAGCTTTGTATCCTCAGCAATCTTCATTATATTACATTTGGTCCCTTCATCCAAATTATTGATATAGATTGTGAATAGCTGGGGCCCAAGCACCGATCCTCGCAGCACCCCACCAGTTACAGCCTGTCAACCTGAAAATGACCCGTTTATTCCTACTCTCTGTTTTCTGTCCGTTAACCAATCCTTAATCGTTGCTAGTAAATTACCTCAATCCCATGAGCCCTAATTTTGTTTAATAATCTTGTGTGGCACCTCATCGAATTCCTGCTCTAAATCTAAATACACCACATCCAGTGGTTCCCCCTTATCTATCCTGCTAGTTACAAGCTCAAAAAACACTAACAGATTTGTCAAGAACAATTTCCCTTTCTTAAATCCATGTTGTTTCTTCCCAATCCTGTTATTAGTTCCGAAGTGCCCTGTTACTATGTGCTTAATAATAGATTTTAGCATTTTCCCTACTACTGATGTCAGGACAACCGGTACTGCACGGATTTGATACAGAGTAAATCTCACTCCATCCTGTCCCAAACACTACCAGGGTTGATAGAGTAAATCTCAGGTCTACAATATCCCAAACACTCCCAAGGCAGTTACACACGGGTTAGATACAGAGCAAAGCTCCCTCTACACTGTCCCATCAAACACTCCCAGGGCAGGTACGGCACGGGGTAGATACAGAGTAAAGCTCCCTCTACACTGTCCCATCAACCAATCCCAGGGCAGATACTGCATTGATTAGATACTAAGTAAAGCTCCCTCTACAGTGTCCAAATAAACACTCCTAGGGCAGGGACAGCATAATTTAGATACAGTGTAATTCTCTCTCGAACTTCACTCCATAATTGTACAGGGCCTTGGTGAGACCACACCTGGAGTACTGTGCACAGTTTTGGTCTCCTTATCCAAGGAAGGATATACTTGTCTTGCTTAGATACAGAGTAAAGCTCCATCAACATTGTCCCACCAGACATTCCAAGGGCAGGAGTAGGCCACTTGACCCCTCGAGCCTGCTCCTCCATTTAATAAGATCACGGCTGATCTGATCATGGACTCAGCTACACTTCCCTGCCCACTCCCCATAGCCCTTTATTCCCTTATCGCTCAAAAATGTGTCTATCTCTGCCTTAAATTTATCCAATGACCCAGCCTCCATAGCTCTCTGGGGCAGAGAATTCCACAGATTTACAATCCTCAGAGAAGAAATTCCTCCTCATCTAGTTTTAAACGGGCGGCTTCTTATTCTGAGACTTGGTTTCCCCTATGAATGGAAATATCCTCTCTGCATCCACCTTATCGAGCCCCCTCATTTTCTTATCTGTTTCGATAAGATCACCTCTCATTCTTCTCTACTCCAATAGGTATAAGCCCAACCTACTCAACCTATCTTCATAAGTCAACCATCTCATCTCCGGAATCAACCTAGCGAACCTTCTCTGAACAGCCTCCAATGCAAGTAAATCCTTCCTTAAATACGGAGACCAAAACTGTAGGTAGTACTCTAGGTGTGGCCTCACCAATACCCTGTACAGTTGTGGAAGTACTTCTCTGCTTTTATACTCTATCTCCCCTTGCAATAAAGGCCAACATTCCATTTGCCTTCCTGATTACTTGCTGTACCTACATACTAACTTTGTGTTTCATGTACAAGGAGGCCTAGGTCCCACTGTACTGTAGCACTTTGCAATTTTTCTCCATTTAAATTATAATTTGCTTTTCTATTTTTTCTGCCAAGGTGGATGACCTCACATTTTCCCACATTGTACACCATCTGCCAAAATTTTGGCCACTCACTTAACCTGTCTATATCCCTTTGCAGATATTTTGTGTCCTCACAATTTTCTTTCCCACCCATCTTTGTATCATCAGCAAACTTGGCTGCATTACACTTGATCCCTTCATCCAGGACATTAATGTAGATTGAGGACCCAGCACCAATCTCTGTGGCACCCCACTAGTCACTGTTTGCCAATAGAAAAATGACCCATTTATCCTGACTCAGATACAAAGTAAAGATCCATCTACACTGCCCCATCAAACACTCCCAGGGCAGGTACAGTACAGGTTAACTACAGCATAATGCTCTCTCTCCACTGTCCCATCAAACACTCCCAGGGCAGGTACAGCACAGGTTAACTACAGAGTAAAGCTCCCTCTACACCGTCCCATCAAACACTCCCAGGGCAGGTACAGCACGGGTTCGATACAGAGTAAAGCTCCCTCAACACTGTCCCATCAAACTCTCCCAGGGCAGGTACAGCACGGGGTTGGATACAGAGTAATGCTCCCTCAACACTGCCCCCATCAAACACTCCCAGGGCAGGTACAGCATGGGTTAGATACAGAGTAAAGCTCTCTCTACACTGTCCCAACAAACAATCCCAGGGCAGGTACAGCACAGGGTAGATTATAATATAAAAAATAGGAGCAAGAGTAGACCACTTGGCCCCTCGAGACTGCTCCACCATTTAATAAGATCATGGCTGATTAATCTAGGGCTGAGCTCCACTTCCCTGCCTGTTCCCCATAACACTATTCCCTTATCGCTCAAAAATCTGTCTATCTCTGCCTTTAATATATTCAGTGGCCCAGTCTCCACAGCTCTCTCGGGCAGAAATTCCACAGATTTACAACCATCAGAGAAGAAATTACATCTCATCTCAGTTTTAAATGGGCGGCCCCTTACTCTGAGACTATGAACCCTAGTTTTAGATTCCCCTATGAGTGCAAATATCCTTTCTGCATTCACCTTGTCGAGCCCCCTCATTATCTTATATGTTTCGATAAGATCGCCTCTCATTCTTCTGAACTCCAATGGGTATAGGCTCAACCTACTCAACCTATCTTCATAAGTCAACCCCCTCATCTCCAGAATCAAACTAGTGAGCCTTCTATGAACAGCCTCCAATGCAAGTATATCATTCCTTAAATACAGAGACCAAAACTGTATGCAGTATTCGAGGTGTGGCCTCACCAATATCCTGTACAGTTGTAGCAGGACTTGCCGGCTTTTATACTCCATCCCCTTTGCAATGAAGGCCAACATTCCATTTGCCTTCCTGATTACTTGCTGTACCTGCATACTAACTTTTTGTGTTTCATGCACAAGGACCCCAAGGTGCGACTCTGCTGTAGCACTTTGCAATTTTACTCCATTTAAATTATAATTTGTTTTTCTATTTTTTCTTCCCCAGTGGATAACCTCACATTTTCCCACATTATACTCCATCTGCCAAATGTTTGCTCACTCACTTAGCCTGCCTATATCCTTTTGCAGATTTTTGTGTTCAGTTGACAATTTTCTTTTCCATCCATCTTTGTATCATCAGCAAGCTTTGCTATATTACACTCGGTCCCTTCATCCAAGTCATTAATATAGATTGTAAATAGTTGAGGACCCAGCACCGAGGCTTACGGCACCCCTCCAGCTGCTGTTTGCCAACAGAAAAATGACCCATTTATCCCGACTCAGATACAAAGTAAAGCTCCGTCTACACTGTACCATCAAACTCTCCCAGGGCAGGTACAGCACGGGGTTAGATACAGAGTAAAGCTCCCTCTACACTGTCCCATCAAACACTCCCAGGGCAGGTACAGCCAGGTTAGACACAGAGTATATCTCCCCCAAAGACTCCAGGGCAGGGACAGCACAGAATAATTACAGAGTAATTTCTTCCTCTACACTATCCCAACAAACAATCCCAGGGCAGGTACAGCACAGGTTAGATACAGAGTAAAGCTCCCTCTACACTGTCCCATCAAGTATTCCCAGGGCAGGTGCAACACAGGTTAGATGCAGAGTAAAGGTCCCTCTACGCTGTCTCACCGGACATTCTTAGGGCAGGTACAGCATGGGTAACACAAAGATTAAATCTCCCTCTAGCCTGTCCCAAACACTCCCAGGTTAGGTACTGCATTGGTTAGATACAGAGTTAATTTCCCTGTACGCTGTCCCATCAGACACTGTAGAACAGATACAGCACGGGGTTAGATACAGGGTAAAGCTCCCTCTACAGTTCATTGGATATATTCAAAAGGGAGTTAGATATGGCCCTTAAGGCTAAGGGGATCAAGGGGTATGGCGAGAAAGCAGGAAAGGGGTACTGAGGGAATGATCAGCCATGATCTTATTGAATGGTGGTGCAGGCTCGAAGGGCCGAATGGCCTACTCCTGTACCTATTTTCTATGTTTCTACACTGTCCCATCAAATCTGATTGAATGGGGAGCAGGCTCGGGGGTCGGATGGCCCACTCCTGCTCCGATTTCTCATGGTCTTATGTACCCAGCATGCTCCGCGGGGAGAATGTGCCTCCCCCAGACTACAAGAGCTCAGTGCGCAGACACGGGCCCTGGCTGTGTTTGGAGCATGCGCGGTGCGTGTAATGGCGGAGGCGACACGTTTTGGACAGGCGCCACAGAGTGTCTCTTTCAGCGGGACGGAGCGGAGTAATGTACCAGCGGGGAGCCGGGGAGGCTTCATAAACAGCCGGTGCGCACCGCAAGCCCGGAATAATAACCGGAATAGCGGGGGTTGCAACTTCGGGGCTTTCTCCAGGTCACTGGCCCAGGCTAACGGTGGCCATCTTGGTATAGGAAGGCAGGTTCAGCACTCTGCCATCTTGATTCAGTGATTACCACAGCGCATGTGCGCCCATTTTGGTACTGGAAC
Organism: Pristiophorus japonicus; assembly: GCF_044704955.1. NCBI lineage: Eukaryota > Metazoa > Chordata > Chondrichthyes > Pristiophoridae > Pristiophorus > Pristiophorus japonicus. Next base: position 208,939,708 of record NC_091985.1, read on the forward strand.
TGAACCCAGCCAGAGTCAGCACCTTCAGAGGAAGGGAACCAGTGAGTGTAGAACTGAACCCAGCCAGAGTCAGCACCTTCAAGGGAGGGGAACCAGTGAGTGTAGAACTGAACACAGCCAGAGTCAGCACCTTCAAGGGAGGGGAACCAGTGAGTGTAGAACTGAACCCAGCCAGAGTCAGCACCTTCAAGGGAGGGGAACCAGTGAGTGTAGAACTGAATCCAGCCAGAGCAGTACCTTCAGGGGAGGGGAACCAGTGAGTGTAGAACTGAACCCAGTCAGAGTCAGCACCTTCAAGGGAGGGGAACCAGTGAGTGTAGAACTGAACCCAGCCAGAGTCAGTATCTTCAGGGGAGGGGAACCAGTGAGTATAGAACTGAACTCAAACAGAGTCAGCATCTTCAGCGGGGGAGAGGGGAACCAGTGAGTCAAACTGAATCCAGCTAGAATCAGCACTTAAGGGAAAGAGAGGGAAGGGAACATAAGAACATAATAGGAGCAGGAATAGGCCATACGGCCCCTCGAGCCTGCTCCACCATTTAATACGATCATGGCTGATCCGATCATGGACTCTGGTCCACTTCGCTGCCTATTCCCTATAACCACTTAATCCCTTATCGGTTAAGAAACTGCCTAGCTCGGTCTTAAATTTATTCAATGACCCAGCTTCCACAGCTCTCTGAGGCAGCGAATTCCACAGATTTACAACCCTCTGAGAGAAGAAATTCCTCCTCTTCTCAATTTTAATTGGGTGGCTCCTTATTCTAAGTTTATGCTCCCTAGTTCTAGTCTCCCCTATCAGTGGAACATTCTCTCTGCAATGGCCTTCTCAAGCCCCCTCCTAATCTTATACGTTTCGATAAGATCACCTCTCATTCTTCTGAATTGCAATGAGTAGAGGCCCAACCTCCTCAACCTTTCCTCATAAGTCAACCCCTCATCTCTGCAATAAACCTAGTGAACCTTCTCTGAACTGCCTCCAAAGCAAGTATATCCTTTCATAAATATGGAAACCAAAATCTTTATGCAGTATTCCAGGTGTGGCCTCACTAATACCCTGTATAACTGTAGCAAGACTTCCCTGCATTTATACTCAATCCCTTTTGCAATAAAGGCTAAGATTCTATTGGCGTTCCTGATCAATTGCTGTACCTGCATACTAACCTTTTGTTTTTCATGCACAAGTACCCCCAGGTCCCACTGTACTGCAGCACTTTGCAATTTTTGTCCATTCAAATAATAACTTGCTCTTTGATTTATTTCTGCCAAAGTGCATGACCTCACACTTTCTAATATTAGACTCCATCTGCCAAATTTGTGCCCACTCACTTAGCCTGTCTGTGTCCTTTGCAGGTTTTTTGTGTCATCCTCACACATTGATTTTTCTCCCATCTTTGCATTGTCGGCAAACTTGGCTGCGTTATACTCAGTCCTTTTTTCCAAGTCGCTAATATAGATTGTAAATAGTTGGGGTCCCAGTACTGATCCCTACAGCACCCCACTAGGTACTGATTGCCAACCCAAGAATGAACCATTTATCCTGACTTTCTGTTTTCTTTTAGTTAGGCAATCCTCTATCCATGCTAATATATTACCCCCAACCCGGTGATATTTTATCTTGTGCAGTAACCTTTTATGTGGCACATTGTCAATGCCTTCTGGAAGTCCAAATACATCACATCCACTGGTTCCCTTTTATCCACCCTGTTCGTTACATCCTCAAAGAATTCCAGCAAATTTGTCAAACATGACTTTCCCTTCATAAATCGATAGTGACCCTGCCTGACCAAATTATGCTTTTCCAAATGTCCTGCTACTATTTCTTTACTAATGGACTCAAACATCTTCCCAACCACAGATGTTAGGCTAACTGGTCTATAGTTTCCTGCTTTTTGTCTGCCTCCTTTTTAAATAGAGGCGTTGCATTGGCAGTTTTCCAATCTGCTGGGACCTCCCCAGAATTCAGAGAATTTTGGTAAATTACAACCAATGCTAATTCCCCGGTCTCGTCCTCCTAGATTTCATAGAGTGCATAAGGGACGGGTTCCTTGAGCAGTATGTAACTGAACCAAACAGCGGGCAGGCTATTTTGGATCTGGTCCTGTGTAATGAGACAGGATTAATAAACATTCTCCCAATAATGGATCCCCTTGGAATGAAAGCCCATAGCATGGTTGAATTTCAAATTCAGATGGAGGGTGAGAAAGTTGGAATTCAACCAGTGCACTCAGCTTAAATAAAAGAGACTTCAAAGGAATGAGGGCTGAGTTGGCTGAAGTGGACTGGGAAAATAGATTAAAGTGTAGGATGGTTGATGAACAGTGGTGTACATTAAAGGAGATATTTCACAACTCTCAAGAAAAATATATTCCAGTGAGGAGGAAAGGTCATATGAGAAAAGATAGCCATCCGTGGCTAACAAAGAAATAAAGGACAGTATCCAATTAAAAACAAGGGCATACAATGTGGCTAAAACAAGTAGGAGTACAGAGGTTTGGGAAGCTTCTAAAAGCTAACAAAGAATGAATAAAAAAATGATTAAGAAAGGGAAGATAGACTATGAAAGTAAACTAGCATGAAATATAAAAACAGATAGCAAGAGTTTCTATAGGTATATAAAAAGGAAAAGATTGGCTAGAGTAAATGTTGGTGCCTCAGAGGACGAGACCGGGGAATTAGTAATGGGGAACATGGAGATAGCAGGAACTCTGAACAAATATTTTGTATCAGTCTTTACAGTAGAGGACACTAATAATATTCCAACAGTGGATAGTCAAGGGGCTACAGTGGGGGGGGGGGGGGAGGAACTTAACACAATCACAATGACTAAGGCGGTGGTACTCAGTAAGATAATGGGACTAAAGGCGGATATATCCCCTGGAACTGATGGCTTGCATCCCAGGGTCTTAAAAAAAGTAGCGGCAGGGATAGTGGATGCATTGGTTGTAATTCATCAAAATTTCCTGGATTCTGGAGAGGTTCCAACAGATTGGAAAACTGCCAATGTAACGCCCCTATTTAAAAAAAGAGGCAGACAAAAAGCAGGAAACTATAGACCAGTTAGCCTAACATCTGTGGTTGGGAAAATGTTGGGGTCCATTATTAAAGAAGTAGTAGCAGGAAATTTGGGGAAATAAATTTGGTCAGGCAGAGTCAGTATGGCTATATGAAGGGGAAGTCATGTTTGACAAATTTGCTGGAATTCTTTGAGCATGTAACGAACAAGATGGATCAAGAAGAACCAGTAAATGTGATGTATTTGGACTTCCAGAAGGCATTTGACAATGTACCACATAAAAGGTTACTGCACAAGATAAAAGTTCACGTTGTTGGGGGATTGCAAAGTGCTGCAGTACAGCGGGACCTGGGGGTACGTGCGCATGAAACACAAAAGGTTAGTATGCAGGGACAGCAAGTGATCAGGAAAGCCAATGGTATCTTGGCCTTTATTGCAAAGG